>NC_142594.1:5769000-6092000 GCF_965207765.1 Zootoca vivipara
TCACACACTCCATGTTGGAATCTACCTGGCTGGCGCTTCACTTTGAGGTTTCCTATACCCTTCCTCTTCCTCCTCTTCCTCTTCCTCCTCCTCTTCTTCTTCTTCCTCCTCCTCCTCTCCCTCTCCAAGACCCAATTCTTGTAAATAAGGCATAACCTCGTGTGTTTGCTTTCCTTCAGAAACGATCAGTACATGGCATGGTCCAGACAGCATAAACGAAACAAACTCTTCAAAGTCAAGCTGGGGTGGGGGGGGAAGTATTTTTGTCATTAAGTGCCAGGAAAGAAGACTCACCGTGAATTGATTTAGCACTACATTTCTCCCTGTTATTACTGAGATCCTAAAATATTTCAAATATAGAAGTTTATGTTCTATCCAGTAGCAGTGCCAGGGTGGGCTGCTGCATCTCACCTGACCATACCTGCCAAGTTGCTGTCAGAGAAATAAGGGACCGGGTGGAAATAGCAGGCCAGAAGTCGCACTGCAGCCATTTTGGAACTGGGCAAAGCAGCATCAAAAGTTGCTTCTGAGCATGCTCTGCCCAGTTCCAAAATGGCCACCATGCCAGAATAAACCGGGGAAAAACAAAAAAATCCATTTTTTCAGCTAGGAACATCTGGAAAATGGGGATTTCCCGGGGGAAACAGGAGACTTGGCAGCTATGCACCTGACCTCTGGTTGGCTGCATCGAGGCTGCTCACTGGAAGGCAGAGGGCGGGGACCAGGCAGCGTTGAGAATGATACACACAAATGCACTGGCAGAGCCAATCCAGTATTCCTGCTAGTGCATTTGTTGTTGTTGGTGTTGTTGTTGTTGTTTAAAAAATATTATTGATTTTTCAACAAAAATAACAAAACAAACAACAAACAACAAATGCAAACAAAGAAAAATATACAATAAAAGCAATATCAAAGCCATAAAATGGGATTCTCCAAATCCCGTGACTTCCCTCCCCCCACTTCTATGGTTCCTTAAATTTCTTTTTCAACTGCATATCATTTCTACTCCAAATTACTCTTTTTACCTCAAATTTCCTACACTAGTTCTAAAATTACAAGCGTTCTTAAAATCCTGCCAATGTATTAACCTGTTTACGATACTTTTCGAAGTACATGATAGATAAACACGTCCCATTCTTTTTTAAATTTCTTATCATCTTTATTTCTGAGCTTTCCAGTTAGTTTTGCCATTTCAGCATAGTCTATTAACTTGGTTTGCCAGTCTGCTTTCGTTGGGACAGCTTCCTCTTTCCACCTTTGAGCTAACAGTATCCGGGCGGCCATCGTAGCATACATAAACAATTTTCTCTGTTCTTTTGGAATCTCCGCTCCTAAAATACCCAATAAAAAGGCTTCTGGTTTTTTAACAAAGGTTACTGTTATGTACTGAGCTGAATCCTAGAACAATAGGATCCAGAATGCAGCAGTCTGATTGGTCTGCAGGAGCCACCCAATCCAGCTCCAGGTGGAAGTGAATCAGCGACATGATTGGCCTGCAGGAGCAGCCAATCAGGCTTCTGGAGGAAGTGAATCCACAACCTGATTGGCCTACAGGAGCAGCCCAGAATTAGCCAATCACGCGGGGCCCATTGTGTAAATCAGGGGTCAGCAAATTTTTTCAGCAGGGGGCCGGTCAACTGTCCCTCAGACCTTGTAGGGGGCCAGACTATATTTTGGAAAAAAATAATGAACAAATTCCTATGCCCCACAAAAAACCCAGAGATGCATTTAAATAAAAGGGCACATTCTACTCATGTAAAAACATGCTGATTCCCGGACCGTCCGTGGGACGGATTGAGAAGGCGATTGGGCCGCATCTGGCCCCCGGGGCTTAGTTTGGGAATCCCTGGTGTAAATAATGTATATATAGCAGACATTTTGGGGAAAGTCTCATTCACTGTTTTACAAGCTGCATTAAAGAGCATGAAATCACTACAGGACTCTCGAGTATATTTCAGTTACTCTAATTCCCCCCCCCCCCCATTTCATTATAAATCATTTCTCAAAAGACTGCTGCTAGTGCATTTGCACCATGCGGACCTTGGTCCTGCCTTGCTCCTCTGCCTCCCACTAAGCAGGAGTGATGTGACTAACTGGAAGCTAACTCTGGTGGGAATTCCATTGCTGTTGACCGGTATGGAGACCTGAAATGGGGGGAAAGAGGGATGATGCAGAGGCACAGCAAGGCCAGCATTGTTTTTCTGTGAGTTAAAATAGTAACTAGGTTATTTCCCCACAGCTATGCTAACATGCAATTCACGTACAGTAATCAGTCATTTTGATTAGCTACATCAATGACTATTTCCCACATTTATCTGTTCTTCTTACCTCTTCTGATTTGTCTAGATAAAAATCCCTAACTTGCTCATCTGTTAATGTCCTCAGGGCTTCTGCAAGAATGTTAAAGCCTGCTTCTGTAATCTTCAGTTACCGGAGCACATTTTAGAAGAAAAAGGTTGGGTTATTAGGCTGTGTTTAAGCAGTGCAAACAATCAAAGAACTTTTAACTCATCGGTTATCTGATCTGAACAAAGGAACAAATGAAAATTAAATAAATTCATGTATCACCATGATCTTAATGTAAAAACTTTAAACAAACAGGGAGGTGCAACATACAATTTAATAAAACAATGTGACAGACCAATCAGTCTTAGGATGGAAAGCCATCTTTGATACCCCTTTTTCATTCTCTGTTACAGCAGACAAAATTGCCTGATCATCTAAGCATTGTTAGAAGATTAGGGCTGAGCTATTGGTTAAATGTACAGATAGGATTGTGCTGAAAATCTTGTATCCAGTAATTTGATTTTGCACAAAAGTATTTAACTGATCCTGAAATATTATATATAAAGCAGTGACTTCTTGCAAGTATGATGTTCTAAATTCACGCAAGCAAGGCTTGTGAATCTCTTCACCATGAAATTAATATGTTGTGGAAAACACAGGGCATACTGCCTTTAAGTTTTGAGCCTGTTAAAAAAAGTTCTCAGTTGCTACAGCCACTGTTGCTTAGTAACCTAGAGGAGGGGAAATAAGCATCTAATGCAAAAGCTGCATCTAATGCGCATCTGGCTTAGCAAATTCCTGCCATCCTAGTTTTCAAATGAATCAGTATTGCTTCATATTTTTCAGCAAAAAGTTTTCTTTACCGTTTGTTTAATTTCTTCAACTTTTCCTGCTTCAACCGCATCAGGTTTTATGATCACAACAGTGTATTTTTCCTCCTCTAAAAGAGAAGCGGGAGTGTATATAACATTCAGCATATAGGAACAAGACTACGTACTAAGCAACTTCCTAGGTCAAGTGCTTGTGATGCTTTAACAAGTGCTAACATGCATGCCTCCCCTGTGTGAGATCCATTTACAATGGCACCTCGGTTTTCGAACGTAATAATGGTTTTTGGTTCAACATCCAAAAAGTTTGAAAACTGAGGCACAAAGGGAGGTTTGCCAATTCAATTGAGAAAATTGTGAAAAACAGATACACGCAGCGGAAGCCGTTCGACTTCCAAGGCGTGTTTGAAAACGGAAGCATTTACTTCAGGGTTTTCGGTGTTTGAAAACTGAAATGTTTGGCAACGGAGACATCCGAAAATAGAGGTGCCACTGTATTTACATGCAAATCCTTAGGCATCTGACCACATCTGACCATCAAAAACAGCACTACACCACAATTTTATATCTGTGTCTTCAGGAAGGAGATTCCAAATGACATTATCATACAGGTACCCTGTTTCCCAGAAAATAAGACATACCTATAAAATAAGCCATAGCAGGAATTCTAAGCATTTGCGCAATATAAGCCATACCCCGAAAATAAGACATAGTGATAGGCACAGTTCTGGAGGGCGCCAAGGAAGCGGCGAGGCTGGACATGTAATGAAAATAAGCCATAGTGTGTCTTTTTGAGGAAAAATTATTTTCGGGGAAACACGGTAGATAAGTATGAGAAATGTGATCAGGACAAACAAAACTATATTTAAAAGACACTGGTAGTATAGCTGACTGAAAATCAGTTACAGTAAGTCCACCTTATCCAATTTGTATTTTTCTAGCTACAAAAAACCTCCCTGTTTGTCTAGTTAGTAGAACAGAAGACTAAAAATTGATCCCAATAAAACCCATGCCGATTTTTACCCCCAGTAGCATAAAACATTTGCCTCTTTTGTCTGCCCAAGATGAGTAAAAGATGAGTAAAAGGAAAATGACAAATGGGTGTTTTCAGATATCAGAAAAATTGGTCTGAAATGTTGGCAGATTGGCATCTTTTTGTACTGTGGGCATCAGAAAAAAAAACACTAGAATGGGAAACTCTTCCTTGAATTTGCTTTTAAGTGGCTGCAGGTGCAGACATTTCCCTTTCAAAAGTCTTGCTGCCTCATTGTCATCCTTCGAAGACAGAGGTCCTCTGGCTAGGTCGGGGCGACATGGGGTTGGGGGGCCAACTCCCACCTTTTGCAGGGGCTCAATTGGTACCAGCGCCTTCTGTCAAGAGTTTGGGTGTAACCTTTGAAGCCTCCCTTTCCATGGAGGCGCAGGTTGCATCCACAGCAAAGGTGGCATTTTTCCATCTCCGCCGCATCAAGCAGTTGGTCCCTTACCTCTCTCGCCCCGACCTGGCCACAGTGATCCATGCGACGATCACCTCCAGGCTTGACTATTGTAACTCGCTCTACGCAGGGTTGCCCTTAAAGCTGACCCAGAAACTCCAGCGGGTGCAGAATGCCGTGGCGAGGCTCCTTACAGGGTCCCGGCCGCGGGATCACATTCATCCAGTGCTTTACCAGCTGCACTGGCTCCCGGTGGAGTACAGGATCAGGTTTAAGGTGCTGGTTTTGACCTTTAAAGCCCTATGCGACTTGGGACCCTCCTACCTACAGGACCGCCTCTCCTGGTATGCCCCGCGGAGGACCTTAAGGTCCACAAATAATAATATTCTGGAGATCCCGAGTCATAAGATGGCTAGATTGGCCTCTACTAGAGCCAGGGCCTTTTCAGTACTGGCCCCAACCTGGTGGAACGCTCTTTCCCAGGAGACCAGGGCCCTGCGGGATTTGTCATCTTTCCGCAGGGCCTGCAAGACAGAGCTGTTCCGCCTGGCCTTTGGGTTAGACTCAGCCTGACCCCTGTGTTTTTCTCCCTCATGGCTTGGATTTATGGCCTACTTGAAATGAGGCTGCACTTTAAATTTTAATACTGTATTTTAATCTGTATTTTAATTAATTGTTTTTATGTTTTATTGTGGTTCTGTTGGTGTCAGCCGCCCTGAGCCCGGTTTTTGACTGGGGAGGGCGGGGTATAAATTAAATTTATTATTATTATTATTATTATTATTATTATTATTATTATTATTCAGATACCAATTCCTGCCTTCATGTCTTGCCCACTTCACAGGGCAGCCTGAAGCAGGTCACTCTACCCTGTTGTATGGCAGGCGTGCCATGGCCATAATGTGGTGCTGGCCTTGGAGTCCGCAGCGGACAGTGTGGCCGGGCAGTGGCACTCCCAACCCTCTGGCTGGTTGCGTTGCTGCTTATAAGGAGGAAGACGGGGAGGGGGTGGCAGTGAAGAGGATGGCACACTAGCCACCTGAGTGTTTGCACTGCACCAACCTCACCGCTGCCTTTCCCCTCCACCTCTAACGCCTGGTAAGCGGCAAGTCACAGTTCTATGGACTTTGAGGCAGGGTGGTGGGAAAGAGCATGCTTAACTCCTCCCCATTGGAGCTGTGCGGGCATCTGTCTCCTGTTAAGACATTCCTACCAATAAACGTTGTGTTCATTAACCATAACAACAATCACACCACTGATTTGCTACCTATCTAAAAATCGAAAAATCTATCAGGAAAACTTGCCGATAGCTTCTTCTTCTACAAGTTCTTCATCGGATTCTTTCTCCTCCACAAACAGAAGTTCTGGCAACTAAAAATGTTGTCACTGTTACATTATGGTCAGACCAGCTTTTCGAAATAATATTTGGTAAGGGTGCAATCGTGAGACAGTTATTTCGAAAGTTTCCAAACGGTATAGAAATGAAACATCACCAATATAGATTCTCCATAGGCAGATGGATGGATGGATGGATGGATGGATGGAAAGAAAGCATCAATGGATAGATACGGTACCATCAGTTGCAAGATAAGGCAGCTTTGATTGGATAAATGTCAGTGGTGGGGAGAAGAGCACTGCTTCAGGATTGCAGTTCGGAGGGAAGGGGATAATCTTGCCTGCTGTTGTGTTTCCTCAATATGCCACCCCATCCCCAATACTAGATCTATGAAGGAAAAAAGGTGGGCATTGGAACTGTCTTCCTGTGACGAACCTCGCTTCTCTATTACCAACAGTGTGCTGAAGGAAAATAAACAAATTCCTTCAGTAGCACCTTAAAGACCAACTAAGTTTATATTTTGGTATGAGCTTTCGTGTGCATGCACACTTCTTCAGATACCATGCACACGAAAGCTCATACCAAAATATAAACTTAGTTAGTCTTTAAGGTGCTACTGAAGGAATTTTTTTATTTTGCTTCGACTCAGACCAACACGGATACCTACCTGTAACTAGTGTGCTGAAGGAATTCAGTTATTGTTCAAGCAACCCACTATTCCTTCTTTCTCCCAAATAAACTCCCTGTTTATATATGGGTTTGCTAGTACATAGAGTACAATTCCAGCTTTCCAAATAACGTGGCTCTGTATCCTTAAAAACTCCAGGCAAATTTTGCAGGAACAATCTTGTGCCCTCAGTAAGGTTTCCCTCTCAACTCAGGTTCACCTCAGCACTTTAGCCACTGCAAGGCACTCTTTCCCTTCACTTGCCTCCTCTGTGTGTGACTTTGAGATACTGTAGCGGGGGCCCAAAGGGCCCCAATTAAGGTGATAATGGACTCCTAACTCCTCTTGTCTCTGAGTTTTATTGGTCCATGTTATGTACTGAGCTGAATCCTAGAACAATAGGATTCAGAATCAGCGGGAGCTACCCAATCCAACTCCAGGTGGAAGTGAATCCGCAACCTGATTGGCCTGCTGGAGCAGCCAATCAGGCGGCTGGCAGAAGTGAATCTGCTACCTGATTGGCCTGTAGGAGCAGCCAATCAGGCTGCAGGCAGAAGTCAATCCACAATATAATTGGCCCACAGGTGTAGCCCTGAAGTAGCCAATCACGCAAGGCCCATTGTGTAAATAATGTATATAAGCAGATGGTTTTGGGAAAAGAGCCATTCGTCTTCTCTTCTCCTCCTTGATGACTATGAGCTGAATAAAGAGCATGAAATTCACTCTTGACTCCGAGTATATTTCACTGGCGACGAAGGTGGGATCCTGCTGAGCTGACCGCCACCACGCACTGCACCGCAGCACCGCCACCTGCTGCACCGCTGCATCGCACCGTGCATCCAGGCTTCAGCTCCAGGACCCAAGGAACCCAGAATGGCAACCGACAGCAGCTTCTCGCCATTCAAACCAGCATCAGGAGACTGGGAAGGGTACGCCGCCCGTTTCAACTTCCTCCTGCAAGCGAAAGAAGTCACCAACGATGCCATGAAGAGGGCGACATTCTTCAGCGTCTGTGGAGAGGAGACGTTTGAAATCGCCCGGGCTCTCCTTGCACCTAGAGATGTCGCTACCGTCTCTTACAAAACAATAATGGAACGGCTGAAGGAGCACTTCTCACCACAGCCCTCGGTGGTAGCTTGCCGAAATGCCTTCTACGCAAAGCGGCAAGCCCCGGGGGAAACCATAACTGGGTTTGTGACCTCCCTTCGCCAAGCCGCCCGGTTATGCAACTTCTCAGAATTGGAGAACATGCTTCGTGACCGCCTCGTCGGTGGCCTGAGGGACGAGATGTTGCAACGACGCCTCTACGCCAAAAAAGACCTCACGTTCCAGATTGCTCTGGAGGAAGCCCTGGCAACCGAAGCCGCCGAGAGGTCAACGCAAGAGGCACGACCGGCCCCGCCATCCCAACCGAGGGTCTACCACGAAGACCTCACCGACGAATCCGAATCTGACAGGGAGGAAGTACACCGAGTACAGCGGCGCACTCAAGCAGCACACACACCACAGCAGCCTCGACGAGAAGGAGGGAACTGTGCAAGCTGCGGGGAGAACCACGAGAGGAGGACCTGTCGTTTCCGCAACGCAGAGTGCAGGCAGTGCAGAAAATTGGGACACATCGCCCGGGTGTGTCGGGCTCGACTCACCCGTCGACAAGCATCAGATGACCGACCCAGGAGCCCCAGGTCACACGGCACCATGCACCAAGGCAACTCGACGGAGATCACGGACTACCAGGTATTCCAGTTGCCCCATCCCAGCACAGAGAAAATTTATATAGAGTTACAGATAGAGGGAGCCCCATGCCGCATGGAGCTGGACACGGGTTCAACTCTATCCATAATCTCGGCCCGAACATTAAGGGAACTGTGCCCTAATGGGGGTCCCAAACTAAGGCCGGCCCCATTCACCCTCCGGGACTTCCAGAAACGTAAGGTCCCTACTATGGGGGTGGGGACCTTCAGGGTGCAATATCGAGGGCGAAAGCAACAATTGGACTTGCTGGTAGTTAAGGGCCCCTACGTTAGCTTACTGGGACTGGCATGGTTTGGACCTCTGGGGCTAGCCGTTACCGGGGTGAACCGCACTAGCTTACAAGTGGACGTGGACGCCATATGCAAAGAGTTTCCAGGGGTTTTCGATGGGGCATTGGGACGATATACAGGACCCCCCATTGCCCTACAGCTAGACCCCGCTGTACGACCCATCAGGCACAAGGCCCGCCGGGTCCCGTTCGCCCTGAAACCCCGCATAGACGAGGAATTGGACCGGCTCGTGGAGCAAGGAGTGCTGGAGCCGGTGCCCAACGCCCCCTGGGAAACTCCAATTGTCACACCTGTCAAGCCTAACGGTTCGGTCCGCATCTGTGCAGACTACAAATGCACCATAAACAAGGCTCTCACGGCCCATGCATACCCAGTGCCAGTGGTCAGCCATGTCCTCGCCACCCTGGCTGGGTCAAAAATCTTTGGCAAACTGGACTTGGCCCAAGCGTATCAACAGTTGCCTGTGGACGAAGCCACAGCAGAGGCTCAGATGATTGTGACGCACAGAGGGGCATTCAGAGTAAAGCGGCTGCAATTTGGCGTTAGCGTGGCACCAGGCATATTCCAGAATCTAATGGACTCTCTCCTTAAAGGGATTCCTGGCGTCACCCCCTTCTTCGATGATGTACTGATCGCCGGGCCCACACCAGAGGAATTTGAGGACCGCCTCCGCTCCGTCCTGCACCGTTTCCAGACGGCGGGCCTCAAGGTGAAGCGGGAAAAGTGTTTACTGGGAGTGCCGCAGGTGGACTTTCTGGGATTTAAGGTGGACGCAGAAGGGGTCCATCCAACCGGTGACAAGGTACGGGCCATTTGTGAGGCCCCAGCGCCCAAGAGCAAGCCCGAACTTCAGTCATTCTTGGGACTATTGAACTTTTACCATGCCTTCCTTCCCCATAAGGCAGCGGTAGCGGAGCCCCTACACAGACTCCTAGATAAAAGGGCCCCTTGGGTGTGGGGCCAGCGACAAAGGGCCGCATTCCAGGCAGTCAAGGACTTGCTCGTCTCGAACTCGGTCTTAGCACACTTCGACGAGAGGCTGCCAGTGGTGCTGGCATGCGACGCCTCTCCCTATGGCATCGGCGCTGTCCTGGGACACCAACTCCCGGATGGAAGAGAGGTGCCGGTGGCATACTTCTCCCAGACGCTTGCTGCAGCCGAACGAAACTACTCACAGATTGACAAGGAGGGTCTGGCAATCGTGAAGGGCGTAAAAAAATTCCATGATTTCTTGTACGGGCGGCCCTTTACCATAGTGACTGACCACAAGCCGTTGCTTGGCCTGTTTGCCCCTGAGAAGCAGACCCCCCAAGTGTTGTCTCCACGTGTCCTCAGGTGGTCAATTTTCCTTGCCGGCTACCAGTATGCACTAATCCACCGCCCTGGGAAGGCGATGGGCCACGCAGACGCCCTCAGCAGGCTACCACTACCAGAAACAGGCCCCGACCCAGCGCCTGCGCAAGAGGTTATGACCCTGGAGCTGCTTCCCGACCGACCTATTCAGGCACAAGAAGTTGCGCACCATTCCACAAAAGATAGGGTCATCTCCCGGGTCCTGGACTGGGTGTGGCGAGGATGGCCCAGCAGCAGCCCCGGGCCAGAATTCGCTGGCTACACAAACCGCAAACATGAACTGTCGGCCCACAAGGGGTGCCTGTTATGGGGAAGCAGGGTTGTTGTTCCCCAGCCCCTCCGCAAAAGGGTCCTCACAGCCCTACACGAGACACACCCAGGGGTAGTGAGGATGAAGGCCCTTGCCAGGAGTTATGTGTGGTGGCCGGGGATTGACAGAGAGATAGAGGCCTGGGTCCAACACTGCCAGACCTGCCAAGAATCCCGCCCGGATCCCCCAAGGGCCCCAGTCCAGCCCTGGGAGTCCGCCCGACATCCATGGTCACGCTTGCACGTGGACTTCGCTGGCCCCTTCCAGGGAAAAACATTCTTCATAGTGGTGGATTCCTACACCAAATGGCTGGAGGTCGCACTGGTACCATCCACTTCTACGGCGGCAGCCATCCGGGTACTACGTAAGCTGTTTGCGACCCACGGGCTCCCTGACACCCTCGTCTCGGACAATGGAACCGCATTCACGTCAGAGGAGTTCCAGACCTTCACAGCGCAGAACGCCATCCGCCACATCCGCTCAGCACCATTCCACCCTGCCACCAATGGCCAAGCGGAGCGCATGGTGCGGACCACCAAGGACAGCCTCCGCCGCATGACACAAGGGGACTGGGAATACCGCCTTGCCGCATTTCTTCTAGCACAGCACAGCACCCCAAGCACAACGACGGGCCGGAGCCCAGCTGAATTACTAATGGGCCGGCGCCTTGCAACTAGACTGGACCGACTTCACCCCGACAGAGCTCAGGATGAGGTAGTGGTGGGGAAAGGCAGGAACCCCCAGACATTTGTGGCCCAGGACCCAGTGTATGCAAAGAATTTTGGGGCAGGCCCAGCATGGGTACCCGCCACAGTCACCAAGGTGACCGGTCCCGTGTCGTACGAGGTACTAACGGAAGGGGGGCAATGTTGGCGCCGCCACTGCGACCAGCTACGGCGACGATTCCCAGGAGGAACCCAGGAGGAGAGCGGGACAGAGGGGTCCCAAGGGGACAGCAGGGCAGTGAGGCTTGTAGAGCGAGAGGGGTGGGCAGGGGAAGCAGAAGCAGTAGGCACAGAGGGGCGCCCCGAGGCTGGAAGGACACCGGAACCAGAGCTACAACCTAGTGGTTCAGTGGCGCCAGACCAGACAGCCCCGGCACAGCCAGCAGCCTCGGAACACGAGCCAGAACCAGAACCCCTGACCAAGGAACACCCCAGGCCACAACGCACACGGAGGCGGCCAGCAGACCTTGGGGACTACGAATGCAACTTCCCGGGCAGGACTGGAACTTAGAGGGGAGGGGTGTTATGTACTGAGCTGAATCCTAGAACAATAGGATTCAGAATCAGCGGGAGCTACCCAATCCAACTCCAGGTGGAAGTGAATCCGCAACCTGATTGGCCTGTAGGAGCAGCCAATCAGGCTGCAGGCAGAAGTCAATCCACAATATAATTGGCCCACAGGTGTAGCCCTGAAGTAGCCAATCACGCAAGGCCCATTGTGTAAATAATGTATATAAGCAGATGGTTTTGGGAAAAGAGCCATTCGTCTTCTCTTCTCCTCCTTGATGACTATGAGCTGAATAAAGAGCATGAAATTCACTCTTGACTCCGAGTATATTTCAGTCCAACTCAGAAGATAAGCCATTTTTGGCTTACAACAATACAAACTATCCACTCCTCAGGCTTAGTTTTATCTCCCCTCTTCAGTCACCACCCTTTTGAGTTTAGATACGTTGCTGGAATAAGGAGCAACATCCAATTTGACACAACATAGATGAAAGGTTTATTTAACTGGAGAACATGTATATTTCTTTATGGTTGCATTTGTTTAAACTCTTAGTTCATAGTATTCGATTATTCCATAAAACTAGTACATTCGATTAATCCTAGTAACCAGCCAAACCTTCCACTTTCCCACTATATTTCTCTCACTCCCTCGTCCCTCTTCTTCCCTCTCAACTGTCATTAACTGCCATTCCCTCCTTTTAGGAGGTCCATAACCCCGCCCCCAAACTCATGTGCTGTCACTCAAGGTAGGAGATGTATTAACCCTTTTTTCATACAGGTGGAAACCAAAATATTTCCTACTAGGAAATAAGTTCGTCACACTTCCCCCCAATCCCTAGGCCTATTAGTAGTTTTAGGGCGTGTCTTCTGGATGGGCTGAAAAGGCTACTCTCCCACGCTCCCTATGCCCCAGCTGCGATCCTGACAGAATTCAGGGCCTCCCACTGCAGCTGTTAACTTGCCTGCTTTTCTACTTACAACTTTCCAGGGTGTGGCCCTCCCTGCCTTCCGGTTCCTTAGTCTCAGGGTCCCCCTTGTAGAACTCAGGAGAGGGAAGATGATGACAAAACTAGACTAAATGGGCTCTGCCTGTCATTGGCTCTGGTGCCACCTGCTTCCCCGCCGCCAGTCCCAAGGGGTACCAGCCACCCCTGCCTATAACCACTCACAGGCAGTGAGCCCCACTGAATTCGGTGAGGTGTGATTTGGAGTAGAATTGTTTATGACTGCACCGCTCAGCATGAATAGGGACTTCTGTGCTTAAACTGGCAACTTGGTATGCATGTTTCTGAGATTACGTTCCATTGAACATGGTAGGACTCTGTTGCAAAGAGTGGCCGTCGTAGAGCTGCAAGGGCACCCTCTTGACACGGGCATTGCCTGGGTGGGAGGTCCAGGCTGTGCGACGTACCAGTGGGAGTGCTGGACTGGCCTTGCCAGTGCATCTGTGCAACCCCAAATTTGCTGCAACCCTGCCCCACAACAAGACCCATTCAAGTAAGCAGCAGCAACGGAACATTCATACGTGTTCAATGGTGATACGTTTCCTAGAATTGTTCTGATTAACTTCAGCCTCCACCTGATATTGTCGTGTGCGAATGCCATAGATCTTAACCCAGGGTCCCCAAACTACAGTCCGCGGGCCAAATGCGGCCCAATTGGCCTCCCAATCCAGCCCGCAACGACCCCCACCACGCGCTGCTGCCGCCCTCTTATGGTGCACAGCGCGGCAGCACACTTCCAGGTCGGAAAAAAATCGCCAAAAATCGTTTGTGCGCATGCGTGTGGGCCTCTCCCGACCCAGAAGAGGTCATTTCCGGTGCACTTCCGGGTCGGGGGGAGGCCCATACGCATGTGCACAAACGATTTTCGGCGATTTTTCCGACCTGGAAGCGCGCCACCGCGCCAGTAAGTGTGTGTGCGCATGCACACGGGCACGCACTCCCCTGCCCTCTGGCCCGCTGTGCGCGCACTCCCCTGCCCTCCGGCCCAAAGCCGGGTAAGTCTGGGGACCCCTGTCATAACCCATTGTAGATCATCACCCACCTAGTTTACCCCTCACAATAGTTACACTTCCCAATTAGCCTTAAAAAAACTACAATGCCCAGAATTCTTTGAGGGTGGGGGGAATGTCGTAAAAATCGTATCAGCAATCAAGCAGAACACAGAACATTAGAAAGAGAAGGCAAATGTACTTAATAAAATATGCCAGTGATGAGTCAAGACAGAGTTACCTCTGGTCTTTGTTCTTCTCCTGCTACGATTCTTCTCTCTCGTTCTACCATCTCTATGACTTTTCTACACAGAAGAGGTCCATTCGCGCCTCTCACAATATCTACCATCTTGCCATCCTGCAAATAATTTTAGCCCAAATTAAACAGTGTGCAGCAACATCTCATAGTTGTGTGTGTGTGTGTGTGTGTGTGTGTGTGTGTGTGTGTGTGTAATATTTTCCAAACATCACATATCATTCTTTCACATCTTATACAATGTTTTGTTTTGGACTTCCATCAACCCCGCCTGATTTTCAATCTTCCTCTCTTAATCATACATTTTATTAATTTCACTATTACTTTTAACAGTCCATCACTAATTATCCTTTTCATATATTCTCCTTGTAATATTTCCATATAGTCCTCCTTACAAAACTTCTTGCAGTCCTACTAGCGTGATCTGTTGTTTACAATTGTTTTTCAAATATTTCAACATCTTTTTCATTTCATTATATATCATTTCCCAAAAGCTTTTTACTTTCTTACATTCCCACCACATATGGTAAAAAGATCCTTCTTTTTCCTTACATTTCCAACATTTATTACTTGTTTTATACATTTTAGCTAATTTCACTGGTGTAATATACCATCTGTACATCATTTTCATCATATTTTCTTTCAAGGCATTGCATGCTGTAAATTTTATTCCTACTTTCCACAATTTTCCCCAATCTTTCAACTCTATATTATACCCAAAATCCTTGGCCCAATGTATCATAACTGATTTTACCGCTTCATCTTTCAAATGCCATTCCAACAGCAATTTATACATTTTAGACAATATTTTATAATTATTATTCACTATTTCAATTTCATATTTTGATTTATTGTGATCAAATCCTTTTTCCTTTAGGTTCTCTTTAAACATTTCATTGATTTGGCGATAGTGCAACCAATCATTTACATATTCTTTTACCTCTTCAGTTTTGTTTTGTATGTTTTAATTGGTTTCCAACAACAAATATTCTCCAGGTGCAAACCTTTAGTTTTATGTGCTTTAAGCCTATGGCTGCAATCCTATCAGTGGTATCCAAGGCTAGTCACACGCAAACCTAAGTAACGTAAGTCCAATTATTTCAGTGGGTCTGTTCTGAGTATGACTAACTCTGGTTATCAACCTATACTTAGCTTTGCTTTAAAATTATTTTTTATATCCCACCTTTTGGGGAATAGCCACCCAAGTCTGCTCAAAATATCGCAAAAATACCATAAACACAATGATCTAAAATAATTAAAATTAACAAAAAACAGCAGCGTTGATCATTCTTTCAAATGCCTGTTATATTCACTTGACTGTGAGTGAGTCTCACTGAACTCATTTCTGAGGAGACCTGCACAAGATGGCACTGTAAGACCACAGTCCTATGTTCACCTACTTTGGAGTAAGTCCCAATGACTTCAGTGTGACTTACTTCTGAGTAAAAATGCATAGGGTTGCACTGAAGGTTAGTTAAGCTCCAGTTGAGCCTATTGGAATCAATGTACTGTAAAAAGTTACCATGACTTGCCCCAATGATTTCCATGAGAACTAGCATTGCATGAATCTACCTATACATTATAATTGTTTATTCCATTTGCATAAACAAACTGGAAGGGGGTCAGTGGGGGTCAGTGGTGTGGGAACACTGGGAGTCTTAGCTGTGGAAGGTGATGGAAGAAAATTGAGAAGTCCCTCATGATCACAACATTGCGACACTAATTCCCAGCTCTGCATCACCACACAGTTCCTAAAGACAGTTAAGTCCAGTCGCGAACGACTCTGGGATTGCGGCACGCATCTTGCTTTACTGGCCGAGGGAGCCGAGGTTTGTCCACAGACAGTTTTTCTGGGTCATGTGGCCAGCATGACTAAGCCGCTTCTGGTGAAACTAGAGCAGCGCACGGAAACGCTGTTTACCTTCCCGCCGGAGTGGTACCTATTTATCTACTTGCACTTTGATGTGCTTTCGAACTGCTAGGTTGGCAGGAGCTGGGACTGAGCAATGCGTGCTCACCCCGTTGCGGGGATTCAAACCGCCGACCTCCCAATCGGCAAGCCCTAGGCTCAGTGGTTTAGACCACAGCACCACCCACATCCCCCTGAGAAACAAAAACTAAAATCATTCACCGTATACTTACCACACAGAAGATAAAAGCGGGTTCACATTTATCTTTAAAGGGGAGCAGACTCGGAATGCTGTTAGCCTCTGCCTTAAATGAATACAGATAAGACACATAACCTACATTATTATTACTTTTCAAAACACCTGCAAGCCAAGGTATACTACCGGTATAGCAATTCCCATATAGATTCTCTGTAGAGTACTACTGACTGGCTCACGGAGAGTTTTGATTTGCAGTCTGCTGATGGCTTCCTGCCTTGTTACCAGATTAGATCCCATTCACAATAAATCTTTGCATGACTTCACCATTATTGCGACCATAGATGGTGCTACTGAAAAATGCAAATGTAAGGAAATAAATAGCATTCTTCTAGCCAAAGGTAAGCACTCTGAAATCCCATTAGTTTTAAAGGGAAAGCAAGAGGTAATGTGTACACATTACCAGGTTAAAAGTCAACTAGGTTGTTCTTTTCCCCCAATTCAGATCAAAGTGGGTTTCAGGTAAACACACCAGAACCTAGTATTTAATAAGAAATGGCATGATAGATGTGGATTGTGGTGTACACCACTCCCCAAACCAGCAGTTGGGAGCAGTATTTCAACATTTTGGAAAATCCAGAATCTTTAACATTGGTCTTTCGGGATGTAGAACACTCTCTGAAATTTAGTGAAGGTCTGTTAAACAATATTTTGTGTTCTAAAATTTGAGAGCAGAATACCCTCTCCTTCTGAAAGTTACATATTCCCAAGGCTTGATTTTTATTTCTCGCAATACTATTTGTAGATGAACTACAGCTGCACCAATGCTTGTATTTCTAGCTTAAAGGTGGCTAGGGTTCATATATTATAATTCTGTTACTCCTCCCCTCTTTCGTAACTAAGCAGTAACTTTTCATATGTGATGCGGTTGCCATCTTTCAAACAGTGAAAATCTGGGCAGAAAAGTAGTTGTTGAGCTTTTTTCTGGCAAATTTGCAACAACAAAAAAAGAAGACGTTTGGGGGCTATTTTTAAGGTTAATTGCCAAAAATGACCCTGCCAACATAGGTTGCCATATGTCTGAATTGTCCTGGACACTTTTTGCCCGGACACTGCTACCAAGTGCAGTATTCTGGATATGTCCAGGAAATTCCGAACGTATGTCAATCCTGATATGTGACAACAGGATTTCTCCAGCAGCTGAAATCAGTCTACCTAGCAATAAAATAACGCCAGTGCATTTGGAATGTATTCTTCAGTGTTTTGCTGAAACTGCAACAAACAAGGAAGTTAATCACAGAGCACAAAAAATAGACTTCTCCCAAAATGTTTGGCATTGGAAGGCTTCATATTTGGATCCTTACCACCGCAAAGTGCAGAAGATCATCTTCACCATATTCATTTTTTAGTTTTCTGAATAAGCTCAAGACAGCTTTGCAAGGTCCGCACCAAGCCTGATATACGTCTACTACTGGAAAACACACAACAAAGTGCCTAAATAAAATGGGTAACTTCAAATGGGTGATATCGTTTTTTCTGATTTGGGGGCTAGGACATGTCCCTCTATTGAAACCATGTTTTAACCAGGTTTTATGGGAAAGATCACAAATTAATAATAGGCATGATGTATCAGTAGTAGTGAGCAATCGTATTCCAGGAATTAACACGTTTTAAATTTCACTACATCTGTTACTACTATAAATTTATTTATACACCACTTGTATACCAAAATGGCTTCTAAGTTTACAAGCATAAAATCAATTATAAAATCCATACGTAATTAAAATACACAATGGAACAGTCTTATCAAAGCATTAAAACTCCTTTGATTAAAATATACACAAGCAAGTTAAAAGGCATAACAATTTAAACAGTTAAAAATAATTAAAAATAAGACCAGAAGGCCAAGTCTAGGCGTGTCCTCAAGAGCTGGCAGAATGCCAATACTTGTATTCAGCAGTATAGCCTGCCATATGTGGTAGAAGCAGGCCCAGCATAGGTGGACGCAGTGGCTGCCAGGTTGCCGCAGAGACCATATTATACCGGTCCTGAAAGACCTACATTGGCTCCCAGTGCGTTTCTGAGCACAATTCAAAGTGTTGGTGCTGACCTTTAGAGCCCTAAATGGCCTTGGTCCAGTATACCTGAAGGAGCGTCTCCTCCCCCATCGTTCTGCCTGGACACTGAGGTCCAGCGCCGAAGGCCTTCTGGCGGTTCCCTCGTTGCGAGAAGCCAAGTTGCAGGGTACCAGGCAGAGGGCCTTCTTGGTAGTGGCACCTGCCCTGTGGAACGCCCTCCCACCAGATGTCAAAGAGGAAAAACTACTACCAGATTTTTAGGAGACATCTGAAGGCAGCCCTGTTCAGGGAAGTTTTTAGTGTTCTGTTGGGAGCCGCCCAGAATGGCTGGGGAAACCCAGCCAGATGGGCGGGGTATGAAGAAGAAGAAGAAGAAGAAGAAGAAGAAGAAGAAGAAGAAGAAGAAGAAGAAGAAGAAGAAGAAGAAGAAGAAGAAGAAGAAGAAGAAGAAGAAGAAGAAGAAGGGGGAGGAGGAGGAGGAGGAGGAGGAGAAGGAGAAGGAGAAGGAGAAGGAGAAGGAGAAGAAGAAGAAGAAGAAGAAGAAGAAGAGGAGGAGGAGGAGGAGGAGGAGGAGGAGGAGGAGGAGGAGAAGAAGAAGAAGAAGAAGAAGAAGAAGAAGAAGAAGAAGAAGAAGAAGAAGAAGAAGAAGAAGAAGAAGAAGGGGGAGGAGGAGGAGAAGGAGAAGGAGAAGAAGAAGAGGAGGAGGAGGAGGAAGAAGAAGAAGAAGGGGGAGGAGGAGGAGAAGGAGGAGAAGGAGAAGGAGAAGGAGAAGGAGAAGAAGAAGAAGAAGAAGAAGAAGAAGAAGAAGAAGAAGAGGAAGAGGAAGAGGAAGAGGAAGAAGAAGAAGAAGAAGAAGAAGAAGAAGAAGAAGAAGAAGAAGAAGAAGAAGAAGAAGAAGAAGATTTAACATATTTAATGAAAATCAGAAAACTCAAAAAAATGGATGCCTTTGCAGTCTGACAGTACAGATTTCAGGTGCCACTAGGGTTCAAATCACAAGCTCTGCAGCCTGCAAATCAGACCTTGGCTTTCTGTGCTACTAAGCCTGGTAGTCAGACTAGATGTGACAGTAAGTGTAACTTCTTGGCATTTAATGTGCCCATTTTAAAAAATTGCACCTAGAACCATTGGGAATATTTGTGGGATAAGCAGCCACTCTTAAGTTCCTACACCAGTGGTGGTGAACCTATGGCACTATGCCTGCCAGAGGGGGCACTCAGTCAGAGTCCTCTGATGGCACGAGCACCATAGCCCCAGTGGGGCCGTTGCTGGGGGTTGGCAAAGGGACAGCGTCAGGTTTGGATTTTTATTTTTTATTCTGGCGGGGAGCAGCAGCTCAGCTAGCCATCGATTAACAGAAAGGACTGTCTCTTACCCTTGAGGACAAACAGCACGCTCGGGCTTTGCACCTTTTTTTTCTTTTAATTTTTAAAAATGCTTTATTTTGGAAATTCCACAGTAATAAAACAAATAGTTACAATAATAAACATCGCTATTACATTTCATTAATTACATTCCATTTATAATTGACCTGCCTAACGACAAATAGTCACAATTACAGCAAATAAAGGCTTGACCTATCTTGCTTTGCAGGTCATGCATCTATCTCATATATTGGTTTCGCCTTTTAAGTTGCATTACTGAAATAAATGCACTTTTCGACGAGATTCTAATTTTCCGAGTTTCACCTGTATATAAGAGGAAAGGGGGGGGGGGAATTGTACCTATTAGACCTTTCTTCAGCAACATTTCTTCCCATTGTTCTTGAGTAAGTATTACTGTCTAAAGTAAAGCAAACGTAGAGTTTCGTTAGCTTTAAAGTGCTAGGTGTTCCAGCAAGAGTTGAACAGGGAAAAGACAAAATGTATACCTGTAGCTGAACTTCCTTCTTCTTGCTTGCCATCTTATTCCCTATAATTGTGTAAACGTAACAAACAGCCAATTGAGAAAGATATTGGATTATAACTAAATCCCACTCAGAGTAGCCCCACTGAACTTAATGATCCTCAGTTATTCATGTCCATTGATTCGAAGGATATTCTCTGGGTATGCCTAATGTTGTATGCAACCCGTTAACACACACACACAAAAATTTCAATATAAATTGCTGTTCATTATAATGTAGCTGAATTTTTTTTTAACAGCTCTATGGAGCAGCAAACCCAGACAATGTGATCATTTGGCCATTAATGATCAATTCCCCCAGTTTCCTCGGTTAGTGAAAATACAGCATTTCATTCCTTAGCTGTGTTCATATTTTAGGGCGTTTTCATTATTGTCCATAGAGTATGCCCCCACCCAGCTCTTGAAAAATAAAATTTTCAGATTTTTGCATTGACAAAAGTATTCCCCTATGGTAAGTTTTTCTCAGAGCAGACCCATTGAAATTAATGAACATGACTAAGAATCATTAATATACTCAGAGTAAAAATTGGTTGAGTACCACCCTGAGTGTTCATAACAGCTCCAATATCTGTCTCCAACCCTTGACTTTCATTAAAACATTGAGGGGGAAAGCAAAAAAGAACAAAGAATCTTGTAGCACCTTAAAGAAATTTATTGTGGCAAAAGATTTCATGGACTGCAGTCCTCTTCATTAGATATGTTATGTGAAGCAGTAAGCTACCTGACATTCTCTGTTTATCCTACTGCCTGTAACAGATTATTCACCATTAGTTCAACCTCCACAGAGTTAGCAACTACTCTAAACTTCCTAAACATTAGGTGGGCACCAAAGTTCTCCATATATTTATTTGAAAACATCTATTCTGCTGGGATCGATCTTTTCTATACCAGTAGAGTGGGTTAGATAGCATGAAAATAACTCTAGGAATTCCCACAATGAAATTTGGGGTCAACTGTATAACAAGGATTTGCTAGCATATTTCCACAAATTACTGATTTAAAAAATCTGAAGACACCTCACATATACCTCGTCATTTTTAAAGACCTGATTCAAACCAGCAATATAAATTAATCCCATTATTAAGCTCACATTATTTTCTCAGGGAAATGTTGTTGTTGATAGAACATTGTGTGACTTTCCACTTCTGCAACTGGCTTGCAGAACACAATGCACTCAGTGCCCACGGAACAACATTACTAATTCTGATACACACAGACAGACAAAAGCCAACACGTATTCATCCTAGACACAATAATATGAGTATATAACACACATCTTTATCAATGCCCATCATTTACAGTTTATTCATTCCAGTTCTGGAGGGTTGAGAAAATTTTGTTGGGCCTCAGTGAAGTGTTTTTGAGTGTCAAGCAGGTCAGATCTGGATAATAGCAAGGGCTAAAGCTCATCTGAGCTTCTTTGCCATGTTTATTTTAGAGATTAAGTGTCCCACTTCTTCGCCTCAACTCCCCAGGATTAATTTTAGGATTAAACGTCCCTGTTGTCCTATGCACCTCTGAAGCATCTTCTTGGGAATAGGTGGCTAATGGTTGGAACAAACTATCTCCTAACCTTGCCCTGCGACTGTGTCTCTCTTTGTCCTTCAGGTGGAGTAGGCCCAACACCACAGCAAGGTCATCCAGGCCGCACAAAATAACAATAAATGAAATTGCAACTATACACACACACACACACACACACACACACACACACACTGTCCGCTGTGTTAACATAAATCTCACTTCCATACACACAGACACCATGAGCATGCCATGTCTTAATACACACTGTGTTAACTGGTCCAGGGAAACCACTTCCATGGAGCGATATGAACCTTCAGGAAGGATGGGAGATGCAGGGGCAGGCGGTTATGGCTGTTGCTATGGTCACCAAAGAACATCCAGGTAGACGCCAACGGTCAGGAATGAGTCGGGGAGGAACCTGCACTCAGCCTTGGCTCAGTTGGCTGGTGGACATGCACCTCGGATGGACCTGGTACCTGAGAGGTGACTACGAAGGCTCTCGCCAAACCAAGGAGCCGTGAGAGAGCTGCTGGGCTGGCCAAAGACCTTTTAGCACCTGAGGCAAACCACAGAATGCCCCCCACCCCACAGGGAAGGTGGGCAGAGTGAAGATCTACTTCAGGAACAAGGGAGGGAATCAAATCAACCTTACCCAACAGTTGAACTGTAGCAGGGGCCCAAAGGGCCCCAATTAAGGTGATAATGCAAATCCCTATAAATCCTGGAATATGCTTATAATAGTGAATTATGGGAGCTTGTTACTTTAAGAAACTGATGATTTAGCAAGATGCCGTTCTTTTACCAGAACAGAAGGTCAGCTAACACGCAAATCACAAAGATGTAATTCATAAGCTAGAACACAAATTGTTACATGGTGCACGTAACACAGGTTCCCAACACGCATATTATCTCACAATGTAACATATTATTGAGAATCAAAGGCCTTGTTAGCAATCCTTGGCCTAGTTAGCAATGCTTATTGCGCATGGGTATTAGATTAGGTAATGACATACGTATTCAATATGAAATGAGATAATGATGAATATTAAAATATTAAATGATGTAATGCTTTATGTGATTGGTTAAATCAAAATCCTTTGTCTGAAATGTTATAAATTCCCGCCCGACCTTTGGGCGGGGTTGCAGTTTTGCGAAAAGATTAGACTGTAACCTTATTGCTTTGCAATAAACACAATGGACTCCTAACTCCTCTTGTCTCTGAGTTTTATTGGCTAACTCAGAAGATAAGCCATTTTTTGGCTTACAACAGAACTGGGAATCAACGGATGTCCGTTTTCTTGTTTCTTGGTCTTGGCCAATCTCAAGGTTATTTCCCCATTGCTTCCTTCCAAGGCTATCTAAATTGCTTACCACACATTTCAAATGTTTGCCACTCCCAGTCAATCTTTTTCTCGGCCTTTTTTATGGAATGAACTTGATTATGGGGACGTTATGCCTATAAAAATGCACCCAGCATAACAGAAACGGGGGAAATGTTGTTGCCTTGGTGACTATATGGTGACCTTAAGAAAGAACACAACTGCTGTTTGAATAATAGCCTGGAGAGTAATCTAAATCAAATGATTTGCTGAGCTAAACTTAATGGCTTTTCTGTTAGGAGAAACTACACAAATGTGTGATTCAAGGATATAAAAGAGTGGCTTTTCTTCTGAACGATCACATTTAGCTATATTCCCTTGGCATTATGGAATTAGTGGAGACAATTTCTGCATCACAGAGAAGATAGTTCAGGCCTTTTCCTCCAGCAATAAATCTGTCTACAGAATAATGGTTTAACTTTTCATGGGAAGACCTTTAAAAGCCTCCTCCTAAGGTAGCGTTATGAGTTTGTGGGGGAGGAAGCAGGCAGCATGAGAGAGACCTTCTAACCACCCCTGGATCCAGCAAGTGATAAAATAAAAGCCAGGATAGCTTCCTGTTTTGAGATGATAGCCTGGGTGATGGGCCATTAAATGAAACAAAGGAAAGGGGCTCCGTGCGAGATGTCGAATGGTTGATGCCCCTCCCTCAATTCATAGATAGTTAGAAGGACAAAGCAGTGCAGGCCTTTTCCTCTGTTTGGGCTTCTTGAACACGCTTCTTGTGGCTTTCTGACTTGCCTCTTCCTTGCCCTCACTTATGTGGGGTGTCACCATCCTGTAACCTGTAAGTGCACGCAGGATAGCAGTCTACACGCCCATTTCCTCAAAAGTAAAGAGTCGCCAACCTCAGTGGGGCTTACTTCATTGCAAGTGGCTGGTTGGGCTTGTGGGCTGTTATGGTGACCTCACTGACGTGGGAGCAAGCCCCCTCTGAATCCATTGGCCCTTTACCTCAGAGTAAATGTGCATGGCTTGGAGCCCATGAGGTCTGGCATTTAGCCCTCCCGTTCCTCTTCTCCAGGAGGGGCCCGTCCCATTTCACTGCCTGAGACGAAACAGGAAGGAGCTGCCCCGCCATTGTTCCTCCACCGAACCCTCACTTACTGGAGTTGCGCAGCGGCAGCAGCTTCTGGCAAGATCTCACGAGACCTTGTGGAGCTCTCATGAGATCTTGCCAGAAGTTGCCACCAGGGCCTTTCTGGCAGTAGTGGAAAGGGTAGGTGGGTTATCCACAGAGGTCTTGCCCTTGCAGGATTCCACCGTTTGAGGTGGTTGGCCCAGTCCGTCCGCCTCATGGGCTGGACGGCCCTGCTCCTTTCTGCAGGACCAGGGCAGGTTCGATTCCAACCACTGAGAGTGGGGAAAGTGTTGTGTGCACTCTAGGTGTGTTTCCTGGCGGGGTTGAAGAGTGGAAAAGATAGAGGTGGGAAGGAGCTCAAGAGTGTTGAGTGGTGGGAGGGCCGTCCCTAACCTGGGCACTGGGGGCAAATCAGTCATCAGGGCAAAATGTCTCAGATGGAAGTAAAGCTGTCACAAGTTCTCTCTTATTTACAAGAAGTAGCTGGGTTTTTAGAGAAGTAGAAAGCTAGTTTTGTAACCCAGGAGTGTCAAAGGAAGGAGAATTCTGACAGGACTTGTTGCTGTTTCATGTAGGGGAGGTGGAGATTAATAGGACTTTAGCCTATATTTCAACTTAAGTATGAGAAATTGGCTCATATTGGGGCAGGAGAGTCCTTGAGATCGTGGGCTATGCCAGGGAGCAGAAATTTGTGATCTTTCCCATGTTGTTGGACACCAGTGCCCATCACCCCTGAGCATTGGCCATACTGGCTGGAGTTGATGGGAGATGGCGTCAAACAACATCTTGAAGTCCCCATGTTGTTTTGTTTCTGGGTAATAGAGAAAGTCTGATGGGAGCCTTCAGCCCATACCTACCAAGTTGCTGTCAGAGAAATAAGGGACCGGACCGGAAGTAGAAGACCGGAAGTAGCGCTGCCTCCATTTTGGAACTCGGCGGAGCATGCTCAGAAGCGACTTTTGATGCTGCTTTGCCCAGTTCCAAAATGGCTGCCGTGCCAGAAGTCGCACTGCAGCCATTTTGGAAGTGGGCAGAGCTGCATCAAAAGTCGCTTCTGAGCATGCTCCGCCCAGTTCCAAAATGGCCACCACGCCAGAATAAACCGGGGGGGGGGAAATATCCGTTTTTTCAGCTGAGAACAGCTAGGAAAAACGGGGGTTTCCCAGGGAATACGGGAGACTTGGCAGCTATGCTTCAGCCTCAAAGGCTGAATTGAACCTCCAGCTACCATTTACTTACCTCTGTGGCAGGATAAACGTATCACATTCTCTTTGGATTGACAAGTGTTGCTTCTTGTCCCGATTCATTTCTTCTGACCCGCAGATCTGCCTGAGTTGATGTCACCGTGCCTCAGAATGAACAACAACGATGGTACAGACCCAGCCAAATCCGTTGAAAAATGAAAATGTTCATTCTTCTACTTGTCCTTGTGGCAACAGTGCAAGCCAGGAAAAATATGAGTGGAGAACCACAAGATGGTGTCCGACCAGGTGACAGCATGGTAGCCCTCCCGTGAAGCAGAGTGGGTGACCTGTCCCAAATGCCTTGCCATAGATACCCTCAAGCTAGCCTGCTTCCTTGGGTATGGCGGATGACGTAACTGAAATAGGATTCAACAGCCAGTCCAGTCAACCCAACTCCTGATGGGGGGGGGGAGTCACCATCTTGTCTCAGGAAGCAAAATGTCTTAGGCCGACTCTCCCCATGTCCCCTGAATTATAAACCATATTTCTTCTACACTCAGGGAAATCTTTGGAGACTCTTAATGCAAATGGAGGGAATGCCACTGTGTAGGAGCCAGAAATTCAAAGAGTATCACTTGTGAAAGTGGTCTTAAAAGTTACAGGATGAAATGCTTATCAACCGAGCACAGCTCTCCCTGTCAGGACCAGGCCAAGTCAGGGCCATGGACAGCAGGACCCATGGCTGTTCCTCACCCACCGGGGATCAGCTTGCCAAATGAAGTGGCAGCATTTTTAGGTGAGTTCCTTCCACTTATTTTTTTCCATTCTGATCCAATCTTGATGTTATGTTTTTTGGAATGTACACAGTGGTGATCTTCTGCCTGATCATGTGAACAAACTAATAAGCTGAAAAGATCCAGACTACCAGAGGCCCCAAAAGCACTGTGTTCAATGAGCTAATTATTGTTTTCTAATTTGATTTATTACCCGCCCCTCACCCTAAGGGTTACAGCCATTTAGAATATAACATTAAAAGCAGCTGAAAACCAATTACAATCACAAAAGGAGGATGGGTCTGACTTTTACAAAATTAAACAACAGGAACACAAGGAGGATGTAAATGCAGCTAACTTTAATTAAAAGTTTAATTACTCTTGGTCCCTTCCAACTTACAATTCTATGATCTGATGAAATAGGCATGATTCGGGAAACATTTGACATTGCCCCCCCCCCAAATAATATCAAAGATTATGAGTCCACACAGAAGAGTGAAGACTATACCTTTCGGTGCTCAAGCCCCCCAAAATTCAACCTCTCTAATTTTTGGTGAAACATTTGAGAACACAAGAGTCCGCTGGATCAGACCAGTGGCCTATCTAGCATCCTTCTCTCATAGTGGCCAACCAGATACTTTTGCTGGTAGGGGACATGAGCTGCAAACTGCAGGGCACCAGGCAGGCAAAAAAATACCGCTCTGTTGACTAGGGGAGGACAGGTGGCTAGGTGCTTGTCTAGTTAAAGGACAGGCAATGTGTTGCCCTCCAGATGTTGCTGAACTCCAACTCCCATTAGCCCCAGTGAACATGGTCAATGGCCAGACATGATAGGAGTTATAGTCTAGAAACATCTGGAGAACCATAGGCCCCCCTCCCTAGTTCACCACCCTGGTACCCTCTACCACAAGAGCATGCTGGGTGTGAGTTTTGGTCCAAAACTTCGGGAAGATGCCAGGTTCAGTGAGGCTGACTTAGAAACTTCAACTTGTTGGACAGTTCCAGGTGTTGATTTTGCACAGTGCTAATTCCGTTTTTGCTTACAGAAGACCCGACAACAGAGCAGCCACAATCCTGGGTAGCTCACTAAGCTAAGCCCCGGCCCCTGCCCATAAGTTCTTGGCATCGCCAGAGGTGTTTTTGATCAACAGGAATATAGGCAGATTAAACACCAGAGACTTAAAATGTTTTCATGTTGTTATTTTTCCGTCACTGATACATTTTTTATTTGCAATGAGGTTTTGTTCGTCTTAAATATAGGAATGGCTCTAAAATCTCTTGCTG
Source organism: Zootoca vivipara (assembly GCF_965207765.1). Classification (NCBI taxonomy): domain Eukaryota; kingdom Metazoa; phylum Chordata; class Lepidosauria; order Squamata; family Lacertidae; genus Zootoca; species Zootoca vivipara. The sequence continues at coordinate 5,796,055 of NC_142594.1, forward strand.
TAATGCAGTTGCCACAACTGTTGTGCAAGATCCATTTAATGTAGTTAGATGCACATTTAGAGTTCTCCACAGTTTCTCCTTCATAGACTTCACAGCTTTGAAGGTAGCTTGTGCAACTAATCTTTCCTTCCACCTTCTGCCCCACCCCCCAAAAATGCCTCCAGAGTGTTGGGAAGGGGTCTTGAATAGCGTTGGAGGAGAAATTTGATTCAATGTGTATTTTTAAAAATCACTTTTTCCAAAACAATATGCAAACTGAAACACAGACCCCCTTTGAAATTCATACTTATCAGAATTTTGTGGTGCAGTTCTGCAACCAATCTTTACAAAAATGCATATATTAGGGGGAGGTTTGCATAGAGATGTAGATATTAGTGAAAACAGCATTTTTAAAAGCACCACATTTGGGGAAATTACTCGCAACAATGTGTACATTAATCAAAACCTCACCTAAATATATGTTTGGGGAAAATCTACAGTAAAATGCTTGTGAAATTTCATGAGAATCTAAAAAGACCAAACACAAGTCATTTCAAAATGTGAAGAACTGAATTAAGGATGGGTAAAATGAGAAAGGGACCCAGGTGGCGCTGTGGTTAAACCACTGAGCCTAGGGCTTGCTGATCAGAAGGTTGGCGGTTCGAATCCCTGTGACGGGGTGAGCTCCCGTTGCTCGGTCCCAGCTCCTGCCAACCTAGCAGTTCGAAAGCACGTCAAAATGCAAGTAGATAAATAGGAACTGCTACAGCGGGAAGGTAAACGGCGTTTCCATGTGCTGCTCTGGTTTGCCAGAAGCAGCTTTGTCATGCTGGCCACATGACCTGGAAGCTATACGCCGGCTCCCTCGGCCAATAACGCGAGATGAGCGCGCAACCCCAGAGTCGGTCACGACTGGACCTAATGGTCAGGGGTCCCTTTACCTTTTAAAATGAGAAACAGAGAGAACCAAAATGGACAGATCCTTCCTTTCCCAGTCCTGAGCAGAATGGACTCTCACACAAAACTGCAGTGGACCGAGAGAAGGAAACCTTGCATCAATACAGCTTGACACCATGCAGGTCCCCATTACTCAATTCTGCATGAGTGTGACACTGTTAAGGGATTCTGTGACTCTCTGGAGAGACTTCGCAGGGATACAGGGAGCATTAGGGAGCCAGGCTGGTGGTTGGCAGGCTAGACTGGGTTTACAATCTGCCTTCTGCTTACATAGCCGTTAGATGCAACCCAGGATGTATAAATTTTTATCCTGAGAATCTTTAAGTCATATATCTCTCACCTACCCAGCTGACCTTGTCGCCAAGACTTTCTTACATAAGAATGCAAAGTTTCAGCAGCATGAAAGTCCACTGATTTTTTGCCTTAGGGTTTTACATCCAGTTACCACGAACAAAAACAAATCGAGGCAGCTGATGGCAGTTACGCTCAAGCAGATTTCATTGACAGAATTCAGTCGCTTGTCATCTGCATGCTGAATGAAATAAATCCGGAAAAAGTGACTAGGGAGGAAGCAAAACATTAAGATCCCTATGAAGAACAAGCTTTTCAGCTGCGCCTGAAACTCTTGATGTAACCAAAGGGACCCTGAAAGGGTTTTCACCACCTTTCGAATCATGAACACTTGTAAGCCCAAGACGGTGCAAATTATTGCAACCATTACGGCAATTATAATGTAGTTGACTGCTTTCACTGGGTCACTGTGGAACTCCTGGTGAAATTCAAAACACGTTACATTTGCATAAACCCCCGTTTTCCCATACCAGCACAACATTACTGGCACCACAATAACAATGGCCAGAATCCACACAGCTATGCTGGTTGCCACAGCATGCAAATTCCTATAGAATTCCACTTTGTCTTTCCACTGAAAGAAGATGAGGCACCTGATGACCAAGAAAATCATATAGAACAGGAAAGTGAGGTACATGTGGAAGTGTATCATTCCGCTCACAACTTTGCAAAAGGGTGTGCCAAAGATCCATTCTTGGGTGGCGTAGTAATACAGGCGAAACGGCACAGTCACAAGGAAGAGGCTGTGGATTACCACTAAGTTTATGATTGCTGTTGTAGTCACGGATAATGCATTCATTTTCAGTAGCAAAAAGGACATTTTGATGACTCCACACACACCTCCGATAAACACCGTCGTGTATATTGTGATCAAGGCGATGTGAGCGGAATCTATTGAGTTGAAGCTCAGTTGAGGCTCTGGCGTTGAGCTTGGAAGGAACTCTTTCCGTCGATCCATGCTTCTAGAATCTTCTATTATCACAGCCTGTTTGGGAGTGGGGAAACAGAAGGAGAGAAAGAAACCAATTTCATTAAAGTTTCCAAGGCACATGTTGGAACTAGAATCTTTTGGACAAAGTACTAGAGATAACACTTTATGCTACCTGAGGTATGGTTGAACATGAAAGCAACCAGAACACAAACTGTGATCTTTTGACACTCACATGAAAAAAAGAATAATCCCTTTCTTCTGTTTAAATGCAGGCTTACTTGAGATAAGTCATGAAGAAATTTATCTCTATGCATGCTTCCTCATGGAAAGAACATCCCTCTGTGAGATGAAATTTTTGCATGACACTGATTCAATAAAATAAAGAGACCTCATCATGGGCATCAATGAATACATGAAGTTTTCAAAATGGGCAATTATTATTTTATGAATAGAGCTCACCCCATTACACACTCTGCTTAAGCTAGAATTTTGAAAGTTTTACCCTAAACACAGGGACGCGGGTGGCGCTGTGGGTTAAACCACAGAGCCTAGGGCTTGCCAATCAGAAGGTTGGCGGTTCGAATCCCCGTGACGGGGTGAGCTCCCATTGCTCGGTCCCTGCTCCTGCCAACCTAGCAGTTCGAAAGCACGTCAAAGTACAAGTAGATAAATAGGTACCGCTACAGCGGGAAGGTAAACGGCATTTCCGTGTGCTGCTCTGGTTCGCCAGAAGCGGCTTGTCATGCTGGCCACATGACCTGGAAGCTGTACGCCGGCCAATAATGCGAGATGAGCACCGCAACCCCAGAGTTGGCCAACCTTCTGATCAGCAAGCCCTATGCTCTGTGGTTTAACCCACATAAACCATTTATCCTAAAGACACCACAGCCTCTGCTGTGCCTCATTTCCAAAAGGAAATACAGACCCTGCGTGAGCGCCTAGAACCCATGGAATCTCGCACCTCTTGGAGATTGGGGTCGTGTACAACAATATCGTTCCAGACTAGGGTGCTCCCCCACCTTTGTTAAATAATAATCAGAACACCACAGGGCAGAAGCTGCCCACACCAGATGCCAGTGCAGATCAATGCTCTTTGGCAGTGCATCAGCAACTACCTAAGCAGCAAGAGATGTGATTTTTGTATTTAGCATCTCTGAATAGCACTGAAATAGTTACAGGTGCGTAGAAGGTGCTCAATTGTACTTATAGTTGGTTTATTAATAGCTTTGGGACTACCCCCCTTAATGGGGGTAGAAGAGTTAAGTGGTGCTTTAAAGCCTGCCAATGTATTTATCGAGAATAAAGCCTACTTTTTCAGACGCAAGCAGTGAAATCTCAGCTGGCAGGATATACATTAACTGTGCCTGCATTCAGGCGTTCCTCTTTAATCATGAGCTCCCAACAATTCTTTAAAATGAAAGCACAGATTTACAGGACTTTAATTGAATCAGAGAGGCCAGATCTTGCCCAACAATTCCTTGATAGTTACTAAGGTGAAAGTGATTGAAATGAACAGTGTGCTTCCCCCCCCCCTACAAAGGAAGTTAACAAGACTCTTGGCAGTGTGAGCACACATGCATTTTGGAGGCCTGTCACCATCCTGCCCTTTCGTATAAACTGGCATTCTAAATTGACACGGAGCCTTGACCGCAGAGACCCAGGGCAGACTGGATCATCTGTGCTTAATGCCAGCTCACATGATCTGGGGTTTTTTTTTTTGATAATTTCAGAAGGGAGGTTTATTTTTAACAGCTGCACATTTCTAACTAGTTGTCACGAGCCTAATATTATCTCTTCTGATTTTTGCTGGCTCATATCTATCAAATATTATTAGATTCTCACCAGACAATGCTTTTCATCAAGCATCTGGTTACAGCAGTTGGTGTTATCATGCTCTTATATATATAAGATTCTGATCTGATCATAATGACACAATCATTCAGGAAAGTGTGAATGGCAGGTATAAAAATTTGCTGTTGCTAAGGATACCATTAGAACACTTGCGGGGAACTAAGCAAGTCTGACTTTGCTTGCTCTTCCTTGACTATAAACCGTGTGTGTGTGTGTGTGTGTGTGTGTGTGTGTGTGTGAGAGAGAGAGAGAGAGAGAGAGAGAGAGAGAGAGAGAGAGAGAGAGAGAGAGAGAGAGGTGGGGTTCGCTGTGTACACATGACTAGTTTAATTCAATGCAGTTTATGGCTCTTTATCTCAATTTGGATGAAAGCTGGGGGGGGGACGCATCAAAACAATATTTTATAAGAAACAAAAGGATAGATATTAAAATATAGATATGAATTGTGGCTAATGCCTTGTGTGCACTGCTTCTCAAATCAATGGTGGGAACACACTGAATGCGGAGTCAAAGGGAGCATCTGAACAGCCAGAGAGAGTGTAGGACTATCCTTCCATTGGGTTGAATCCAGTCTTAGTTTGTTGAAATAAGTTCAAATTTAAATAAATGGGACTTTACTCATGACTAATGTTCTACATTAATTCCCACAGACCCTCCAAGTGTCCCTATTTTCCAGGGACGTGCCTAATTTAGAGAAGGCATCCTGATTTCTGATTTGATCTCGGAATGTCCCACTTTTCCGTAGGATGTCCCTTTTTTTCATTGGGGAAATGTTGGAGGGCATGGAGTTATCCGACCCCTGAGCCATCTGAAGGCAATCCTGTATAGGGAAGCTTTTTTAAAATGTTTAATGTTTTATTATGTTTTTTTATATGTTGGAAACCACCCAGTGTGGGGTACAAATAGTAAAATTATCATTATGGAATGAGATGTCCCCAGTGCTTTTTTCTGGTGGTGGTGGGGAACGCAGGGATATGCATACCCCTAAACATTTTGTGAATCTAAGTTTGGCCTCATTGAGGGGCAGTATTTCAATATGAGTATGGAAATGAGAGTACCCCTAAACATTTTTTAAGAAAAAAAAGCACTAGGCACAACACTGGTAAGCCATGATGTAATCTGCATCTTAATATTACTGTTTCAATTATACTTCATAAAAGGTAAAGGTACCCCTGACCATTAGGTCCAGTCATGGATGACTCTGGGGTTGCGGCGTTCATCTCACTCTATAGGCCGAGGGAGCCAGTGTTTGTCCGCAGACAGTTTCTGGGTCATGTTGCCAGCATGACTAAGCCGCTTCTGGTGAACCAGAGCAGCGCATGGAAACGCCGTTTACCTTCCCGCTGGAGTGGTACCTATTTATCTATTTGCACTTTGACGTGCTTTTGAACTGCTAGGTTGGCAGGAGCTGAGACTGAACAACGGGAGCTTGTTCCTGTTTCAATTATACTTCATAGTCAAATGCAAAATGTTCTCATTTTTTATTCTGTTGTATACTGGACACTCTTATTCTTTTGAACTGAAAGTGAAATACCATACAGAAATGGTTGAAAAATTCTTAGTGCAATCTTACACTGCTGAACTGGATTCAGTTTCAAGATACTAATTTAGCAAAGACTAGAGAAGTGACTAGAGACTAGCGACTAGCAAAGACTAGAGAAGAACGGGACCCAGGTGGCGCTGTGGGTTAAACCACTGAGCCTAGGGTTTGCTGATCAGAAGGTCGGCGGTTTGAATCCCTGTGACGGGGTGAGCTCCCGTTGCTTGGTCCCAGCTCCTGCCAACCTAGCAGTTCGAAAGCACGTCAAAATGCAAGTAGATAAATAGGAACCGCTACAGCGGGAAGGTAAACGGTGTTTCCATGTGCTGCTCTGGTTTGCCAGAAGCGGCTTTGTCATGCTGGCCACATGACCTGGAAGCTGTACGCTGGCTCCCTTGGCCAATAATGCGAGATGAGCGCGTAACCCCAGAGTCGGTCACGACTGGACCTATTGGTCAGGGGTCCCTTTACCTTTACCTTTAGAGAAGTCTTTATTTTCATCAGAGAAATGTTGGGTATGTTCCCATGGTATCTTAGACTGGACTCAACCCTGAAGAAGGAGTTTTGTTCTGAAAAACATGGAGACAACAATTATCTTCCTTAGAAAAGCACCAGAGCTTGCCTCCTCCTTGTCTGACTCATGGTGGTGCTTCTTCTCCTCTCCCTGCGCACAGACCCTCCCACTAGGCCACAAGGCGCTCTCGGTGGGACATGCACCTTCTCGCCTTACGGACTGTGCTCCTCAACTGGCATGCCCCAACACTGTGGCAGTTCTGCCGCTTGCCTGCATCATTTGCCAAGTGTTTTTTTTGTACTTCTGCTGCTCTTAGGGCTCCCCTGGACAATGCTAATACATCTCTCTTGTTCTCGGTGGTGCTGTTTTAGCCACAATCCTGCTAGCGCTCACCACCTGAGTTCGCTAATAGGAGGAGGATTGTAAAACGTAAGGGGGTGGAAGGATTGCAGAACAGCAATTGCATTCTTTCTTTTTTATGGGCAAAAGTATTTAATTCTGGGGGGGGGGGAGGGCACAGCACTGAACAAGCACATCCAAGATCACTCCACTGACTTCTGAATCTTGAGACAATAGGATGTTTATGGCTAGGCTCGAGTATTTCCTGCATTCTGAAGCTGATTTTGTCAACAAGGGTGTGTATGGATGGGGAAAAAATCTGTATCTCTCTCAGTTCCCCTTTTTAGTAAAGCATTCTCAGCCCAGAATTCTCAGTGCATGCTATCTGCTGAACAGGAAGGGAGGTTTAAGTCCCGTTACCCTAGATAAAAGTCTGTGTTTGTGGGTTGGGTGAAGTCAAGGAAAATACCATTTATCTGTTAGATTACCCTACATAATCAATACAGCAGGTATGTAATATCCTTCACACAACCACCTGCCTGTTATTACAAGGATGGCAAAACTGGAAGCAAAAAAAAAAAGTTTATAAAAGTTAATGGGATGCCATGCATACTGTTTTATATCAAATATTCTTCTTAAACTGTGGTGCCCAGAATTGGACACAGTATGGTCTGGCTAAGGCAGAATAGAGTGGTACTATTACTTCCCTTGATCTGGACACTATACTTCTGTTGATGCAGCCTAGAAGAGCATTAGCTTTTTTTTTTTTACTCATGTTGGTCCACCAAGACCGATAGATCCTTTTCACATGTGCTGCTAGTAAGCCAGGTGTCCCCATCCTATATTTGTGCATCTGGTTCTTCCTGCCTAAGTGCAGAACCTCTCATTTGTCCCTATTGAAATTCATTTTGTTGGCTTGCGCCCAGTTCTCCAATCTGTTGAGGCCATTTTGAATACTGATTCTGTCTTCTCCAGCATTAGCTACTCAAAGAGTACTCAATAATGAGTACTCTTTGGGTTCGGTCAACCACCTACAAATCCACCTAACCATTACCTCATTCAACCCACATTTTACCAGCTTCCTTGCGAGAATATCATGGGGGACTTTGGCAAAAGCCTTGCTGAAATCAAGATATACTATGTCCACAGCATTTCCCTGATCCACAAGTTTGTAATTCTATAAAAAGAAAGAAGAAATCAGATTGGTCTGACATGACTTATTTTTGAGAAACCCATGCTGGGTCTTAGTAATCACAATATCCTTTTCTAAATGCTCACAGACTGACTGTTGAATTACCTGTTCTAGGAACTTCCCTGGTATCAATGTCAAGCTCACTGGTTGGTTTTCTTTTTTCCCCTTTTGAAGATGGGGAAGACAACATTTGCTTGCCTCCAGTCCGTAGGGACCTCAGCTGTTCTCCAACAAATCTCAAAGATAATAGACAAAGGCTCTGAAATTACATCCACAAGCTCCTTTAGTACCCTTGGGTGCAGCTCATCAGGCCCTGGAGATCTGAATACATTTAAAATAGCTAGGTGTTCCCTTACTACCTCTTTTCCTATCTTGGGCTGCAGCTCCCTCCTTGCATCATTTATTCTGTTATCACCAGGTTGGGCATCGCTTTCCTTTTGGGTGAAGACAGAGGCAAAATAGGTGTTGAGAAGACCTGCCTTTTCAATGTCACCCAATAGCATTTCTCTCTGTTCCCCACGCAGAGGTCCTACCACTTGCTTGTTTTTCCTCTTACTTTGGACATAGTCGAAGAAACCTTTATTATTATTTCTAACCTCTCTTGCAAGCCTGAGCTCATTCTGAGCTTTAGCCAGCCTGACTTTCCCCCTGCAACTGTTGGCTACTTGTGTATTTTCCTCCTCTGTGATTTCCCCTTTCTTCCATTTCTTATACATGCCTTTCTTAACTCTCAGCTCATCTGCAACCTCCTTATGCAGCCACACCGGTTTCCTTAGATGCCTCCCGCTTTTCTTTCTTGTTGTATTGTCTGCATTTGGGCCTTCAATATTTCTCCTTTTAGAAACTCCCATCTTGGACTCCCTTCACATTGAGTATTTCTGACCATAGGAACGTACCCAGTAGCTCCTTCAGCTTTTTGAAATTGGCCTTCTTAAAGTCCAGAGTGCAGGTCCTGCTACACTCAGTTTTCCCTTGCCTCTGTATTCTGAAACCAAGGAGAACATGATCACTTCCTCCTAAGTTTCTGAGCACTTCTTGCACATTTTATGCTGAAACAAACATACTACCCCCCCCCGGCCCCCGGTTGTTGTTTTTATATCTGAGAAAGCAAGCTACACTGTCCTTGTTTAATATATTTGCAAGTGCTTACCTGGTTCTCATAATTCTGAAAAAATCCGGCTTTGTTAAGGAAAGTGAAAAATTATCCGGCAAATGAAAGCTCAAGTGCTGTGACCAAGTGCTCTTGTTGCTGCTGTATCTAAACTGTTAGAAGAACCACAAAACCACAAAGCGCTTACGCCCACAGTGTGGGTCTGATCTTACAGTCTGTTGATAAAAATGTCCACTTGAATGTTTCATATTTGCAAAAACACTCCAAGACACCACCAAAACCCAGGTGACCTGGACAAACACTGTGCATTCAGAGTGCCTATAGTCTTATAAGACTAGCAAGCAGGGATGTTCAGCAAATATTATATTATTATGCATTACTTTTATTTATTTTGTATTTATACCCCACCTTTTCTTCAAAGGAGAAAAAGGTGCACGTTTCTCCCCCTCCTCATGTAATCATAGCTGCCAAGTCTCCCGTATTCCCCGGGAAACCCCCGTTTTTTCCAGCTGTCCCCAGCCGAAAAAAAGGGATTTTTTTGTTTTTCCCCGGTTTATTCTGGCGCGGCGGCCATTTTGGAACTGGGCGGAGCATGCTCAGAAGCGACTTTTGATGCTGCTCTGCCCAGTTCCAAAATGGCTGCAGCGCGACTTCTGGTGCGGTGGCCATATTGGAACTGGGCACAGCAGCATCCAAAGTCACTTCTGAGCATGCTCCGCCCAGTTCCAAAATGGCGGCAGCGCTACTTCCGGTATGCTACTTCCGGTCCGGTCCCTTATTTTTCAGAGAGGAACTTGGCACGTATGTGTAATCCCTGCAACAACCCTGTGAGGTAGGATAGGCTAAGAGACAACCCAGTGAGCTTCCTGGCTGAGTGGGGTTTTGCACCCTGCTTGCTCAGGCCCTCGTCTCACACTAACCCAGTCATACCCACTGGCTGAATAATATTACAATATTGCATCAAGGGCTTGTCTGCACCAGAGCAAAATCTGGACCCTCATCCCAATATTGTCCAGGACCTTCCCCCTTTAAATGCATTTTTTTAAAAATTAAAAAAGTTCCTGACTGTTTCACTTTCCAAAGATTAAAAAAAACACCTCACATTTAAAGGGGAGAAAGATGCAGGCCAGCACTGAGATGGGGAGGACATTCTATTGACACCCATTCATTGGTGGGGACACAAGCCAGGGCAAATCCACATTTTGCTCCAGCATGGACAAGCCCATAGACTGCTTCTCTACATTTCAGCTCTCTGTTGGTGTTCCCAAGAAATACATCCTTCCATACATGTTGGTGATGTCACCATTCCACAGCCTCTCCATGGAAGTTATTTGCAGGCCTGGCAGAAGACTCAAGGGACCATCCTTTATCACGCACAAAAAGGGTCGGGTACCCCACCCATTTTTCACTTCAAGTAGCACCCCTTTTATCAGAAGTCCCACCCTTCCATATAAATTTTATATCAAGATAGATAGATAGATAGATAGATAGATAGATAGATAGATAGATAGAGTGGTACCTCTACTTATGAATTTAATGCGTTCCGAACACACATTTGTAAGTCGAAAAAATTTGTAAGTCGAATCCCATAGGAATGCATTGGGAGAAAAAAATTGTAAGTCGAAGCAACCCTATCTAAAAATTCGTAAGTAGAAAAAATCCTATCTAAACCGCATCCAAGATGGTGGACTGAGCTCCATTTGTAAGTAGAAAAATTCGTAAGTAGAGTTATTTGTAAGTAGAGGTACCACTGTAGATAGATAGATAGATAGATAGATAGATAGATAGATAGATAGATAGATAGTGTTAGTTACAGGTAGGTAGCCGTGTTGGTCTGCCGTCGAGAGAAAATAAAAATAATATAGAAAAATTGCTTCCAGTAGCACCTTAGAGGCCAACTAAGTTTGTCATTGGTATGAGCTTTCATGTGCATGCACACTTCTTCAGATACCAAGAAGAAGTATATGAAGTATCTGAAGAAGTGTGCATGCACACGGAAGCTCATACCAACGACAATAGAATTTTTCTATTTTATTTTTATAGATAGATAGAGTTTGTTTAAGGGTATTGTGTCACATATGTATGTGACTGTCTCATTGCTCTCAGTCTGAGGGTGTAGGTTTCTAGCCTATGGTGTGGGCACAAATCCTAAACATTGTTCCTCTTTATATCTCACCCCTTGGGTGTATGGAGGGCTCTGCTGCAGGTGTAGCCTAGTGTTTGAAACTATCCACTGCGCCTGGGCATTTTGAAGCTCTCCGCCAGTAGAAATAATATTGTGGATGGCCCACCACCCACACCCAAAGGCACGAAGGACACCTTGACCAATAGGAGCAAACATGGAGGGGTCTTCCCCACCCACCCACCAACTCAATGAGCTTATTGGAAGATAGGCATGCTGCCTCTGAGCCAGGGCACATGAGAGCATCCATGGTCACTTGTCTTAAGCTGCTGACTATGGTATCCTGTACTGACTCTAAGCCTATGCAGGTTTTGGATACTGTTCCTCCAGATGGTGCCCTAGTTCCTGCAGCATCAGAAGAGGAGTGCACTGCTGAAGACCTACAAGAAATCTATTTAGGTGTATGTGCCGTATTTCTTCTGACAAATTCAGGTTCTTCTACCCAATGATGTTAGACCCCTTGCTGCAAATTGGATTGCTCCTGGTATGTTCAATAAATCTTGGGGTTCATCCGTGCAGAAACCCCAAATGACTTTTGTTCCAATTCAGCAGTAAAGAACAGATTTTCCCATGGAAAACAGCAGGACAAAAAAAAACTTCTCAGACCTGTGCCAAGAAATCATGGGGCAAACAGAAGTGTAAATGAGCCCTACACTAACCCTGAGAGAATCTGTGCACTCTCTGAGTACAGGCCTCCAAACAGCCCAGTTTCTAGTTCTGTAGATAGTGTTGCAGAAACAGGTTCCTCAGTGAGGAAGGAGAAGTATTTCATGAGCCAGTGACCCTGATATCTGAGGAAGAGCCTGTCGGTGAAGAAATGTCCCCAGAGATGTCCCAAGGACAGTATCGCAATCGATGTCCACAGAGTGATGACCTAAGGGGGACGTTTGGGGCAGAAGGAAGCTGACTCTGCGGCTTCAGATTACTGTCTTGCCTGCCTATGTTTGATGCCATCCAAACAGAAGACAACAGTATTTAATTCCCAATAAAATCTCAAATTATAATGTTATTTCTTTATTAGTGTTATGGCTTCCTTACCGAAAAAGATATAACCAGGGGCGGGGCCCTGCTTAGTTAGCAAAACTAACTAAAAACCAACGGTGAAATCTACACGGGTCGGTTATAAAAATGTGACACCTGAGATGAACCACAAAATGGTGTTTACCTCCCCACCAGAGAAGACAGGGTGAGTGGAGATCTAGATCAGGAACGATGGCAGGGGAATAAAAATCTGCACCAGGATCTGCCGCTCATGTGGATGCTGCCGCCTGAGGCAGCCGCCTCAACTTGCCTAATGGGTGGGCCATCTCAGATGCTTATTGTTAATATTTTCTACATCCCTGAAGGTTCCTTGCATAAGCAGAAGCTTTCCTCCCATCTGTGGGTGGCCTCATTTCTCTGCTTTGTGGGTTAGCACCAAGCTGTTGCAGAAAATGGCAATTATTAGTGCAGACACCTAATGTTGCCAGCCTCAAGACTACGGGTTTTTTGGGGGGTGGCTTTTGTTTTTGTTTTACTTGTCCCACAAGTGCCTGGCCTAGGTGGGTTGATGTGGGTTGAGGTCAGTCGACCAGAAGGAAGGTGAAAATGCAGACTATTCCACACTATTCCCATTTGCTTTCTCTCTTTCCACCTCCCCTCAGGTGAAGGCCAGCTGTTCAGTATGAAATTATGGCGCCTAGCAGGATTTAGCCCTGAGCAAATAACCAATGTCCTCAAATTTTTCAGTTGTGATAAAAGAGATAATCAATGCCTGACAGAAAAGGGGTATTTTTAATACTGCTCAGAGCCTGGCAAGCGGTTGTCATGGTTTCTGAGCCTAGCACACAGAAAAGATCTTTTAAAATAATTCAAATAATGACCCTGAACTACACAATGGAGTAGAAGAGTTTTTAGTTAAAATGTACGGTACACAAAACATCGGGGGTAGTGGGCCTTGCGAACAATATTCTAGAGGCAGATTATATCACAAACATTTCTCCACCCCAGTGCTAAGAGAGAATGGAGAAGAAGAATAGTCGAAGCCACCAGGTTCTCGGCTGTGTGCCATTCCGTAAGTTGCCATTGCAGCCCTTATCATTATAGCGCACCTGAGTTAAAAGAGAAAGTGATAAAGAATGAGGGTACCAGTGACCTTAAGTCCATATCTGTCTTGTGTGTGTGTGTGTGTGAGTGATAAGGAAGCAAAATACTGTAATAGACAACCGCAACCCAACCCACAATGCTAGAGAGCCTCCTGTCTTCGGTTCACATGAATTGCAAACGACAGCTGCATACACTCAGCATTTTATTCAAGAATCAGTGGAGACAGAGTACTGGTTTTCTTTCCCCACATAACCAACAAACAATCTAATCTTTTGCAAATTTTGTTGCCCTGAAAAGCACTATTTGAGAGGGGGGGAAACCCCAGTTTCTCTCCAAAAAATAAATGCTCATTAAAGATTGATTCTGCATTACCCATTTGAAAACAGATCAAAACAGTTGTAGGTGGTCCCAGCAATAGGGGGAAGGTATATCCACCCTTGGCCAAGGACATTGTGGGTAAGCGTATATCAAAATCGCAACCACCACTTCCTTCTTCATTCGCCTGGGGAATGTGCAGGGAAGAAAAAATGTGGATGATCTAATCAAGAGGAGGCTTTTCAAATGTGTATCGATTAGCCACCCCCACCCTTGTGGGTGGCAGGATCTAGAATCAATCTAGATTGAAAGCAGCATCTTGAGGATGAGCACAAATGATTCCAGGTCGATAGAAACTGCATTTTTGTGCGGGTTATTGTGTACATAACCAAAGTCCCTCCTGCACATACAAACCACCATAAAGGTAGCTAGTAAAGGGAAAGGGACCCCTGACATTAAGTCCAGTCGCAAACGACTCTGGGGTTACGGCGCTCATCTCGCTTTACTGGCCGAGGGAGCCGGCGTTTGTCCGCAGACAGTTTTTCTGAGTCATGTGGCCAGCAGGACTAAGCCGCTTCTGGCGAAACCAGAGCAGCGCCCAGAAACGCCGTTTACCTTCCCGCCAGAGCAGTACCTATTTATCTACTTGCACTTTGACATGCTTTTGAACTGCTAGGTAGGCAGGAGGTAGGACCGAGCAACAGGAGCTCACCCCGTCGCGGGGATTCGAACCGCCGACCTTCTGATCAGCAAGCCCAAGAGGCTCAGTGGTATAAACCACAGTGCCACCCGCGTCCCAAAGGTAGAGCTAGTAGGTAGCTAGTATCAGATTTTTTAAAATAAATGGTTCTAGATATCTTAATTCACAAAGATGAGTACATTCTGGCACTGCACAAACATCCAGGGCTCTTTAGTTTAACAAAATAACCTTCCCAAGTAGGGAAAAGAGCTTCCCCAAATGTAAAAGACAAATCTTTCAAAATAAAAGAGCTATTAGGTTTGGGGAAGGCCGTCAACTTCTGCCAGGTCAAGGTAAAGGAGAAGGTTTGTGGTCACATCTGAAGGGAAGGTTAGGAACCTTCTGCTATTCCACTGAAGTCATGGGAATAACAGGTCCTAGTGGTTTAAATGCTCAGTGTTGAAATGCTGGGGGGGGGGGTGAAATCTCACTTGATGTTTGCTAATATTATTTACACAGTTGTGATCTCACGCTACCTCACAAACAAGGCAAGTGCCAGGGCTGGTTAGAGAGCAGCTTGTTGGGGTTGCTAACAGTTTGACTCTACACCTGGGAGCTGGCAGCTCAGTGAGGGCCTTGTTCTTCCTCCGCATCCCAGAGTATATTTCGCTTCCGGAAATTATTCTGGGTTAGTGTACCTTTTAGAATATGCCTAGATGAGATAAAGCAGCTCTTTGTAGTATTCAGCTTTTGGCAAAAAGTAAAGGCAATTTTGAATGCCCAGGGTCAGCAAATCATCCTGTCCTTTGAAACACCCATATTCTCTTATTTATACATCATTTCATAGAATGGTACAGTTGGAAGGGACCATGAGGGTCATCTAGTCCAGCCCTGTACGATGCAGGAATATTTTGACCAACATGGAACTTGAACCCACAACCCTGAGATTAAGAGACTCATGCTCTACCAACTGAGTATCCCTGATTCATCTTTTCACTTTTCTTGTTAACAACAGCAGTAATATTGTTAAGATGGATATGCTGTTGGTGTGTGGTTTGCAGTTTGCTGAAACTAGTGTTTAGCAGGCAGGGCAGGCCCAAGACATTTTGGCATCTGAGGCGAAGCCCAAAATGGCACCTCCCTGCCAGGGCCAAGAGGCCAGCAGCATGGTAGGGGTCTGGCTGAGGAGAAGGCAGCTCAAACCTCCAAGGAGGCGATGCTTTCCTTGAAGGCCAGATCTGCTGCCCCTGTGGATCCTGCCACCCGAGGTGGTGCCCTATCTTGCCTCATGGGTGGGCCGGCCCTGTTAGCAGGGATCTAAAACAGTAAACTGAGGACTCCTGTCCTGCCTGATATTTCATAAGTAGGGGATTCCAAAGCATTTATTTGTCAAATGTCACTTTGTCGAACACTTAACCGTGTTTAATAATAGCTACAGTGGTACCTCTACTTACGAATAACTCTACTTACGAATGTTTCTACTTACGAATGGAGCTCTGTCCGCCATCTTGGATGCGGTTTAGATAGGATTTTTTCTACTTACGAATTTTTAGATAGGGTTGCTTCGACTTACGAATTTTTTCTCCCAATGCATTCCTATGGGATTCGACTTACAATTTTTTTTGACTTACAAATGTGCGTTCAGAACGCATTAAATTCGTAAGTAGAGGTACCACTGTATTAATGATAAATTAACACAGGCTATTAAGGTAAGGCGGGGAATATGCAGACGAAATGATTTTGAGGAGTTATGGAAGGTCTTTGTAGAATTTGTACTGTTAAAACAGAAAAGGGTCAAACCATCTCAAGAGGTGTGGAAATTTTGGGAGGTTGGATAGTTACAATGGATTGGTCTCAGGGGTGGGGTGCACGGTTTTATTCTTATTTCTTTATTATTATTACTTTGTCAAAAAATATTTAAAAATACCCACTTAACAGTATAGTGGTCTAAACACGGGCGATTTAATGCAGGTCAATGATTCCATTTAATGCAGGTCAGTGTTGAGTATCACTACACGGAGGGGGGGGGCAGCTGCTCCCCCCAATCAATAAAATCAATAAAAATTCATAGAAAACTGAGGTTCTGACCCCCCAACAAAAATCCTGGCTATGTATGCCCATGTCACCACGTCATTCCTTAACACTATTAATGTTAGGGGTGGGTTCTAGCATTATGAAGAGTCTCTTGTAAGCAGAGGCAGGATTGACCATTAAGATGCAGTGGTGAACTTGGTTCAGATCCCATCAAGAGACGCTGAACATTGAGTTTTGGTTTAAGAACCCCCCCCCCATCTGTCCAAAAAGAAATGATAGTAGCTTATCAAACTGGATTAATAAAAATGGATTAGATATACACAGGAAACCTATACCATTTGTGCTGTGTAAATTTTGATTGTAAATTATAATAACACGTGGCGATGTATTTTGAAGCTTTTTTTATTTAAAAAATCACATCTGTCGGGATTGATCTTGTTCTGGTCCTGGTATAGAAAGATGATGTTTGCAGATCTGCTTCTGGCCACAGAAAGGCTCAAAAGCGAGAAGAGATTCCTTAGCAACATGATTATCAAACTCGTTGGGGAGAACCAACAGCTCTTGAAAGAAAACAAGCATTTTAGACAAGAGATGAGGAGGTAAGAGATATTTTAGGTGTTTTTTTTCCATCTGTTTAGCTCCCTCTACAGGAGATGCATTATGAGCCCTGTTGCCTTCTCTGGGATTAGCAAAAGCTGGCAGCTCCTGTCCTCCCTTTCCACCCCCATCTTGAAGCCTCTGAATCAGGCCAGGTGCTGCTCTCTGAAAACCCCCACCTTCAAGACTCCGGCCATACAATTAATGGAGGAAGCAAAAGTGAGCCACACTGTATTTAGTATTTTCTCCACTTAGAGCATAGGAAGTTCTTCTGTGACGGGATCCTTGGGCTGCAAATAGCTACTAAAACTGACAAATATCTAGACAACGGGAGCTCACGGCCAAACAACATGTGTGACATAGAAAATCTGTTATTGGATGCCAGTACCTTTTCCCTTGATTAATAGTTATTGCCTAGTGGAGGTAATTTAGGAAGGGAATGACCCTTACTGCCTGTCCTGTGCTGTCTTAAAATAAAATAACCCCTGAAGCTGCTATTAGCTCTGAAGATGGGAATGCAAATTCAGGTGGGAATTGAAGTTTGGGAAGTAGCACAGGCAAAGGATTGAACCCCCTTTTGCCAGGGTCACAGGCCCAGTGCAAATTCCACCTCTCAGAAACTTTAAGTGATAAAGAAAAAAACCCAGTGATCTCACTATACAAATCCATATTTAAATTATTATTAAGGATTTTTGTGTTACAAATATTTGGAAGGGTAATTGCTGACATTTCCAGGAGAACTGTATTTAATTTGTTCTATATGCTTTTATTTTGTTGTTGTGTACCACCAGGAACCCAGGTGGCGCTGTGGGTTAAACCACTGAGCCTAGGGCTTGCTGATCAGAAGGTCGGCAGTTTGAATCCCTGTGACGGGGTGAGCTCCCCTTGCTTGGTCCCAGCTCCTGCCAACCTAGCAGTTCGAAAGCACGTCAAAATGCAAGTAGATAAACAGGAACCGCTACAGCGGGAAGGTAAACGGCGTTTCCATGTGCTGC
Organism: Zootoca vivipara; assembly: GCF_965207765.1. Taxonomy (NCBI): domain Eukaryota; kingdom Metazoa; phylum Chordata; class Lepidosauria; order Squamata; family Lacertidae; genus Zootoca; species Zootoca vivipara. The sequence continues at coordinate 5,813,707 of NC_142594.1, forward strand.
TCTGGTTTGCCAGAAGTGGCTTTGTCATGCTGGCCACATGACCTGGAAGCTATACGCCGGCTCCCTCGGCCAATAATGCGAGATGAGCGCGCAACCCCAGAGTCGGTCACGACTGGATCTAATGGTCAGGGGTCCCCTTTACCTTTACCACCACAATATTCTCTAAATGCTTTTGCAGTTCATAGGTAAAGGGACCCCTGACCATTAGGTCCAGTTGTGACCGACTCTTGGGTTGCAGCGCTCATCTCACGTTATTGGCCGAGGAAGCTGGCGTACAGCTTCCGGGTCATGTGGCCAGCATGACTAAGCCGCTTCTGGTGAACTACAACAGCACACGGAAACGCCGTTTGCCTTCCCGCTGTAGTGGTACTGATTTATCTACTTGCACTTTGACGTGCTTTCGAATGGCTAGGTTGGCAGGAGCTGGGACTGAGCAACGGGAGCTCACCCCATCATGGGGATTCGAACCGCCAACCTTCTGATCGGCAAGCCCTAGGCTCTGTGGTTTAGCCCGCAGCGCCACCCGCGTCCCTTTGCAGTTCATAGAGATATCCAATTACCAGTGTACTTCTGATAAGTACAATGGCGCTTTTATAAAACCCTTTCAGCGCTCCTTTCTCCCAGCCTGCAGTGTTCTAGCCTATTATTATGTCTTGCAGCCTGCAGTATCCACAGCGTTACATAAAAAGAACCTGGGAGGAGATAGAGGTGGAAGACGGAATCAAGATCAAGAAGCCAAAGGCTATAAAGCATCAGCAGGAAGAGGTTAGAGAGAGAAATCTGATTGTTTGAAGACTAGGCAGAATGCCGTTGTCCCCTATTCAGTCATTCCCCACTCCTACATGATTCCCCTCTCCTGAGGGGGAAAGTGAAGTGCTATGCTCCTGCTGTCCCGCCCTGACCCACCCACCCCCATGTTGGCAGCTGAATGGCAGCTATGGGAACAATGCTGTACTTGAGTAGGCATCTCGTGTAATTTGGATGAGAGCTTACTCAAGGAGATCCCCTACAGATGTCCAGCACACAAAATGTGTGGTGCTATAGCATGCCCTCCAACATTCCTCAGATGAAAAGAGGGACATTTCTCACTCCCTGCAACTGACCCTCTCCTTGATCCCTCCCCCATTTTTGACCCCCACTCACAGAGCATTTCCACCAGCACTACACTAATGGAACAAAGCATACACACCCTCCACTGTCCTGAGAAATTCTATTCTATTCTATTCTTACGAATTACAAACACACACCAATAAATAAATTTTAGAAAGGGGCAAGATTAGACTTGGATACACAAAGCATTTATTCCCCCCAAATCAAGACTCGCTGTACAGTGGTGCCTCGCTAGACGAATTTAATTCGTTCCACAGGTCTTTTCTTATAACGAAAAATTCGTCTAGCGAATCCCATAGGAATGCATTGAAATTTTATTTATTTATTTTTTTGCCCATAGGAACACATTAATTGAATTTCAATGCATTCCTATGGGAAACCGCTATTCGCTAGACGAATTTTTCATAAAACGAATTCGTCTAGCGAGGCAACCTCCGCTCGAAAAATCCTTTCGTTAAGCGGAAATTTCGTTAAGCAGGGCATTCGTTAAGCGAGGCACCACTGTATTCCATTGTGCTCCCCTTTTCTTTCCACCCAGGGCAGTCCTGCCCTCTGCCTGCCCTTCAGAGCCGGCGTGTTACATGGGGCTGGGTCTTGGCAAAAGCAGCTTCTCTTCCTCCTCACCTGCCCTCCAGCAGCTGCTACAAGCTGCCCAAGGGAGGAGGCCGGCAGCAGAGGCCATGGAGAGGCGGCGAGGTGCTCCCTCACAGCTGCCACCGCTGCCACCACCATTCAGGACAAGCGCCAGCTCATCTACCTCTCCGAACTTGGTGGTGGCACTAGAGGGGGAAATAGGGACATTCCGGGATCATATAAGAAACTGGGGTGGCTTTCATAATTCCGAGACTGATGTACATTTTATGAAGCCATCAGAACAGTAATATTTCCTGCACAACACTTAGCAAACAATTTAAAACAAATAACATCTACAAGAGGCATTTCTGCACAGGTGTAAAGCAGCAGAGTCAGCTATGCACATATCAGTGGGGCAAATCTCCTCCACATTGTTGTATATAATAATATTAATATAATAATAATAATTTATTATTTATACCCCACCCATCCGGCCGGGTCCCCCCAGCCACTCTGGGCGGCTTCCAACAGAAACATTAAAATACACTAATTTCTTAAACATTAAAAGCCTCCCTAAACAGGGCTGCCTTCAGATGTCTTCTAAAAATCTGGTAGCTGTTTTTCTCTTTGACATCTGATGGGAGGGCATTCTATAGGGCGGGCGCCACTACCGAGAAGGCCCTCTGCCTGGTTCCCTGCAACTTGGCTTCTCGCAATGAGGGAACCGCAAGAAGGCCCTCGGTGCTGGACCTCAGTGTCCGGGCAGAACGATGGGGGTGGAGACGCTCCTTTAGGTATACTGGACCGAGGCTGTTTAGGGCTTTAAAGGTCAGCACCAACACTTTGAACTGTGCTCGGAAATGTACTGGGAGCCAATGTAGATCTTTCAAGACTGGTGTTATGTTGTCTCGGCGGCCGCTCCCAGTCACCAGTCTAGCTGCCGCATTCTGGATTAGTTGTAGTTTCCGGGTCACCTTCAAAGGTAGCCCCACGTAGAGTGCATTGCAGTAGTCCAAGCAGGAGATAACTAGAGCATGCACCATTCTGGCGAGACAGTATGGCGGGCAGGTAGGGTCTCAGCCTGCGTACCAGGTGGAGCTGATAGACACAGCTGATTCTGGACACAGAATTGACCTGTGCCTCCATGGACAGGTGTGAGTCCAGAATGACTCCCAGGCTGCGCACCTGGTCCTTCAGGGGCACAGTTACCCCATTCAGGACCAGGGAGTCCTCCACACCTGCCCGCCTCCTGTCCCCCACAAACAGTACTTCTGTCTTGTCAGGATTCAACCTCAATATGTTAGCTGCCATCCATCCTCCAACCACCTCCAGGAACTCACAACAACCCTGCTACAACAACCCTGCAATCCTGGAGGTTGGAGCAAGGTTGCTACCGGGCACAAAATATGTCCAGTCCATTCTTCTGCTTCCTGCCATACTGGAATAGTGGGAATGAATGGGGCAGATATGGGGTCCGAGAATTATCTGAAGGTGCTTGATGCAGTTCCATCTGTGAAGCTAAGTAGATGTCATCTGAATCACTCTGAGCTCCTTTAAAGCATAGCTGCCAAGTCTCCCGTATTCCCCGGGAAATCCCCATTTTTCCAGCTGTTCCTAGCTGAAAAAAATGGATTTTTTTGTTCCCCCCCCCCCGGTTTATTCTGCCGCGGCGGCCATTTTGGAACTGGGCGGAGCATGCTCAGAAGCGACTTTTGATGCTGCTCTGCCCAGTTCCAAAATGGCTGCAGTGTGACTTCTGGCGCGACGGCCATTTTGGAACTGGGCAAAGCAGCATCAAAAGTCACTTCTGAGCATGCTCCACCCAGTTCCAAAATGGCAGCAGCGCTACTTCCGGTCTACTACTTCCGCCCGGTCCCTTATTTCTCCGACACCAACTTGGCAGGTATGCTTTAAAGAAGGATGGGGAAGCCATGTTTTCTACCAGGAAAGTGGTAGCATTGCCTGGTGTGACCTTGAACATATACTGAACAGAGAAAGAAGAACCATTTCTTTGACAGAAGTGTACACATTCTGCTTCAGTATATTGTTTAAAAATATAGATGTATAATTATTTTTGCTTTAAGTGGTCTAGATGGTGTGACTGCCAGCTTGCCAGGCATCAAGAACACCAAAGGAAAAGTATGGCTCACCATAGAATGGCCAGCTGTGATTCTTCTCTCGTCTCCGATTCTTCTATCCGGCGTCACCATCTTTTAAGCAATGTGGAAGCTTGGCAACCCTTGGAACATGACGTTGCGAAGGTATACCAGTTTTCACCATCTGAATTCTTTTAGCAGGGCACCAACTTTGGGGAAGTTCTCCTGCACAACACTTGCACACTTTCTCGTCCTTGCTTGGTTTGGTTAGCGTTATGTGCGAAGGAGTCCATAGTAAAGTCCTCTGCCCTGTTAAAATACTATATAAATGAATAGTAATGTTTTATTAATTGGGGGGGCACAAAGGCTGCAATGCTAAACCCATGTATAAATTCCCTTTGAACTCAATTGTAACTGCTGGCAGGATTCTGCACCAAGTTTGCTGTTCAGACCAACATTTTCTTTCCAAAAATCAAATCTATAAAGAGCAGCAAAATGCCATCCAAGCTAGTATACAGATATTATTTGTTTGGCAATCTCAAGAGTCCTTTGTTGAAAGAGTTATATTGTTGAAAGAACCCAGTACCACCCATATCTAATTTTATTTAATGAAGCATTGTGAGGCTATACCCTTCAAACTTTGAGCAAAGCAATTCTATATTCATCGAGGTGCCACAGTCATTTAGCACCTCAGCAACTCAACGCTCCATTACACAGTTTGGGATGCAATTTTACATTTCCAACGTAGTCAATGAAATAAAATCACCTAAGGGACCAGTGTCTCCACTTCCCATAGCGGCGGGAAATTATAGGGCAATTTCCTCATGAGGAGAGCGAGTGAGCTCTGGAATCTTAGGGCATTTTTGCAATACCCATTTATGTGCAGATAGACAATTTGAGGATGGTGGCAAGTGGGCAGGTTGGCAATACAGTGGTACCTCGGTTTAAGTACACAATTGGTCCCGGAAGTCTGTACTTAACCTGAAGCATAGAATCATAGAATCATAGAGTTGGAAGAGACCACAAGGGCCATCCAGTCCAACCCCCTGCCACGCAGGAAACACCATCAAAGCATTCTTGACAGATGGCTGTCAAGCCTCTGCTTAAAGACCTCCAAAGAAGGAGACTCCACCACACTTCTTGGCAGCAAATTCCACTGTCGAAGAGCTCTTACTGTCAGGAAGTTCTTCCTAATGTTTAGGTGGAAGCTTCTTTCTTGTAGTTTGAATCCATTGCTCCGTGTTTGCATACTTAATCTGTACTTAATCTGTACTTAATCTGAAGCATACTTAACCTGAAGCGAACTTTCCAATTGAAAGTAATGGAAAGTGGATTAATTCGTTCCAGACGGGTCCACGGAGTACTAAAACTGAAAGTACTCAAACCGAAGCATACTTAAACCGAGGTATGACTGTACTAGTCTTTAGAGCAGTGTCAGTCTCATCCAGACACCAGCGTGTCCTTGTAGACCCTTCTCACTTCAACCCCCCAAAGCTGCTTCTACAGTCCGGCTTCTTTTACCTCCTCTGCCCAAAACACAAATCTCAGGTCTCACTTCAGACAGGTAAGGTGTGACGTAAGTCTGCTTACCTTTAATGGTCAGGGAGTGCTGTAGCCTGGTCATGGCCATGTCCGTGATCTGGCAGCCGGCCGGGGAGGATTGCAGCCTGCCTGTGCACTGGCCAAATGCTTAGGTGGGGGGATTCCCCAGGGGGCAGGCCCAACCAGCCAAAAGGTGCAGCTTGGCTCCCCTCCAGGGGGAATAATTGGGGCCTGCCCAGCCCTTCTCCCCAGCCTCCTTCTTGGACCTCCCATCCTCCCTCCCTTTTTGATATGTTTTGCTTTCCTACTTTGGTCTTTGTCCATTTCATAGCAATCACCACAACTTTGTGAGGTTGGGCGTTGAGTAAGCCTTAGTCTTGGCTGGAGGGAAGGTTGTAGCGACAACTGCCTGCCCCTCTTTGGTTAAGGGCAGTGCCATTTATCTAGAAAAAGTGGTGCTGGAACCTCACAAAAAGAGGTGCTGGAACTTGTTCTCTTATAATGGCAATAGTGCCCACTTGAGAGGCACTGGGACTGAGTTCCAATGAGTTCTGGCTGAAAAAAAAGCCCTGGTTAAGTGTATCCTCTTGAAGGGATCCATGAGGACTTGCTTCTGTCCAGACGCCCAAGTGAGGGCTAAGGTCATAGTCAGTGCTTTTTTTCCTTTAAAAAAATGTTTAGGGGTACTCCCATTTTCCTACTCATATTGAAATACTGCCCCTCAATGAGGCCAAACTTAAATTCACAAAATGTTTAGGTTGTATGTGTACCCCTGCATCCCCCCAGAAAAAAGCACTGGTCATAGCTCTCTTCTAACAGGGACCCTTCAGGAGGTACCCCTATTTGATGTAGGTCTTAGCCCCACCCCCTTTCAAGATGTGGTTTATGTTTAGATGCACTTCCAGCAGACAGGCTGGAATGGAATAAATGGCTTTACCCAATGCCTATACCAAACTATTCACACCTGAAATCAATAAAGTTGTGGCCTGTTTGAACCCTAACTGTATGTTGCTGTCTTAGGGAGCAACAGGGCCATGCAGCCTTAGCACACAAATTCTGGTCTCTTAGAGCAGGCTTCCTCAACCTCGGGATACCTGCCAAGTTGCTGTCCGAGAAATAAGGGACCGGGCCGGAAATAGCAGACCGGAAGTAGCGCTGCCGCCATTTTGGAACTGGGCGGAGCATGCTCAGAAGTGACTTTTGATGCTGCTTTGCCCAGTTCCAAAATGGCCACCGTGCCAGAAGTCGCACTGCAGCCATTATGGAACTGGGCAGAGCAGCATCAAAAGTCGCTTCTGAGCATGCTCTGCCCAGTTCCAAAATGGCTGCCGCGCCAGAATAAACCGGGGGGAAACATGTGTTTTTTCAGCTAGGAACAGCTGGGAGAACGGGGATTTCCCGGGGAAAACGGGAGACTTGGCAGCTATGAACCTCGGCCCTCCAGATGTTTTGAGACTGCAATTCTCATCATCCCTGACCACTGGTCTTGCTAGCTAGGGATCATGGGAGTTGTAGGTCAAAAACATATGGAGGGTTGAGGTTGAGGAAGCCTGGCTTAGAGTAACCCTCAGTATACTGCTAGTCAGCCAGAGAACTAGGAATACAAATTTGATGTAGCACTGTCTTCACTCTATTGCTCTATTGCTTCACAGCCAGGGTATCATATTGAATCCTGTCTTCTGTAGGCTGTGTAATATAGTTTGAGAGAGAGAGAGAGAGAGAGAGAGAGAGAGAGAGAGAGAGAGAGAGAGAGAGAGAGAGAGAGAGAAGCTGGGGAATTTTAACTCTGTAAGTGTTAAACTACAGTGCCCAGAATTCTTTGAGAAAAATAATGTGTTTCGAACGTGCTTTAAAGGGCCAGTGTGCACACAACTAGTTTAAATCTGCTCAGTATATTTTGATAATGATCATATTGTTGCAGGCATGCTCTTGTGATGGAAGCAGTCGGCTTGGCTTGTGTTTCCCTGTCTTGAGGAAAGGGGGCATATAATTTTGCAGCAGCATTTACCCTTAACAAAATGGAAGAGCATTATCAGTTTTCTTGACATTTAGAAACAAACATCCCCCCTATTAATATCCTATTCTGGGTGACAGTAAACAGTGATTTTGTGGTCACTGGTGCCATCATGAATAATTAGATGTTACTTCAATCCGCCCTTCCTCCCGCCAAACCACTTTGATCATTTCCATTACAAAAATGTGCTAATGCAACGTTCCTTTCTCGCTCACCGCAAGGCATTGCCGCTCTGCTTCTGTTGCCGCATTTGTCGGCATTCAGTATTTATAAACCATCTCACTTATCGTCCACCCTCCAAGTTCATGTGGCTGCCAGGCTGTTGGCTGACCTCATGGTTCAACCTAGAAATGGATAGAAGCTTTAGAACTGATTGTCTGAAAACATATTAATTTTGAGGGCATCCACTGCATGTCTGAAATCAATCTGTTTTAAAAATCAGATCAGTTTACAAATGGGTCGGGCTTCCTGTTGTCAGCTGTGGGGAAGGAGGGGAAGGTCTTATCCAGGCCAGGAGGGGTGGAGATTTCAGGACCGCTCCTGAGCATGTGCAGTCAGTGGAAGCCAGTCCATTAGAGTGCACAGGGAACTGCCACCTGCCTGCCTTCTTACTTACAAGCAGCCATGGGGTGGCTCTCCCTACTGTTGGTCTTCCTGCCTTTCCCCCTACCAGTCCCAATGGGCACTAACCAGCACTGCGTACAGGCTGGACCTACTCCATCAGCTCGGTGCCCGAAGCATCCAATAAGCAAGCCTTGCACAAATGGAAAAGGCCAACCAAACCCTTCTCCCAACCACCCGTCTCCAGTCACTAGGCAGCTTGAGCCAGAGAAAAGTAAAGTCCATCGTTTGCCCAAATATTGCAATAACGCGTCCCAGGAATAACTTCCAGAGGGAAAGCTGACAGTGGGCTTCTCCACCTCTATTTCCCTCCGGGGAAAACCATTCTTTAGCACTCTATCAGAGCAAATGGCAATTTGGTTTTTCTGTGAATTGCTGTGGCCCCTTAAAGATGAACAAATTTATTATGGCATCAGCTTTCATGGGCCCACTTCATCTGGACTATGATCTAAAGCACAAAAGCTCCTGCCATAGTGTCAGAGTTGTTACGGCTACTCCCAAGTAACGACTTTCCACATGCTTGTCTTTCAAAAGTCTTTATTAGTGCACCTTATTTACAGTGTGATGAGCGGATGGTTTCATGTCTCCTTATTCCGAATCAGAACCCGGCACTGCCCCTTTTCGCGACTTTGACCAGCATAAAAGCCTCGGGACAGTGAATCTCCTCCCCTTTCTCCTCCTTCTCAATAACACCTCCCCGATGTTGGGGGGAAGGGTCTACTGTCTGCCTTCTGCCTGTCCACCCTTCCCGCCTCTCTCTCTTCCTGCCTGTGGAGCAGGGGCTCTCCAATGCTGCCAGAGCCCTGGCACTCCTTCGCCGTCTCCTGACTCACCCCTTCAGACCCCGTGCTTTCATGACTGCTTGGAGACGGGCTGCTTCTGATGAGAGGGGGGGGGGTTCTCTGTAATCTCTCCCCCTTACATCCAGTAAACAAGTTAGTCTTTAAGATGCCACCAGTACTTCACTGCTTTAAGCAGACACGAGGCTTTCATCCCCTCTGGATGTCCATAAATGCATCTAGCTCTTTAACCACCTGTAGGAAGCAAGTAGAATTTTCCCATTCCACAGTACCTTCAGTGAGTTGGGTGGGGTGTCACACATCCATTTTAAATGTCGTTTGTGCTGCTTAATTGTTTTATTGTGTTGAAGATTGGTATTTTATCTTTGTTTCGTTATCATTTTTCATTGTGTTTTGCTGCTGCTGTAAAATTTGGCCTCTGGGCTGATCAGTGGGGGAAACACACAAATAATAGGTGTAGGGAGATCCCGTACATTGTTTGTCATTACCCTAAGGAAGGTTTCCGCGTATACATCACTTGATTATTCAAGACATGATGACTTTTAGCTGACTCCATTGAAAAGTGTTGCATTTGTGGCTAACAGGAAAGCTCTGCTTGCGAAGGCACTTTTAGTGGTTGCTGCAACCGTTAAGTATGGAATATAGCTTCCCCCAAAGGGTGCAAGACTTATAAAATCTGTTCTCTCTCTCTCTCTCTCTCCTCCGTCAATGATAAATGTTGTCCTTTTATAAGAAGACACTGCAATGTTGGGAAAAGAAGATGGAAGAAAAAAAAGGAGATCTTTTCAAGGTACTGGAAAATATATATACAGTAGCTACGGTATAATGGAATACCCCCCCCCCCCCGGAGAATAAGAAAGCAGGTTTAATTTGCAGTTAAGCTGATGGCAGAATGACTTTATTTGTCTCTAAAGAGATTCAAAAGTGTTAAAATCCCTGCTATGCTAGCGGTATCTCACCACCATATGATCCTGTAACAGCATTTTGAAATCTGTTTAGATAAAACCAGAATATAAACATAGTCACTCTGATCTGGAGACCTATGTGGATTCAGCTCTTACTCTCGTGTCAATGAAGTGAACAGGGAAGACAGTAGAGCACACATAACCTGACACAGATGTTTTTATAGTGAATCTCTTCAATGTGTGAGTAGTTCAAAAATATGGCAACCGGCTCAGCAGCAGGATCCTATAGGATTGGCCACATTTTGCTGGTGCTTAAGAAGCTTCATTGACTCCTTGACCCCTAGTTTATTTCTGAAGGCAGTTCTGTGTGCTGGTTTTAAGCTGGATTGATCTGGGGCTGCCTGCTTTTCCACAGCCTGTCCAGGAATGGAGAACCTTTGGACTGTTGGGTTTTGGTTTGGTTAAAAGTAAAGAAAAATAGAAGAATAATTCTCTGGACATCTGGATCCAGGTTTGGGGCAAGTACTCTTTGGTGAGAGAACCCCGGCAGCAATTTTAAATAATAAGATATGCAGCAAAGCAAAGTGTGGGAAAATATCCCCCTTTCTAAGCTGCTTCTAAAATTCCCCACTTCCCTTAGCATAGAATGAGACCACACATATGGCTAGTTAAAAATGGTTTACTTACAAACCCTTCCAAGGTCTGAATCATGTGCTTTTCCATACAGCGGCAAGAAAAGGCAGGTGGTATAACTTAGGTTTCAATATGGTAAAGGTTTGTGAATTATTTGTACATAAACACAAATATGGTTCCCTTAAGCAATGCAGTCTAAGCTTGGAGTGTTCAGCTTAGACCTTCTTGGTGGTAGGGTTCACATGGTGGAAGTGAGAGGACAAAGAGTTTGGTAACCCTTCCTCCCAAGGTGAGGAGTGACCTAGCTAAGCCTGGCAGGACAGCTTACTCTATGGTCTTAACCCCTTTCATGCATTAATTAGACGTAAGCATGTTGGTTACAGGAGGCTGATTCATTCCACATGGGCTTCTTGATGTTGTTCTACTATAGCTCCCAGCATCCCTGACTATTGCCAAGGCTGTCTAGGAGTCCAACAGAACCTGCAGAGGGCCACAGATTCCTCTTCCCTGGCCTGCAGAGACTGTGCTACGGCTGCCCCCGCCCTCAGATGGGTGGTTGCCAAGAACACAGCTTTCTCCATTGCAAACTCCCAGGGACCTGCTTTGTTGGTGTTTCAATTAAAGACCTTTCTGTTCTACCAGGCTTTGGACAAGCTGTGAGTTTTTGCAATTGAACTATGTTCAGCAGGATTACTCCATGTTAAACATGCATAGGACGGCAGGGTAAAGGGTGTTTTCGTCATCTTCTGTTGTTTTCATTCAAGTCTCGTTGTTTTCTTGCTTTATATTTATTGATTAGATAGATAGATAGATAGATAGATAGATAGATAATTCAAGTCCAAGCTGCCTTTGTATAAAAGGGGCAGAAAGGCAGTGTAATACACACACACACACACACACACACACACACACACACACACACACACACTGTATATATAACACATATGTACATACAGTGGTGCCTCGCAAGACGAATTTAATTGGTTCCGCAAGTCAATTCATTTTGTGAAAAATTCATCTTGCGAATCGCGGTTTCCCATAGAAATGCATTGAAATTCCTTTTTTCCCCCATTGGAGCGCATTAATTAAATTTCAATGCATTCCTATGGGAAACCGCGATTCGCAAGACGACTTTTTTGCAAAATGAATTCGTCATGCGAGTCACCATCAGATCGCAAGACGCATTCGTCTTGCGAGGTACCACTGTACAGATGAAAAATAATCACACATTAATTATATAAGAAGTATTTTGATAACAAAAAATGAAACCATTACATTTGTGTAATGGAAATTATGGGTTTCACTCTTTCTTTAAAATGTTGCATTTCATTTGCGCTACAGGAACAAGTACTTATGGTTGAAACAAGAGCAGCTCTGATTGAACAAGGAAAACATATTGAGGTACATCAAGTATATTTGTATTCAGTAATATAGTTCTTTCCTCTTGAAGTCAGCATGACTATTTCTGATTAAATAGTGTTGAGAATGACTGTGACATAACCTCATTAGCAAATCAAAAGGGAGTTCAGCCATGACATTTTAAAATGGAAATACTACTTATGTAAAATGTCCAGGCCTAAATATATATGCCTGGTGGAGAGGAGATCAGATGGGAGTTTTTATGAGATGTGTGGTTTTTAATGGTTTTTAAAATAAAAGCCAAGGATCATTCTTTACTCCCATAAACATGCTCTGCAAATGTGAGAAACCATTTTGACCTGTGTACCCATAAACACACCACACACACACACATATGCTGGCAGAGCATTTTAACCCGGATCCTAATCCAGTTTGCGGAATCTCCTTCCCCGGTACCTCTTAAATAGCCTACTAGATTGGAAACAGTTAAACAGGGATAGAGATAAAGCCCTTTTGAAGACCCTCCATGTGTCCCTATTTTCCAGGGACGTCGCTGATTTAGAGAAGGTGTCCTGGTTTCTGATTTGATCCTGGAATGTCCCACTTTCCCTTAGGACGTCCCTATTTTCATTGGAGAAATGTTGGAGGGTATGGAGTTATCCGACCCCCAAGGCGCCTGATGGCAATCCTGTATAGGGAAGTTTTTTAAAGCATTAATTGTGTTTTTATATATGTTGGAAACTGCCCAGAGTGGCTGGGGCAACCCAGTAAAGTTGTGTGGGATATATATAGTAAAATTATCATTAAGGAATGGGATGTCCCTATTTTCATCGGAGAAATGTTGGAGGGTATGCTCAGCTTCCTAAACACACTATTTCTGGATGCCGGTGCCCAGTTCTTCAGCCCTTGCAGCAGTTTCATGGCCTAAACCAGAGCTCTTCTGGACAACTCTTTCCTTCTTCTACCTCCCGCCTCATATGAAGCGGGCAGTGGGACCATTTAGTGGCGTGCAGATAACTTTTTAGGGCCAGAAGCACCAGCTTGTGAGGGCGATTGCGGGGTGGGGGTGATGTCACACGTGTGACGTCTTGACGTGCTGATGTTGCCATCACCCCTCTCTCCCTAAGCTGGGCAGAAACTTCCCAGGCTTTGGGAGGAGGCACCAGGAATTAGCCCAGTCCCCGAAGTACACACACCGCTGGGGAGAGCGTATTTTTGATCTAACCATCACAGCAGAGACTGCATCCTTCAGACCCCGGGGCACAGTGATGCTGCCATTACCACAGCTCAGGATCTAAGGGTCCTATCCAGACAGGATCCAAAGTACCGATTATTTCCATAGTGGTCTGTTGGGTGGGAAGTGTGTGTGTGTGTGTGTGTGTGCGCGCGCGCGCTGTCAACCAACAAACGCACACATTCAGTGGATCAGTGATTATTTTGCATGAGGGCTGTGGACTATTACTAATCTGGGGTACACAATGAAGAAAAGAGCCAGCCATCTCCATTAACATTTTTGAAGTTGCTGAGGAGACTCCTCCTTCACTGTTTGCACCACAGAGAAATGGTCTTGTGAAAGTGCTCCCTGCATTGTTAGACCACAAGTTTTCCCCTTCTGAAAGATATTTCTTTTCACAATAACAAGATCTGCAGAATCCCAAAATGTGTGTGCGAGAGAGACAGAGACAAAGTGAGTGTGATTGAGAGATAAGTGTGTTTTGTTATTCACCTGTAAACATATGTGTGTTTTGATTGTTAAGAGTCTTCAGATGAAAATAAATTGCCTGCAGGAGGAACTCAAGGACTCTGAGCTACAAGCTACATTGTAAGTGTTTGCAGCCAATCAAAATATTTGGGTTGAGAGATGCTTTGGAACAACATAGGTGGGTTTTGTCATAGTTTCATTTTCTGAAATTCTGTAAAAATATTCCAAAACTGGAGAGAATTTTTTTTTAGCTCCTGTGATAAGATATAGACATGTTGCTCCTAGCAGTAAATTTTCAAATATAATGTGCAACCCATTTCACTTAATTAAATTTGCTTTTGGATTGAGAAGCCACTGATTTAGTGCTGGAAGGAAGTTAATGTTAATTTAGATTATTTTGTTCAAGCAGTCTCTAATAAATTTCTTATTTTTTTATAGACCGGCAGAGGCACTGAGTAAAGACCATTATGCACCATGTTTGTATGAAGTAGGCATGGAACATTTAGAATCACAAATGAGTGGAGCAGGAAAAAGAAGCTGCGTTTATGTATGGCAAACAAGCACACAAGCTAAAAAACCTGACGATGAAGAAAAGCGAGAGGCTGAAAAGCAAGAGGCTGAAAAGCAAGAGGCTGAAAAGATGACACAGAAAAGCGAGAGCCTGCCTCCTGCAGTTCCTCAATTGTCTAGATATAACCTAAACAAGAAATGGCTTGAAGAATCTATAGAGGGAATCCAAGGGAAAGGAGATCCCAAGGTATCCAAGAAGAAAGTACTAAGGTGGCTTCAGGCATCCATGGAAAACCTTACAGAGGAAGTTTCAGAAGCACCCAAACCAGCTATTGAAGAATGGCTTAAAGAATCCCGTAAATACATTGAGCAGAAATGTCCTGAAGAAGCCAGACAGGATGTGAAAGAATGGCTTGACATATCCATAAGTAATCTCCAAGAGGAAGGTCCTGAAACGTCCCACCTAGGTGTTCAGGAATGGCATGAAGAATCCATTAAGCGCCTCCAGGGCCTTCAAGAGTCTGAAGCAAAGCCTCAGTTGCTCGGGGATAACATTGAAGAGCAAGGTCCTGAAGCATCTAGAAAGGATGTGAGCAAATGGAGTAACCTCCAAGAGGGAGGGCCTGAAACAGACCACCTAAGTGTGCCAGAGTGGGCTGAAGCATCCAGGAAAGGCATCCAGGAAATCCAAGAGCAAAGTCACAAAGCAACAAAACCAAATGCTCAGCAGCAGATGCTTGTAGTGCCAGAACTGCTTCAAGCACCCATGGAAAAACCTCCAGAAGCACCCAGACAGGAAGGTCCTGAAACGACCCAGCTAGTTGTTCCGGGACGGCCTCAAGCATTGAAAGGCCTGCAAAATGAAGACGCATTGAAAGGTCTGCAAAATGAAGAAGCAAAAGAGAAAATGAAGCAAAAGGTCAAAGAATCCATGAGAGGTGTCCTACAGGACGGCAATAAAGCATCTAGAGAAAAAATGCAAAAATGGCTTGCAGCATCCATTAAGGACTTCATGGAAAGGGGTCCTGAAGATGCCAGTGAGGGTCTGGAGGAATGGCTTGAGTCATCCATGAAAAAAATTGACGAGCTATATCCTGAAGAATCAAATCACGATATGAAGGAGTGGTTTAAAGCATCCATAAGAAACCTCCAAGATCTAGGGCCTGCAGCGTCCCATCTAGGTATACAAGAATGGCTTGAAGCATCCATGAGAAACATCCAAGAAATTCCTGAAGCACCCGTGAAGGATATCCAGAAGAAAAGTCCTGAAGCAAACACGGAAAGCATACAGGAGAAAGGTCCTGAGGCATCCGGTAAGAAGGTGCCTAAACCATTCACAGAAAACCATCAGAAGTCCATGCTGAATGTGGGGAAGTGGCTTCAGTCAAACTTGATAAGCCGCATACAAGAAAGTTCTGAAACATCCATAGAGAACGTGCAGGACTGGATTGAAGAATCCTTAAGAAACGTTGAAGATGAGTTGCCTGAAGCATCCAGGCAGGATGTGAAAGAGTGGCTTGAAGAAACCAGAAAGGGGCTCCAAGAGGGAAGTCCTGAAGCACCCAAGCAGAACCTCAACGAATTCCTAAAAGCATCCATTCTGAACCTCGAAGAGGACATTCCTCCACCAACTGCCAAAAGTGTGCATCAGTGGCTTGATGAATCGATAGCAAATGTCCAAAGGGGAGCCTCCAGACTAGGTGTTCAAAAGTGGCTTGAACAATCCCTGAAAACCATGGAAGAGGAAGGGCCTGATATGCCCAGACAGAACCTACAGCAATGGTTTGAAAAGTCCATAGAAAACCTGGGTGAAACATGTCCTGAAGCAATAAGACGTGATGTGAAAGGATGGCTTGAGGAATCCATGGTGAACGTTCAAGAGCAAGGTCCCGAAGCACCTAAGTTGAATGCGTACAATTGGCTTGCAGAATCTGTGCAGAATTTTAAAGAGGGAACTTCTGAAGAAAGTATAGTAAATGTGGAGGGGTGGGCGGAATCAGCGATACAGAGTCTCAAAGAGGAAGCCTCCAATCTGAATGCTCAAGAATGGCTTGCAGAGTCCCTAGCATACCTCAAAGAAGACCCAGAAGCATCACGGCAAAATATCAAGCAATGGCTCGACGAATCCAAAACACACCTCAATGAGGTATGTGCTGAAGAAGCTAGAGTGGATGTGGAAAAATGGCTTAGAGAAGTCACAGAGAGCTTCCAGGAGGAAGGACCCGAAGCATTCAGAGGGAACCTGCAGGGATTCATAAGATCGTCGATGTCAAACCTCAAACAGGAAAGTATTGCAGCAGCTAGAGCGAGCAACAGGGATTGGGCTGGCATAACCAGATATACTCCAAACACCAAGGATTCTGTTCCAAAAATAAAACGCAACGTATCCAGAATGAAAAGGTATTCTATGCCAATTAAGTTAAGCAAATCAGTGCTAGGTCAAATAGTTGAGGAAAGCGAAGGAAGCAAATCGACCGTCGAAGAGGACAGAACAAGTTGGAAGGGAGCAAGAAACTTGGATAGAGAAACACCCCAGGAGGGAGAAACTATCCGGGAGGGAGAAACAATCCGGGAGGGAGAAACAAGCTTTGAGGAAGAAGAAACGAGCTTTGAGGAAGAAGAAACGAGCTTTGAGGATGAATATCCAGAAGTGCCTGAAGGAATTATTTCGCGAGGAAAACAGGTATATGAAAAAAGTCAAATCAAACACAGAGATTAGTGAATTCTGCAACTATTCTGTAGAATGGAAGGCAAGAGGCCGGGAGGGGGGGCACTGCTGAAATTTGAGTCCAGTTTCCCAGTCTGGTCCTCCCGGATTGGCTGCTACTGGTGCATCAGAGGAGGAGGCAGCAGCAGGGAAGCAGCCTGGGTTTGGAGGCCCTCTTGCTGAGTGAAGCCCTGGACTACAGCTCTCCAGGGATTCAGATTGGTATTAGGAGGCCGTAGATCAGGCATCCCCAAACTTCGGCCCTCCAGATGTTTTGGACTACAATTCCCATCATTCCTGACCACTGGTCCTGTTAGCTAGGGATCATGGGAGTTGTAGGCCAAAACATCTGGAGGGCCGCAGTTTGGGGATGCCTGCCATAGATCATGGGTAGGCAAACTAAGGCCCAGGGGGCGGATGCAGCCCAATCGCCTTCTAAATCTGGCCTGCATAAGTAGAATGCGCCCTTTTATTTAAAATGCATCTCTGGCCCCCTGCTGAAAATGTTTGCTGGCCCCTGCCCTAGATGCTGGAGATTGATTCTGGGACCATTAACATGCAAAACATGGTTGACCACTAAGCTACAGTTGTTCCTTTCGAACCGAGCTCCCCCCCCCCATGTTTCACTTCTAAAACCTGCATCATAGGAGCCAATGACTCCTGTAATTTGGGAGCCCTGAACTTAACCTCAAGGATTCCAATAAATTATGGATCTTTTTGATTTTGCACCCCCTTGGCTTGGTGCCCTCTGTGGGGGAACATTGCCCTAAATCCAGCACTGGGAACTCTTTTTTCCCATGTGCACCTTCCCAAATACTGAGATGACCCCCGCGGTGCGCTCCAACTCTACAATTCTATGATTCTATAGATTTATTTATACACCTTTTCCTCTGATGGGACTCAATGTGGCTCACAGATAACAATAAGAACCACTAAAAGCATGGGGGGGGGTCCTAAAAAAAACATTAAACAAAGTATTTTATGAAAAGTTAACAGGATGAAAGCCTGAGAGATTAAAGCCCAAAAGGAGGGTTTGCAACAAGCAAAATGAGAAGTTTGTTGTTGTTGTTTAGTCGTTTAGTCGTGTCCGACTCTTCGTGACCCCATGGACCATAGCACGCCAGGCACTCCTGTCTTCCACTGCCTTCCGCAGTTTGGTCAGACTCATGTTTGTAGCTTCGAGAACACTGTCCAACCATCTCAACCTCTGTCATCCCCTTCTCCTAGTGCCCTCCATCTTTCCCAACATCAGGGTCTTTTCCAGGGATTCTTCTCTTCTCATGAGGTGGCCAAAGTATTGGAGCCTCAGCTTCAGGATCTGTCCTTCCAGTGAGCACTCAGGGCTGATTTCCTTCAGAATGGATAGGTTTGATCTTCTTGAGAAGTTACAGAGGATGAAATCAGAGTTTCAGCTATAATGGAAGAAATTGGGGAGATTAGGAAGGGGAAAGGGCCAAACTTCAGTGGACATCTTTTGTATGCAAAAGGCCTCAAGTTAAGTTTCTAGCACTTGCAAGTACAGTAGGACTGAAATCCTGAAGAGCTTTTGCCAGTCAGTGGAGACTGATCTAACTGACTTGATGTACAGCGGCTTTATTCGTTCCTCTCTTGGTCTAAATGTGTCCTCCTTAATTTTTTTAGTCTAAATAGCGGCTGCTGTGGGAGCCCAATGCTCTTGAGGAGGGGCAGAGCAACTCCCTGCTGAAAACGGGAGCTTCCTTTCTACAGTGTATAGCAGCAGGGAAGCATTCCCTTGGGGACGTAGCAGGGGAGGAAAGGATCAGTCCCTCCCTGTACACAGTCCCTTCCATAGCTGCCAAGTCTCCCGTTTTCCCCGGGAAATCCCCGTTTTTCCAGCTGTTCCTAGCTGAAAAAACGGGTTTTTTTGGTTTTTCCCCGGTTTATTCTGGCGTGGTGGCCATTTTGGAACTGGGCGGAGCATGCTCAGAAGCGACTTTTGATGCTGCTCTGCCCAGTTCCAAAATGGCTGCAGTGTGACTTCTGGCGTGGTGGCCATTTTGGAACTGGGCAAAGCAGCATCAAAAGTCACTTCTGAGCATGCTCTGCCCAGTTCCAAAATGGCGGCAGCGCTACTTCCGGTCTGCTATTTCCGGCCCGGTCCCTTATTTCTCTGACAGCAACTTGGCAGGTATGGTCCCTCCCTGCACCTGGTCACAAGAACTCCACAGTGGCTACTTAGAGTAAAAAGGAGAAAGAGGCACAACACAACCAAGAGTGGTGTGTTTACCTTTGGGCTCTTAGGGTGAAAGCAGGCGGGATCTAAGTAAGGGACACAGAATCTGCTTGGGGTTTGTAGAAGCTGCATCTATAACAATGCCAAATGAGTTTGGAATTTTACTTGCAAATTGTCCCGCGAGACCCTAGGCCTGCTTTTGGAACTCAACCACCCATGAATCAGTGCTACATCTTCACAGTTTGTGCATGTGGATACAGGAAGCCTATCTGCGTTTCTGTAAAATAAATGCCATTTTATTAAAAGAAAGGAAAAGAAAACCCCAAGGTTGTGTGTTTTGGGAAGAGGTTGCGTGGTGATATCAAAGAATTAACCACTGTTAAATTAATCTATTATTATTTATTTATTTATTTATTTATTTATACCCCGCCCATCTGGCCGGGTTCCCCCAGCCACTCTGGGCGGCTTCCAACAAAACATTAAAATACAGAAATCAAACATTAAAAGCTTCCCTAAACAGGGCTGCCTTGAGATGCCTTCTAAAGGTCTGGTAATTGTTGTTCTCTTTGACCTCTAGTGGGAGGGCATTCCACAGGGTGGGTGCCACTACCGAGAAGGCCCTCTGCCTGGTTCCCTGTAGCTTGGCTTCTCGTAGCGAGGGAACCGCCAGAAGACCCTCGGCGCTGGACCTCAGTGTCCGGGCAGAACGATGGGGGTGGAGACGCTCCTTCAGGTATACTGGACCGAGGCCATTTAGGGCTTTAAAGGTCAACACCAACACTTTGAATTGTGCTCGGAAACGTACTGGGAGCCAATGTAGGTCTTTCTTGCTGAAATCCGATAATTTATTGCAATAGCTGCTAAATGCCACTCCACAGCCTTTTGGGGTATTAACACCCTCCTCTTTTCTTACCCTTTCTCATTTACTTGTAGTTTTTAATGACCATACTATGCAACATCATCTGCTGGTACAGGTACGTTAAGTCTTTCTGAGATATCCATATTGTAGCTAGCATTGATTTCAGGTCAGGTTATGTTATGTAGGAGCTCCCTAATGTTTCACCACAAAGTGTACAATGTCAAAAGGAGCTCATACTGGTTGAAAGTAAAATCAAATCAAGGCATGAATTAAAAGATTAAAGAAAGATTAAGATTTGGGGTGGTGGTGGTGTGGGAGAACCTCGCCACACTGCCTTACTGTATGATCTTGGAGAACCTCAGTAAAGTTCTGCTCAGGGGTGTTTGTGTTTCTAGAAATAATGCTAACTTTCTGTGCGCTTTTTTAAAAAAAACTGGTGAAGCTTCTTTTTGAAAATAGGGAAGAAATGAGGAAAGGGAACACTTTGGGACCATCCTAGATGTCCTTTTTATTGTGCATTCATTATGATTATTTGTGCTTAAGGAGGTATGGAGATGGGATTACAGTGGTACCTCTACTTACGAATGTTTCTACTTACGAATGGAGCGCCGTCCGCCATCTTGGATGCGGTTTAGATAGGATTTTTTCTACTTACGAATTTTTAGATAGGGTTGCTTCTACTTACGAATTTTTTCTCCCAATGCATTCCTATGGGATTCGACTTACAATTTTTTTCGACTTACGAATGTGTGTTCGGAACGCATTAAATTCGTAAGTAGAGGTACCACTGTATATCAGTGTTTCCCACCCATTGGGGGGGGCCGCCGGAATAATCCGGGGGGCAGTAGTAGCCTCAGGTGCAATTGGGGGGCATTGAATAAAAATAAGGGGGTGGTGGAAGCATAAAGAAAGAAGAGAATAAGCTTTTGAAAAACCATTTGTACATGTTTCATCTGTTGTGTCATGGCGCTTATCAATGTAACATACGAGTTAAAATGGTAACGCTTTCTTTATTTTTCAAACAAAATGCAAGTTATAACTGATCAGAGATCAAGTCCACTTATGCAAATTTGTCACTGAATCTTTCTGTTTGTTCGCTTAAAGAAGGTAGATTTCCAGCTGAGTAATTCCCCCTCCCCCAGAAAAGGGGCCCCTTATTGATTCACTTGTGCTCCAAAAAGCATCGCAACTGTACGCTAAGACTTTACCCTTAAATTGAGAACCATATAAGCCAGGGCTGGCCCACCCATTAGACTTGCTGAGATAGTCACCTCAGGCGGCAGGCGGCGGACAGCTGCAAGGCGTGGCAGATACAGAGAGGGAAATCCTCATGTGCCTTTACCACTCCTCCTTTATCTATGGACTAGCTGGCCCTGCCACGCGTTGCTGTGGCTAATCCCTGTGAGTGCCCTCACACTGTCCCGACTCATGACGTATCACGCCCCCTCTCCCCCCCCAGCTCCTCCCTGTGACTGATCTCACCATGTCCTGACCTATCCCGTCCCCTCCCCCCCACCCACCCAGGTGAGTCAGTACCTCCATTCGGCCTAGTCTGTAAAGGCTTTGGCCTAATATGTAAACGGGATCTGAGGTGCTGTTGAGAGGGAAGGTTTTATAGGTGCAGTACCAGTGTAGAGGGCATTGGTTTGCAACCTGGTTCTTTTCCCAGCATGCATTTTCGTCTGAGTGGTGTGTTTTGAAACACAGGGTTTTACCTGGCAGAGGTGTGACATCTGTCTGAGCAAACTTTCCTATAGCCTTCGGACATGCACATGGGATGTCAAAATTTCATCTCAATCGGTCAGGCGGTTTTGGTGAAACGTGGAAACACACCCACATGTCCAGTTTACATTTATATATATATATAGATTATTGTTTGTTTAAGGCATAGAGGTTAGTGATGGCGGCGAAGCAAAGCAGTGAAGAGTCTGACGGGGCAGCAGGAGCCGGAGAGTTTGTGTTGCCACACAGGCGCCGCCCCCAGTACCAGCTGGGGCAGGAACACCACTGTGTGAAGGGTTTACTTCTTTGCCTTTTCTTCTCCCAAAGATGTCCTGCAAGGCAGCAGAGGTTAGGATCAGAGTTTTCCTTCTCTGAGGCGGACTACCTTCCCAGGTTGACAAGCCCCACCTCCCCCTCACTTCCCTCTACAGCATGTGGAGAAACCACCGTTTTGACTGCTGGACCCACTGCAGTATTGGTCTCATACACTCAACCCACTCAAGAGCCTGTCTTCACATGCAAGGGAAGTCCCTAACTCACTGAGGGTTTGAGATCCATTGGCGACCCTCCCCTGGTTTAGCCAGCCAGTCAAAGCCATTTTTCTAGGGTGTGGCTGCTGTTGCATGTCGATATCTTCTAGGAGCCACAGGTGAGAGCTGAGTTCAGGGTGGAGACCAAAGCTGGACAAATTACACCCCAAAGGAGCATGATTTGCCCCCGACCAGATGTACTACCCCTCCCCTAACATCCCATACGTATTAATTTATAATAGTATTATTTCAACAATGTGGTTTGCCTGACGCAAAATATTAGCCAAGCTTCCTGGAGGGAATTTAGTCTACATCCCTGACCAAATGGGTATGTACAACTATGCATTCCTCATACTAAAACGCAACATTGTCTGTAAAAGTCCTAAAGAAACATTTTGTAGATGAGCTAAAGAAAAGGCAATGTATTTCCTAACTGGTTGTATTTTTCCTTCTTTCTTTCTTTCTTTCTTTCTTTCTTTCTTTCTTTCTTTCTTTCTTTCTTTCTTTCTTTCTAGAGAACACCCAGGAATATTGTCCAAGATCATCCCTGGCACCATCATAGCATTTATTATCTTTCTCTATATGCACTTCAAATATTACTGTGTAATGACCAACATTAAACCTGTCTAAGTACCAGCATAGTAAGGCTCCAGGCTGCATTATGAGAATGCAGGTAGCTTGTTGTTATTATATTTTAATCTGCAAATGCAATAGTGGAAAATAAACAATATCCCTAAACAGTTTCTCATATGTGGCAGTTAGGTGGTGATGTTGTTTTACCAATGACCTGCCCAGATTTTGCCAGAATTCAAGACCATTGCCTCAGTCAGCAGCTGGATAGAATCTCCAAGCAGACCTCTGCTGAAGATGCTTCCAGAAGTTGGTGGCTTCAGTATCAGCAAATGGGCAACCAAGCAGTGTACCAGGAGATACCGGATGAAGCAGATTCCTCCTGTTATGGGTTTTCTAAATTACTTATGCTGTTTTGGTTTGAGGATGGCTCTTCCATTTGGACTATTGGTGATATTGCTTTGTATATGACTACAGTGGCGCTGTGGGTTAAACCACAGAAGTCTAGGGCTTGCTGATCAGAAGGCCGACGGTTCGAATCCCTGCATTGGGGTGAGCTCCTGTTGCTCGGTCCCAGCTCCTGCCCACCTAGCAGTTCGAAAGCACATCAAAGTGCAAGTAGATAAATAGGGACCAGCGGGAAGGCAAATGGCGTTTCCGTGCGCTGCTCTGGTTCGCCAGAAGCAGCTTTGTCATGCTGGCCACATGACCCGGAAGCTGTCTGCGGACAAACGCTGGCTCCCTCGGCCTATAGAGCGAGATGAGCGCCGCAACCCCAGAGTCGGACACGACTGGACCTGATGGTCGGGGGCCCCTTTACCTTTACCCTTTATGACTACAGTGGTACCTCTACTCACGAATGTTTCTACTTACGAACGGAGCTCCGTCCGCATCTTGGATGCAGTTTAGATAGGATTTTTTCTACTTACGAATTTTTAGATAGGATTTTTAGATAGGATTTTTAGATAGGATTAGATAGGATTATGAATTTTTTTCTCCCAATGCATTCCTATGGGATTCGACTTACAATTTTTTTCGACTTACGAATGTGCGTTCGGAACGCATTAAATTCGTAAGTAACGGTACCACTGTATTTATTTATTTTGTAAAAAAAATTACTGCTTGATTGTAAGAAACCTCAAAGCAGTTTGCAAAAAGGTAAAACAATAAAATCAAGGAAAATATACAACCGTACTTTCAAACATGCAAAGGTTAAAATGCTAAAAGAGATTAAAATTTCCTTAACTTTTAAATATCTGGGTAGGCTTGTCTAAGCAAGAATGTTTTTAGCAGGCACCGAAGAGTACAGTGAAGGTGCTTCCTTGATCTTAAGAGGCGGGGAGTTCCAAAGTGCACGTTCTGCCACACTAAGCAGCCGAGTTCTTACAAATACCATATGTAATAAGTATTGTGTGGCAACTGTAGTAGGGCCAATTCTGCCGATCGCAGCAGTCGAGTGGGCACAAGTGGGCGGTCTTTTAAGTAAACTGGTCCCAGTTTGTTAAGGGCTTTCTATGCCAATAGTGACGCAGGTGGCGCTGTGGGTTAAACCACAGAGCCTAGGGCTTGCTGATCAGAAGGTCGGCGGTTCGAATCCCTGTGACAGGGTGAGCTCCCGTTGCTTGGTCCCAGCTCCTGCCAACCTAGCAGTTCGAAAGCACGTCAAAATGCAAGTAGATAAATAGGAAGGTAAACGGTGTTTCCATGTGCTGCTCTGGTTTGCCAGAAGCGGCTTTGTCATGCTGGCCACATGACCTGGAAGCTATACGCCGGCTCCCTCAGCCAATAATGCGAGATGAGCACGCAACCCCAGAGTCGGTCATGACCATAGCTGCCAAGTTGTCCCTTTTTTAAGGGATTTTCCCTTATGCTGAATAGGCTTCCTCGCGAGAAAAGGGAAAACTTGGCAGCTATGGTCATGACTGGACCTAATGGTCAGAGGTCCCTTTACCTTTACCTTTTTACAGCGGGAAGGTAAACAGCATTTCCGTGTGCTGCTCTGGTTTGCCAGAAGTGGCTTTGTCATGCTGGCCACATGACCTGGAAGCTGTACGCCGGCTCCCTCAGCCAGTAACGCGAGATGAGCGCTGCAACCCCAGAGTCGGTTACGACTGGACCTAATGGTCAGGGGTCCCTTTACCTTTTATGCCAATAGTGACACCTTGAACTTTGCTCGGTAAAAAATAGGCACAGGAGTGCTATGTTGGCAAGGCCTCACTCCTGTCAGCAATTGTGCTGCAGCATTCTGCCCCAACTGCAGCTTCTGGACCAGGCGTGAGGGAAGCCCCACACAGAGCGCTTTGCAGCAATTCAGTCCTGAGGTAACCGGTCATGAACTGCTGTGGTCAGGCTCTTCTGGTCCAGGAATGGCTGTAGCTGTCGAACCAGCCAGTTTGCAAAAGCCACTCAGCCTCCAGTGACAGAGCTGGATGCAGAAGCAGCCCTAAACAGCAAACCTCCTCCTTCAGGGGGAGTGGTACTCTGTCCAGGTTTGGCAGGTGAGCAATTTCTTGGCCTCTGTCTTGCCAGAACCCGAGCTCAGGTTTTTCTCCATCATCCACTGTGTTCCAGCAGTGGCCCAGTGGCCTGCACAGCATCCCTAGGAAGAGAGCAGTGGATATTGAAATGGACCGTACCAGGAAACCACAGAGCCATGTGCAAGGTTAGGAGCGCTCCTAGCCAACTATCTGTGGCTGAAGTGTGTTTGCTGATCTGAGCATTAGCTGACAAGTTGAATCAGATCAAGGAGCACTGCCCAGAAATCTCCAGAGGTGTTTGTTGGCTGCCTCAAAAGCTGCAAAGAGTTTTGTGGCACTTTAAGGTGCCACAAAACCCTTTGTTGTTTTGTCCAGAAATCACACGTAGTTTTCTATTTATTCTTTTTGCTAGATACACACTACTTTTTCGTGATCTTACCAAGTTCCAAACTGACTCTGGTAGCTATATATATATATATATATATATTACAAGTGAGTGGGCACAATCCAGTGGGAATGTATCCTGTGAACTGCAAGCGCTAACCTATGAAACAGGATCTCTCTGGTTTGAATCTTACCTGTTGACACAAACTCAGCTGGTGCGCTCAAGCAAGCTATGCTCACTTCAAACCTACATGGGGGTAATAATGCTGTCTTACCTTACAAAGTTGTTGCTGCACGGGTGTTAAGTGAATATGTGTGTAAAGTGGTTTGAACACTAGATAAGTATTGTTATTGTTGTTGTCTTTTTCATTACTATTATTAAATGCTTTATTTTCCATACTTGCATCCATACATCAAAAACATCTTCCTTATTTTACATAAATAAATTATTTCAAAAACAATCCGACAATAGAACATAGGTCTTCCTACTATACATTTGATACAGGAAATAAGCAGCTATCCTAGTTTTAAAAGACATCTGAAGGCAGCCCTGTTTAGGGAAGTTTTTAATATTTATTGCTGTATTGTTTTAATATTTGATTGGAAGCCGCCCAGAGTGGCTGGGGAGACAAATAATAAATTATTATTATTACATAAACTTGACTTCCCATCCTTTCCCAATTTGTTTTTCACTCTAATAAACCTATTGCTTCAACTTAACCATATATTGCTAATAAAATATTTACATTCATATTTATATTTTCCTATTTTAATTTAGATTATTCACAGAGATTACTCAGAGGCTACTACCATATTCAAGTTGCAACTAAAGGTTCCCAGTTTGAAATGAACTCCTACTTTGACTTATCTTTAATCCTTTCCGAGAGACTGTCTAATTCTGCATATTCTACCAGTTTTAATAACCATTCTGATTTCGTGGGAACTTTGTCACTCTTCCAATGCTGTGCTATGAGTACCCTTGTGGCAGTGGTAGCGTACAAAAAAAAATTTTTATTCCTAACAATATCTGGACCTGTAATACCCAATAAAAATGATTCTGTTTCCCCCCAAAAAAGTTACATTTAACATTGTTTTAAGCTCTCTCCATCTATCATTCTAAAAGGTTTTAATCTTCTTACATACCCACCACATATGAAAAAGAGTTCCATCTGATTCTCCACATTTCCAGCATATATTGGGAACACTTTTATACATTTTGGAGAGTTTAAGGTAAAGTTAAAGGGACCCTTGACCGCTAAGTCGAGTCGCAGACGACTCTGGGGTTGCGGCGCTCATCTCGCTTTACTGGCCGGTCATGTGGCCAGCATGACAAAGCCACTTCTGGCGAACCAGAGCAGCGCACAGATACACCGTTTACCTTCCTGCTGTAGCGGTCCCTATTTATCTACTTGCACTTTGATGTGCTTTCGAACTGCTAGGTTGGCAGGAGCAGGGACCGAGAAACGGGAGCTCACCCCGTTGCAGGGTTTGGAGAGTTTATTGGGAGTTAAAAACCATCGTCATAGCATATTTTGGAGGTTCTCCTTTAATGTAACCCATGCTGTGAATTTCCAGTTAACTTTCCATAGGTGTTCCCATTGACTCATCTCTATATTATGGCCAATGTCTTTTTTCATTTCAGCTACGTTTTTAAAAAAATCCCACTGTTTATATTACTGGGTTTGCTCCATGCAAGGCAAGCTGTGCTTCCTACAAACTCAACTACTGTATGTATTTCCTGGTATTAAAGGTGAAAGTTAAAGTTGTTGTGTGTGTTTAACAAATTCTTTAAGAGGCAAGTCAAAAGAGAAATTTATGAAAAACTGGGGAAGATACAAATTATATGTGCAAACGTATAGTAAAGGTACGTTGTCTGTGCAAGCATTTGCATAATCGTGGAGAAGAAACCAATTATGTTAGAATTTTTGTCGTAACCGAGATGCATTAAGAGAAAATAATGTATTAGACACTGAATAAAGAGAATCTTATTGTGTTGTCTACATTTGTGTTAAAATATAGGTTATATATCAGGAGTTGACAGGAAGTCCAATGGGGAGGGAGGGGAAGTAGGGAAAGGGAAAGGGGGGGATGGTGGTATTTTCTTTTATTTCTTTTCTTTTGTTTTATTATCCTGTGTCTCATCGTAAAATGTGAATTACTGCTGTAGTGGAACATTGTGGAAAATATGTAAATTTTGTTGTGTTTTGTTACGTTTTGAATTAAATAAAAAAAAATTCTTTTTAAAAAAGTTGTTGTGTGTGTTTTTCAATAACCCTGCAGACCTGTTGTCATAAGAACATCTATGTATGTGCAAAAATAAATAAATAACTAGAATTCCTCCTCTTTAAAAGCTTTCTTCAGGTTAAGATGCCATTCCCTAGCAACCACCAGGAGAGTGAGATGAGGCTCGTTCTCACTTTGACTGCAGAAGCCAGGTTAAAATCCACAAAAGGAAAATGAAGAAGCTTGTGTTGCATCGGGATAATGTAGTTCCATCCACAAAGGCCTCTCATTTGCCCCCTTCATAGCAATGTTCCTCAGCAGCCCCTTTCTCTTGCAGCTGCACCCGACTACCAGATTTGTGGCCAAACTATGCTTCATTCAACTCCTGGGGTCAGGCTATATATCATACCGCTACAGAGGTCATTTTCTATTAAGAAATATTCAGTTGGCATCATCTTGTTTAGTTAGTTGGGTGGGTGGGTGTTGGTTGTTGTTTTATTTACAGTTGCAATCAAAATTATTCATCTCCCATTGCAAATCAGGCTTCTTATCAAAATTTACAGACTTTCAACTGTTTGCAATGAGCAAATCAAACAAAAGCAATTGAAATAGCTCAACACACAAGATGCTTCAAGTGGTCCCCCCAAATTCAGTTGAAGCTGCAACTTATGCTGGCTTCTGTATATGGAGAAAGTTATCTCAATGGTTCGAGTACTTCAGCTACGCAAAGAATCTCAGCACTAGCATCCAGGGCATATAACTGCAATTTATATTTCTACCAATTTTAATTCCTTCAATTTGTGTGTCTGATCTTCCCATATTTGCATGTGGTTAATTAAAGGTTAATAAAGGAGAGAACAAACGTGCATAATTCCTGCTTTTTTAAATCCAGAGTATCAGATAACATGCCATTAATTATAAACCATGATTTAGGGTGCTTGATCCATTTCATATATAAAGGAAGAAAATCAAATGGCTGCAGACCAAGAAATGTGGTATTTAAAATCTGTGCAATCAAATATCTTATCAACATCTAGTGCTAATTCACTTCTTGGTTCATGCGGCTGCAAGCAAATTGATGAAGCATCAGCTAAGATCCAGATTGGTCAGATCCATACTGCCATGGAGCCGAGCAACCCGCCCTGCTCTCTCCAACCGATTCCAAAATAATCTGTTTTAAATGGTCTGCCAGTATTGTAGGCAGGGTTTTGGATCTCAGTAAGAAACAGGACTATAACATACAGACAGCTGGGGCTTTATCATGTTTAAACCAGAATTCATGCATTGAATTAGCAGCATTCCTTCTTTCAGTGCTTCGTTATGTGTTCTTAACTGCCCAGGTACAAAGTGGTTGGAGTTTTTACCATTCAACTGGACATACCTGCCTGGTCCTTGTTCTTTGCCTAATTGCATGTTGTGAATTGCAATGTCATTTCCTCTTCCCTTATTTACTCTGAAAATATTGAACATAGGTGGGAGGGGAAATATGACCCATATATGTGGGGTGAATAACACAAGAATCGGCTGGGTGCCTAGATTCGAAATACGGGACTAAACTCACTTTCTAGGAGGAGAGCCCCCCCAGTAGCAGAGTTTTAAAACTCACAAAAGTCAAGCAGCAGCAACCTGGGAATATAGGTTGTTAGACGCTTTTATTCTGTTATGTCTGCTTGCAAATGACACACCTCTCTTTCTACCTTTCTTGCAATGAACAAACAACACACTGTGAAGTAAGGTTAAAATATTTTACTTACTGTACAAAACATCCCAACGATCAGATGGACCAGTAGCAAGAAGTACACTCGCAGAAAACTCTTGGGTAGAAAATACAGAAAGATAACTTCAAGCACATGCTCTAAGCTTGCAGCTTGCTTAGACAAGTCTTCCTTAATGTGGAGGGGGAGAGAGAGAGCAGAAAGAGAAGGCTTTACTTCCTCTTTTATAGGAGAAGGTGGGACGTGACCTGGCTGGGTCTAGGAATCCAGCTCTATTGTCTTAACCCCTTCATGCACTAACTAGCACTCATGTACAGTACAGTTATTTTTGACAGCAATCTCCCACAAAACATTTATTGTCATTCAATATAAGCAGAGAACATTTCTGCAAAGATTAATTCTGTTATCGTCAACTTGTCCCTTGTTCTTATATACACACATCACTATCTTCACAGTTCTGAAAGAATACTCCTTTTGTAGTATTACTCTGTGGTACCTATATTTGAAGGGGAAACCCCTTTTAGGTTACTTTTTGGGAAACTAAAATTATAAAGAATCAAGTTGTGGCACCTTAGAGACTAACAAATTTATTACATCTTATTAAGCTTTCATGGACTGGAGTCAGATTCATTATATTACAACAGTAGGATTGGGTTTTTTTTTCATGTTCTCTTGATCTAATCTATGAGGCTGTTGTGCAGAGTTCCAGCCTACTGCTGTTTTGGACTGTTAGAGGATCTCAAGTGGATCATTGCATTAAAAATCAATATACCTTTGGAAAGTATTCATTCCCTGGAGGACTATGGAAAACATTAAATGAAAATTAGTCCGATTATTTCAAGGCCACAGTTATAACAGCTTACTAGTACCACTTCTTTTGCAATGTATTTTTTTAACTTCCCCTGGAGGAATACAAACAGCTTACTAATCAGCCCATATGTAAAATCATGAGCTGCCTTGATGCAGAATTAAGGAGATGGGAAAATCTGTTCTTGAACATCTAAAGTGATTATAGAGAGTCGACATATGATAAAAGTCTGAGAATTTCCACGTAATCCGAATTACCCAGAGAGACATAAGACTGAAGGAGTTAATGCAAGTGATTTACATTTCAAAGGGTCCCAAGATTAAATACTAAGGCGACTGTCCAGCAGAATCTTTGTTATTGGAGTTGTAGAGATCAGACAGAGTAACAGTTTAAGCACCTTTAATCAAGTGTTGGTCATTGTTAAGCCAGGGTGATAGCTCCTGAATGAACCCTAAAAACAGATTTTTGAAAACAGTCTGCATTGGAACAAGCCTGAAAAGGTCAGGGATGCCAAGGAGCCAGGGAATTTGACCATTTCAACAAAGCAACATTTCACAATAACTGCAGCAAGCATTTTTTAAGCTCTCTGTTTTGGGATAATATAATCTGTCTACCTACACAAAGCACACTTTGAAGGCTAAATAATACCATCTGGCCTTTGCCCATCCAATCTCTTTAAGCATATGATCAGTGACAGCAGATCGCAAGTGTCCTCTGTCTCCAACTCCCTAACCGCATTGCCTTGCCCCCCCCCTTAATGCTGAATGAATGCACATCACCACTTATGTCTTCCCAAATGCTTTCGATTTAGATTCTAAGCCATTCTGAATTTCATTTGGCCAGAAAGACAGAAATGCTGATCCTGCTCTGTTGGGATAATACATTGCCACGTGCAGTGAAATAAATTGGTCCAAAAGAATAATCTTCGGGTCACTATGTTTTGAGCTTCCCTCGATCCTTTTCAATGTGCAACATCCATCGTCCAAATCAGCTTTAAAACAGCCAGAAAAGACACAGCGATTTGCTAAAAGCTAGTGTTGGAAAGAGGGCAAGAAGGACAGCAGTGAATCACAAATGAATTCACTGTGAATTCTCTTGGTGACCTGAGTCAGGCAAGCCCCACATCTCAGTCTCAGGCATAGCTGTCAAGTTTTCTTGCGAGGAAGCCTATTCAGCATGAGGGAATTTCCCTTAAAAAAAAAAAGGGAGAACTTAACAACTATGGTCTCAGGCCTCTTTCACCCCATTGGTAATAAGGGGAGAAAAACATTGGCCAACCTGAAAATATTATCTTATCGAGGGCGGTATTGTTTATGGAGTTCCCTCACCCCCAAAGGTATGGTATATATAACGTCCCATGTGCTCCATACAGTTAAAGCAATATCATGCTACTTTAAAGAGCCACAGCTCTCATCGAAGCCTCCTGGGAATTGTAGTTTGTTTGGGGTGTTGAGAGTTGTCAGCAGATACTTATTCCCTCACAGAGCTACCATTTCCAGAGGTCCCTGCTAAGAGCAATAGATTGTTATACCATTAGGAGAATTGTAGCTCCGTAAGCAGAATAGAGGTATCCTAACTACGCTCAGCAGTCAACACTCTTAGCAAACTACACTTCCCAGGATCCTTTTGGAGAAGTGATGACTGTTTAAAGTGGCTTGACACTGTTTCAAATGAGAAATGCTGTGTGTGGACCAGTTTGTAAGGCAGAAGGACGTTACCTTGCTGCACTCAGTCATAAACTTTCCCCTCCCCCAACACTTATTTGCAACACCTGGGTGTGTTTCGAACCATTTCTCAGAGTTGTTGAGCTGGTCCTCCTTCATCCTTATTCTGGCTTGAGCTCCCTCGGCAGAATCTGGTGTCAAACATCTGTTCTGCAGAGGTTCTCATGCACACTTGAATGCAGCAAGCCAGGGTCTATGGACTGGGAACGTAATCTAAAGCTGGCCCTAAGGAAAGTAATTGCACATACAGGGAGTCACCATTTAAACAAAGCAGTCACTTTTCTAGTTCCCCCCAAATCATATTGGAATGACGGGGCAGGGCAGATACAATTGCCCTTCACAGATCCACTGTAAATTAGTAAGGGCAGCAGTGTAGCTAGCTGCTCGGGTGCCCAGTGCATCGCACGCATCCTGTGTGGGATGGAAAACTGCTGTCAAGTACAACATTCCAACAGTGGACATGTTAGGGGATGTTTTGTACCACTCAGAAGACTTCCTGCTTCCTCCTGAGTTGGGACAGACTTCCACTACATGTGACTTGAAGAGGGCGTTTTCTGTTGTACAGTACTAGCATGGAGGAGCACACGGCCTCCATGTTCTGACTTCTGATCAGTGTGTCTTCTCCATTTTGTATGTTGCTGTGTGTTTGGATAAGTGGATGCTTAGCCACAGTCACTTGGGACTAACTTCTTTATGGAATAGTTCTAGCTGTTATGTAACCTAAGCCTGCTGTGACGAAAGTCCTCTACTTTCCGTCTTTATTGTACAACCTACTTCTCAGATTGTGCAAGGCTTTAATGGGGATGTCCTGAGGTAAAGTTCACCTCCCACTATCCCAGTTATTCTCCTTATAAACCCCCTCACAATGCTTGGAGTTTAAAGGTAAAATGAAAGTGCTCTTCCAGCCCAAAACGTGGCACGGTTTCTTTTAAGCTCTGAGAGGAAATATGAGACTATTCTTAATGTACACAACAGTAAGGGGTTCTCCTCACTCGAGCTTTCCCCCACTTGAAGCTTTCCTCCCACCTGAGGAAACTTTGTGCCACCCTCGAACCAGTCTCCCTCTTCCTCCTCCTCTCGGTGCACTCAAGGGACAACAAACTATCCTTTCTGCCTTAGAAAAGGGGTTTTGTCCTTCGAATGAGTATCCCCACCAGATAAGCAATAGATACCTCTGCTGGAAAGATCACACAGACGATGGTACTTTAATTTAACATTTAATGTCTCATGAACTTAACGGTTGCATTCAAGGTTCATGTGTACAAGCATGTGGTTTAAGTGGAACTGTTCTTGTTAAACATATAACTTCAAACCTCACCAATTCCTCACCCAACACTACTCTATAAACCTATTCCACCCTCACCCAAGCTCACACTCCCCTGCTTCATCTCCCTCTCTCTCCCCAACTGTCAACTGTCACTAACTGCCGTTTTCTCCTCCTAGAATGTTCGTAACCCCGCCCCCACAAGCATGTGATGTAACTCAGGGTAGGAGATGCATTAACCCTTATACATCCAGGCTGTGACCAAATATATCATCCTAGGGTTACTTCGTTACACCTGCCTTCAGGGATAGGTCTGTGAACCTGAATGAATCTGTAAGTAAACTAATTTTATATTAACGTTAATCAGATTCTTGTGTTTATTCTTTTTAAGAGGGATTAGAAGGGATTTTACCAGGAAGGAATCTTTAATAGTAAGACTCAGGTGAGTCAGCAACAAGCTGATTGCTACATAATTTTTAAAAAGGGGATGTTTGGAACTCTGCTAGAATATGGAACTTGCTAGTGCAAGTTAGGAAGGGTATCATTAAATAATATATCCTCTCCTACCTCCCTAATCATCCCCACATCCTTGCAGCCGGGGGCAGGGCGGGGGGCACTGCGTGGAGCCTCTCTGCAGCCTCCCCCTCAGCTGTAGGTAGGGTTGCCAGACTCAATAGAGGACAGGACTTCTGTGCCTTTAATTGCCCTGCTCTCTTTTGAGTCTGGAAACCTTAAAGAGAAACCAGCAGATCCTTTCTTTAATTTCCAAGCAAAGGGTCTGCTGGTTTCTCTTTAAGGTTTCCAGACTCAAAAGAGAGCAGGGCAATTAAAGGCACAGAAGTCCTGTCCTCTATTGAGTCTGGCAACCCTAGCTGTAGGGCAGCTGAGGGAGAGGCGGTGGGCAGACGTAAGCCCCACGCTGTAGTTTCAGTCAGTGCAGAGCCTGCAGGCGCTCAAGCCACCACATCACTCCCAGGAGAGATGCATGGCTTGGGCGCACTGCAGGCTCTGCAGCAAGTGGCAGCCCCCGCGGTGTGGCGCCCAGTGCCAGCCGCATTTCGTTGAGTTTGTTGACTGAACTAAAAAGTTTCGTGAGCCCAATTGTATTATTATTAACTCATATTTTTGTCATTTTGTCACTCCCCCTCAGTGATGACACCCAGGGGGGTCCGCACCCACCGCACCCCCTTCCTCCGCCATTGGGTAAGAGCCAACTGCTGTGTTCATTCAGCTCACTATTTTTGGCCTGTGGTGGAAGGAAAGCTACCTGCTTTGGGATCCTAGTTGATTCAGGAACTCTCAGTTAAGAGGCACTGCTCTAAGCTAAAAGCATCCCCCTCCCCCCGGCTGCCATTTTACGGGCTTCATCTCCCTTGTCTTCAGAAAACACATGCCTTCGTGTTTCAGCTGGGTGCAGTGTGAAATTAAAGGTGTGCACATTCTCCATCCTGCCAGCAAGATAGTTCATTATGACTCGCCTCCAATCCCTCTTTCCAAAAAGCCCCTTTAATACGCTCCGTGCCCAATTACTGGGATACTGTAATCAGCTTGATTGGTTGTCATCTCGCCAAGAGAGCGTGTTTCATTTAGCCTTGTTAAAATTCAGCCCTTTTGCCAATTTCATTTGCCACTTCCTTCCTCAACAATGCCACAGCTCCTACGCAGGTTTTCTTGCAAGTTGGGATATGTTTGGAGTAGACTATTAAATGGAGAGGAGTGGGGGGGCTGTGAGTAAGAAAAACAAAATCAGCAAACAAGATAGCTAACCAAATCTTACAGCAAAATTATAGGCTGCATTCAGAAAATACTTTATTCTGTTTCCCTAATGTTTCCTTACCCAATAATTTCTATGTTTTATGTGATCTTTCACGCAATGCATTCCACCGAATGGAATCTAGTGGAAATTTAGCAATCCCCACCACTAACTCTGAGGTGGCAAGAGCCATGTTGACTTGCATCTCAAATATGCATAGCTGCCAAGTTTTCCCTTTTCTCGTGAGGAAGCCTATTCAGCATAAGGGAAAATCCCTTAAAATAAGGGATAACTTGGCAGCTATGAATATGAGAAAGGGAGATGGGTTGAGAACACTATGACAATTATGGGTTCTTATTTATAGAGAACTGTGTGCACAGCAGGCAGTAATATCATAGGTGTTATTAAAACTTAATATCTACCGGAATGCAGTATTGTATGACCTTCTGAGAAATTGAACGAGGGGAAATATCCTATGTAAATAACAATTAAACTAAGTAAGACAAGGAGCTCTTTGGAGTAAGATCCAAAAATGGGAGTTAGGAAATGGGAGTTTAGTAGCTTCAATACATCAGTCTTATGTTTTCTTGCACCTATTCATGAAACTTTATTTTATTTATTATTTCACTTACTGAATTTATTATAAATATAGTAGATATATTTACTATAGAATGCCTTTCCTCCCAAAGGAGCCCAGGGTGGGAAATAAAGTGTAGACCTCATTACAGTTCTGCACAGCCACTTGTTGTTTTGTTGGCTTGAAAGAAAATAACAACACGTGGGACGTGATATCCTTGTGTTGGCATTTGTTGGCATCAGAATGGGCAAGTATTAAAGTCATGGATTGGGTGTGGAGGCCAGAACTTTGGGAATGTTCCCCCCCCCCATCATCTCTTGAGACAGATGGTCGCCAACAAAAAACATTTGTTGTCGTTTAGTTGTGTCCAACTCTTCGTGACCCCATAGACCAGAGCACGCCAGGCACTCCTGTCTTGCACTGCCTCCCACAGTTTGGTCAGACTCATGTTGGTGGCTTCGGGAACACTGTCCAACCATCTCCTCCTCTGTTGTCCCCTTCTCCTTGTGCCCTCAATCTTTCCCAGTATCAGGGTCTTTTCCAGGGAGTCTTCTCTTCTCATCAGGTGGCCAAAGTATTGGAGCCTCAGCTTCAGAATCTGTCCTTCCAGGGAGCACTCAGGGCTGATTTCCTTCAGAATGGATAGGTTTGATCTTCTTGCAGTCCATGGGACTCTCAAGAGTCTCCTCCAGCACCATAATTCAAAAGCATCAATTCTTTGGCAATCACAGCCTTCTTTATGGTCCAGCTCTCACTTCCATACATCACTACTGGGAAAACCATAGCTTTAACTATATGGAGTGGACCTTTGTCGGCAAGGTGAAGTCTCTGCTTTTTAAGATGCTGTCTAGGTTTGTCATTGCTTTTCTCCCAAGAAGCAGGTACTAAATCCAATAATTGCAGAATTTGCGCCCTAGAAGGTTATCTCATTTGTGGTGCTTCTGCACTTGATTTCTGTCCTGTATGGAAATATGTGAAGTATTTATTTCAATCTGATTGACAGCAGCTGATGGACATCCATCTTTTGAGCCTTCGCCTACTTCCCATAATCCCAAAAGACGCTTCCCCTGTAGCTATCCTGAGCTGGCAGCTTGCCTACTGCAGTTCTGACTCTGTGGTTGTGTCTGAGCTTTGTCTCCTATATTGTGCAGCAGAGGCTGCTGTTCAACCTGTGTGCTGTGCACTGACATCTGGCGATCACACTTCAAGTGTGAAGAGGGAAAACCCATGCCAGTAATCACACAGTGGGGCAAGTGATAAATGCAGAATGGGAAACCACAACTGGTCTCAAGTCCCCTGACGCATGCCTTCTGTATGTCTATAGGGGGATGCTTCCCTTTCATATTTTACAGCGATGTTGCAAAATGCAGTATTGTTCATGGTGACAAATGCTTCTGCTAAGTAAAGGGTGACTCAGCTCTTGGATATTCTTGCACTCCCCCCCCCCAGTCAAAATATTAATAATTATGAATAGTGTAAACAATCTGGTTATTTTTAATGCAATATAAATAAATGTTGTAGAGGAAATTAGATCTTATATGTGTGTTGTATTTTTTATTTCTATGATGTTCTGTACTGTTAAATGTAATTATTAAGATGCATATTGGACCTTTTTTAAAAAAGAGAGAGAAAGAAATCAAAATGATAGCACCTCAGAGACACAAAGAGAGACATGCCCATTCTGGTTATAGTTTATTATTTAAATATCGTCATACCTCGGTTTAAGTACGCTTCGGTATGAGTACTTTCAGTTGAAGTACTCCGCGGACCCGTGTGGAACATATTGATCCACTTTCCATTACTTTCAATGGGAAAGTTCGCTTCAGGTTAAGTACAGACTTCCGGAACCAATTGTGTACTTAAACCAAGGTACCACTGTATATACAGAAAGAGGGAGATGGAGGCGAGAAAATTATAACCCCAGCTCGTCTAGAATTTGCCACTGAAAGCAGAGCAGCTATATGGCCAGCAATAGCCCAGCCTTGCCTTTCCTCATGACCTGCTATCCTCTGGGCAAGAATAACAACCAAGAACTACACTTAGGTCTAAATGTTTGGCTTCACCTCCTGCAAGTTAGTCATAGACCTGGTTCAAGGACTGTTTACACTGGGGGGGGAGTATCCCATGTGACATTGGTTGGAGACAGTAATGCTTTGTATGTTGTAATCTTATGTCATTTCTGGTACGATAAAAGATTGTAAAATATGTGCTTCTGGAGGGTTAGCTGTTGCAAGAAAAACAAAGACCCTTATAACACCCAAAAGACTCATGAAGTGGCAAGCTACACTTGTGAGGCAGAAGAGGATGCTTAGTGTGGCCGGAAGATTCAAGGACAATCAAAGAAACATTTAAATGTTTAACCACTTAGACATTTCAGTATAGTATAGTATAGTATAGTATAGGATAGTATAGTATAGTATAGTATAGTATAGTATAGTATAGTATAGTATAGTATAGTATAGTTGTTGTTGTTTAGTCGTTTAGTCGTGTCCAACTCTTCGTGACCCCATGGACCAGAGCACGCCAGGCACTCCTGTCTTCCACTGCCTCCCGCAGTTTGGTCAAACTCATGTCCGTAGCTTCGGGAACACTGTCCAACCATCTCGTCCTCTGATGCCCCCTTCTCCTAGTGCCCTCCATCAGGGTCTTTTCCAGGGAGTCTTCTCTTCTCATGAGGTGGCCAAAGTATTGGAGCCTCAGCTTCAGGATCTGTCCTTCCAGTGAGCACTCAGGGCTGATTTCCTTCAGAATGGATAGGTTTGATCTTCTTGCAGTCCATGGGACTCTCAAGAGTCTCCTCCAGCACCATAATTCAAAAGCATCAATTCTTCAGCGATCAGTCTTCTTTATGGTCCAGCTCTCACTTCCATAC
This sequence comes from Zootoca vivipara, assembly GCF_965207765.1. Taxonomy (NCBI): domain Eukaryota; kingdom Metazoa; phylum Chordata; class Lepidosauria; order Squamata; family Lacertidae; genus Zootoca; species Zootoca vivipara. The sequence goes on from NC_142594.1 coordinate 5,851,951, forward strand.
ATCACTACTGGGAAAACCATAGCTTTAACTATACGGACCTTTGTCGGCAAGGTGATGTCTCTGTTTTTTAGTATAGTATAAAAAGGTAAAGGGGCCCTTGACCATCAGGTCCAGTCGTGTCTGACTCTGGGGTTGCGGCGCTCATCTCGCTCTCTAGGCCAAGGGAGCCGGCGTTTGTCTGCAGACAGCTTCCGGGTCATGTGGCCAGCATGACAAAGCTGCTTCTGGCGAACCAGAGCAGCACACGGAAACGCCGTTTACCTTCCCGCTGGAGCGGTCCCTATTTATCTACTTGCACTTTGATGTGCTTTCGAACTGCTAGGTGGGCAGGAGCTGGGACCGAACAACAGGAGCTCACCCTGTTGCAGGGATTCAAACCGCCGACCTTCTGATCAGCAAGCCCTAGACACTGTGGTTTAACCCACAGCGCCATAGTATAGGGTTTTTTTAAGGTATACAACCAGAAACTGTATCCATGCCTCTCTTCGAGAGCCTTGCCTATTCTTCTACAGTTCTCCATGACATGTTATTGAGAATAGGGATTTTCGATTCTGACAAATACAACAGATCAGAAAAGAGAAAGGCATCTTTGAGCTGATGAGGAAATGAGAGTTAGTTTGTCTTAAATTAGACCTAATATATATGGGACTGGCCAGCAAAAGCAAGCTCACACCGCTCATTGGGTTTGTCTAGATACTTAAGATACATATGTTATAGGGGTGACCTATATCACATGTGGTGGACATGTGAGAAAATAAAAAGATTTTGGGGACTAATTTACGAGGAAATAAAAAAAATGCTAGGAATAGCATTCCAAAAAAGACCAGAGATGCTATTACTAAGCATAATAGGGAAAGACATACCTAATTCATCAAAGGAACTATTTCTATACGCAACTGCAGCGGCCAGGATTCTGGTCGCCAAAAGTTGGAAAGAAACAGACCTCCCCACAATTTGGGACTGGCAGTGTAAACTACAGGAGTTGGCGGAGATGGCTATTTTGACTAACAACATACGAGGCAAATCAAAACAAAACCTAGCTGCAAAGTGGGATAAATATAGGATATATGTGGAAAAATATTGTAAAGGATTATCACCTGTATTAATATTGGATTGAAATCTAAAAAGGGCGGGAAGAAAAACAAATTTCAGATACCGGTAGTAAATTATTGGTGCACTAAGAAATAAGAACGAATTGGATACTTGATATAGATAAGTGTACTGTGTTGCGTACGTTCAAAGTTAAGACGATTAAATGCACAGGGGAAAGGCAGGAAGTTCAAGGAATATAACAAAATTAAATATAAGAGGTAGTTATCAGGCCCACCTTCCCATCCCACTCCTTACTTAACAAGGACATCGAGAAAGAAGAGAATATAAACTTTAATGATAAATAAGGACAAAATGATTTGACTAAAAGATAATTTTATTAAAGTGAATGACATTCAAACAGTAAAGATTACGGAATAACAGATACGACAGGGAAATATGGATGAATTAGGTGAGGGAGGGAATGGTGGACGGGTGGGGAGGGGGGAGGGAAAACGAGGGTTGGGAGTAATGAATATTTTTTATTGAATTGTAATTGATATTTTGTATTTTGAATGTGAGTATCTCCATTTTCCTTTCTTTCTTTTTTTTCTCCTTGTTAATTTCTTTTTTTTTTCATCATTTTTTTTCCCTTCAAAAAAAAAAAAAAGATACATATGTTAGAGGCTCATTGATAATTATATTTTGGGAGTGTTTCATGTGCTTATGTAGCTGCATTGTTTTATATTTCCTGGATGTCCCATAAACGTATTAGGAAGTAGTTGTGTTCTATATTATAAATCAAGCACTGCTAGGATTTGTGTTGCATGAGGAATTTTTTATTCTGAAAGTGTGGCCCAGAGGGTGGAGGGGAAAGTTTGAGAACCACTGGACTAACACAATTACTATGGCATAGGCAGGTGTAGAGAAAAACAGTAAACTGTGGGGTTAGGTAACAACAAAATACAAAAAAGTACAGTCCCTGACAATTCAATTAAGAGTCTATTTGCAGCAGCAGTAATTGGTGATAACATTGAGGATAACAATGAGAGTCTGTGCTGGAAATGAAAATAGATGTCAGAAGCAGACATGACACTTTATACTGTTGTGAACTATTATGTTTCTCGTCAGAGGAAAAGCACTCTGACAGTGTCCTCCTGACCTTTCATATGTTATTTTTAACCTATATTTTTAGTTCTTCGGAGAGATGGCAAATCATGTTGCTCTCATCTTAGGAGAGCCACTCCTCCTGGATCAACATGGTTCAAGAGTGATTGGAAATACAATCTTTGGATTTTGTAGGTTCACTCAAGCAGACAAGGCCAGCAGTGCGGAAAGAAGAAGTGGGCTTTCTGAACACTCCAAATATAAACAAGGAAATACATGCAGAAACAAGGCTTTCATGAGGGAAAATGTCCTTGGGTGAAAGCAGTGGACCAGATGTTCACTACTGGGGAAAAAAGTCTTCCAAACTATAATTGACCATTTGCTGTCAGAGACGAATTTCATGGACTCTTGCATTTTACAAGCAACTAAAAATCTCCACTTTGATTATTGTACTAGACCTGGACATGAGAGCCTCATAAAAAGCTTCAGAATGACGCCAAAGCAAATAGACAAACTTCAGAGGTATCTGGACCACTTGGGAAGCCATAGTGCGCTGGGTGCAAAGTGAAATGGGCTGGGCCCTAGGCTTCAGAACCTCCTCAAAAATTCAAAATGGTGCTTTTACTTTTGGCCATTTTGAGCCTCCATAAAAAGGGAAAACACCAGCAGAGAGGAGCGATGAGGCAGAGGAGGGGAGTGTAATTTGGTGACGGATAGCTGTAGTTTCCAACACCAAACCAGGGCACTCCTTGGTACCTCCAATCACAGTGATTTTGAGGAAGGACATAAAAGGAACATTTCAGAAGCTGTTTTAAATGTATCTACTGCTGATTCAGTCTCTTAGGAGCAGCGAAAAGAGCGTAGAACTGGATATTGGTTATATGCGTAGTACTTTGCTGTCTTCTCTTTCTTCCTCCTTTATTCCATTGCATCCTTTCTTAAAATCCATTCCATTTCCTTCTCTCCCAGTTTTGTTTTTTTAATTTAATTAGAGACCAACTAAGTTTGTCATAGGTATGAGCTTTCGTGTGCATGCACACTTCTTCAGATACACTGAAACAGAAGTCACCAGACCCTTATGTATAGTCAGAGGGTGTGGGGGGGGGTTGATGGGAATGGGTGATGGGCTGATAGGAGTGGTAAACCTGTTGATGATTGTTAACGACTGTTAATGACTGCAATTGGTCCTGCAGGAAAAAGCAAGGGTTGAGGTGCTAAAGAAAGCTTGATCATGTATAATGAGATAAGAATCCTATGTCTCTGTTCACACCACGTCTCTCCATGGTTTTAAGCTTGGTAATGAGTTGCAATTCAGCAACTTCTCTTTCTAGTCTGTTTCTGAAATTTTTCTGTAATAAAACAGCTACTTTGAGATCTTGTATAGAATGTCCTGGGAGATTGAAGTGTTCTCCTACTGGTTTCTCTGTCTTGTGATTCCTGATGTCAGATTTATGTCCATTTATCCTTTGGCGTAGGGTTTGGCCTGTTTGTCCAATATAGAGAGCTGAAGGGCACTGTTGGCATTTGATGGCACACACAATGTTAGAAGATGAGCAATTAAATAGTCCTGAGATGGTATGTTGGATGTTGTTGGGGCCAGGGATGGTGTTGTCCGGGTGTATGTGGCAGCAAAGTTGGCATCTGGGTTTATTGCAGGCTCTGGTACCAGTGTCCATGTTAAGTCTGGTGGTGGTATTATTGTGGGTGAGGAATTGTTTAAGATTGGGTGGCTGTCTGTAGGCAATGAAAGGTCTTCCTCCCAGAGCTTGAGAAAGAGAACTGTCATTGTCTAGGAGAGGTTGTAGATCTCTGATGATGCGCTGTACTGTTTTAGCTTGGGAGCTGTATGTGATTACTAGTGATGTTCTGTTATTTTCTCTTTGGGGTCTGTCTTGCAGCAAGTTGTCTCTGGGTATCAGTCTGGCTCTGTTGATCTGTTGTTTAACTTCATCGGGTGGATATTTTAGTTCTAAAAAGGTTTGCTGTAGATCTCTTAGGTGAGAGTCTCTGACTGTAGAGTTGGAACAGATGCGGCTGTAACGTAGGGCCTGGCTGTATACAATGGATTGTTTGGTATGTTTGGGATGGTAGCTAGAAGCATGTAGATATGTTTGCCGGTCAGTTGGTTTTCGGTTTAGGGTGGTGCCTATACGACCTTCCTGTATTTTTATAGTAGTGTCCAAAAAGTGTACTTCTTGCATAGATTGGTTCATTGTTAGGTTGATGGTGGGGTGAAATTCACTGAAACTTCTAAACTACAAGCCCCACTTGCCGAGGAACAAGGTCCCTGATTGTTCTCACACAGTCTCGCCCTTACCTGCCCCACACCTGGGGGAAACAGCCTCTTGGAATAAAGTAGGACCTCTCCTGCCAGCCTTAATCAGCCTGTGGGCTGGAGGTTCCTTACCACTGCCCTACAATATTCCCCAGAGTGTGGCGTCCGTAAGTGAGTCTTTAAGATGGAGTGGATAACCTGTGACCCTCAAGGTGTTGCCAGGCTGTGGCTGATTGGTCCTGGAATCCAACATCACCTGCAGAGCCGCAGGTTGGTCACCCCTGCTGTATGCTCTGGCTTGTGTAAAGTCTTTCTGACCTTTGGCTCCTATTCTTCTGATTTTAGAGGGGCTCTATTGCTGAGTGCCTCCCTCTTCTTCAGCCTCATCTTCCTTTGTGTTCTTCAAAGGCTTTCCATTAAAGAGACTTCAAGCAGAGTTACAAGTAAAAGCACAGGATCCCGGGTTCCCACTAGATTCAATGACATCAAGAGAGGCTGCACCTTTTCCAAATGCCTAAGTCATGTCTAAATTTCATCTTAAATGTTGCCGGCGCAGAACCGAAAGCAAGTCCACATACACAACATGAGTGCATTTCCAGCTAAGAAAACAAGAAAGGGGTAATAATGTTGGCTTTGAAATTCTAATTCCAGCCTTTGTGCTCGTGTCATAGGCAGGCATTCAGCTGCCTTCACAAGGAGAGCTTCCACCCTCTTTTCCCTTTGTTGAAGGGCTGCGGTGCTGTTTTTCTATGAGCTGGAAAACTTAAATCTGGAGAGAGAATGTACCTATTAACAGCAGGGAGATCTTTCAAAGCAAAAGTGGCAGAGTAGTGAGGAAAGATACTGGCTAACTTATCTCTGCCCCCCACCCACCCTGCCTCGGTCTTCATCTCTGTGAGCTGCCCATCTGCTTTCTGCAGTACTTTTATGTAGTTACCAGGCCCGGCTCGCCCATTGACTCTAGTGGCGCAATGCACCACGGCGCCTGGGCGATCAGGGGGCGCTGAGGGGTGCCCCAGCAAGTGGGGGAGCTTCGCGGCGGCCTCCCTTTTCCCTTCACCAGCCGCGCCGCGAGAGCAGGGAGGGAAGCGAGCGGAACAGGGGCACTAGGACCCTGTTCCGCTCTGCAGCGCCAGGGTCATCCCTCACCCCGGCGCTGCGTTTCATTGGTAGAGGTGACGCCACATGGCAGCACCTCTACCAATGAAACGCAGCGCCCTGTTGGCGGGAAGGAACCCGGCGTGGCCCGGCCTGCCCAGGCACCCCGCTCCGCAGGGAGAAGGGAGGAAGGCCGCGCGGAGCAGCGGTGCCCCCTCCCCCACTCAATCCGGCAGCATTGGACAGGCGCGGCCCTGCTGTGAGGTGTGGGGGCCGCCATGAGGCTCCTGCCGCTCGGCACGCCAGGTAAGTGTTTTCCTTTTTTTTAAAGAGTGGGGGGGCGCCCGAGGGATCCCTGCACCAGGGCGCCCGGTGACCTTAAGACGGCCCTGGTAGTTACAGCAGAACACTTAGAGTCAAACTAAACAACAACAACGTGTCTTGCCTAGGTAATGGACTGGATGAGAGCCAACAAACTGAAACTCAATCCAGATAAGACTGAGGCACTATTAGTGGGTGGTTCCCTAGACCAGATGGGTGGGAGATCACCTGCTCTTGATGGGTTTACACTTCCTGGGCTTCCGGTTCAGCGCCAGCGCCGTCCGGCGGGGTTTGCCTCAAGCTCCGAGGCAACCCGTCTTCGCGAGGGGGGGGCGAGCAGCGAGAGCGACACTGCGCCCCAAAAGAGCCCTGGGTAGAGCGTCCCAGGGACGAATTTGCCCAGCAGAGCCCCAATTCGGACTCCCCAACTCTCCGGTAAGCTCTAATAAGAGCCCCGGAGCGAGAAGGGTTGTAGTCGCGGGGGCCATTTTGGAGCGTCATTGTTACCCTCGCAAAGAGAAGCTCCGTGCCGGAGGCGGAGAGCGCTGAATACTTCCAAAGAAGGATTGAGAACTGAAGAGACCGTGAGTAAAAAGACTTAAATGTTTAATTGGACTGAAAGAATTGGAACGGGGTTGAGGTTTAAAGAACGGAAGCCAACCTCTCCCTAATGATTGAAGAAGGAAGCAGTTAAAGGATATACCCGATGCTAAGATAATTCTGGATTTGCTATGTTATGTATCTACAAGAACTGTATTGACCCCCTTTGGTGGCAGGGCTAAGGGGAGACTGTGTTATTTATTAAAATCCCTGCGATTTGGATAAGAGAGGAGAATCTCTTCCTACCGCTGGAATCAGCAGCCCTGACAGTTTCAGCAAGATCTGTGAATGGAGGGAGAGTTGAAGTGATGTTGACACACTGAATTGAAAGAACTACCCACGAAAATCCCCTTTGGATAAACAAATTGGAAATAAGCAACTGATTTTTTTTTGTACTCAATTTGTGGATACATTGTAACCAGTTCGGGGAAAATGGCGATGGAAGGAAGAAATGTAACCACGGAAGGGGGAGCACAAACTACGTTTGGATTTTTGATTTCCCATAGGGGACAAAGAAGATGGGAGGAGATTAACTTCATTGAATGGAACATTCAAATAAGAAAAGGGCAACAGGGAGGGAATGGAAAATCTGGGCATGTAAAATATTGCAGAAAGGGAGTGGGGTAAATGGAAGGATTTATGTTTAAAGGTTGGTTAAAATGGTGTTTGAAACTGGTTATGGACTCTGGAATTTGCTGAATCGAGAAGGGATGTGCTGTGAACAGGGGGGGAAGAGTTCAAATTAGAAAGAAAGATATAAAATGGAATAAGAAAATAAGATATAGAATCTATAAAATTATGAAAGTTCTTGCAGAAAAATTTAGGCAAGGGAGGGAAAGTAGATTAGTGAAGTGAAGTGGTTTTTTTTTTAGATTAGAAAGGAGATTATTAGTATAGCTGGTAAAAAAAAGTGAATTGGAAGGGATAGCTGGGTGCTCTAGCCCTCTCCTGTGGTCGTCTCCGTTCTGGGGTCCCTTGGTGGCAGGGGGGGACTGCCGGAGTGGGGGGGACAGGGGGAGGGGGGATCCAGCTGGAAAAGAACCATCCCCTGCTTGTCTTTCGTGCCCTGAAGGCTCTCAGTGGCAGGGAGAGTTCTGGGGTGCGGGGGGAAGGGGGGAATGGAAGGAGATATATAAATATAAAAGTTTATAGACAAGCTGAGTAAATGGCTAATTAGATAAGTATAAATTAAATGAGATTAAAATGGTTTGTAAAAAATGAGAACTGTAAAGGTGGATTTGGCAAATGAAAATCAAAAAAGGGGGAGGTTTGGGGAAGCCCAAGGGACAATGTTTAGGAAAATAGACAAGGTTTAAATTTTTGATGTTATTTGTTTTGTTTTTGTTTTTATTTTTTGGTGTGTGTTTTTTTTGATACATAAAGTTGGATCAATAGGTGGGTGGATACCTGCCTGACTCTCTCCTTGGTATCCTGGAGTTTCTCAGTGGCAGGGGGAGACTCTGGGGGGAGGAGGGAGGGGGGAGAAACCCAACTATAAAAGGAACCGTCTTCGGCTGCTCACTTCTCAGGGGATTCTCTTGTGGGAGGAGAGGGCTCTTGGGGGGAGGGCAGGAGGAGAAGGAAAAAATGATATGTATGTGTATGTTTTTTTTGTATTATGTAAAATCAATAAAATATATTATAAAAATGATGGGTTTACACTTCCTCTGAAGGAGCAGGTGTGTAGCTTGGGGGTCCTCCTGGATCCTTTGCTGTCACTCGAGGCTCAGGTGGCTTCAGTGGCCCGGAGTGCCTTCCATCAGCTTCGGCTGGTAGCCCAGCTATGCCCCTATCTGGACAGGGATAGCCTAACTACTGTTATCTATGGTCTGGAAACTTCAAGGTTAGATTACTGCAATGCATTATTTGTAGGGCTGCCTCTGAAGACGGTTTGGAAACTTCAGCTGGTGCAGAATTCAGCGGCCAGGTTGCTCACTGGAGCAAGACACGTTGAGCATATTACACTATTCCTACCAATTAGTTTCCATGCCCAATTCAAAGTGCTGGTTTTGACCTATAAAGCCTTAAATGGCTCAGACCACAGTACCTCAAGGACCGCCTCTTTCCATATGAACCTACCTGGACCCTGAGATCATATTCTGAGGCCCTCCTTTGTGTGCCTCCTCCTTGAGAGGTCTGGAGGGAGGCAACACAAGCAGTGGCTCCCCGTCTGTGGAATGCTTTTGATTATGTATTTTGTGGTTTATATTTTGATTTTATTCTGTGAACTGCCCTGAGACCTCTAAGTATAGGGCAGTATATAAATTTAAATAATAATAATAATAATAACCAAACATTTTTTTTATTTATACTCCACCTACCTAGCTGAGAAACACAGTCATAACACATAGCCTTAAATGGAAATTCTGGACTTTGAAGTCATTTTATTTTATTGTTTATTGTTCTGTACTGTATTGTGCTTATTAGTATTTTAATTCATGTGGAGTGCCTTAATTGAGTTGATACAGCAACTGAGAAATTTCATTGTTCTTGCAAGGGAACAAGGACAGTAAAGATTTATTCTGTTCTATTCTGTTCTGTTCTGTTCTATCATAGCCATATCTCTAGTTTATCCCAATGTTCTGGGTGTCCACCAGGCCATTCCAGCAAAAATGCATCTATACCATTCATGGTCCTTCGGCTAACACTAATGCAGAACTAATGTACATCACCTGAGTCTATACATATCATGTTTTTAAACTTGGCAGCTCAAAGGGTTAGCATGAAGTAAATATTTCTCTCTCTCTCTCTCTTTCTCTCTATAAGCATTCATCCCCTACAATGTTAAGGTGCTACAGAGGTCTATCTCTTTCCAGAATTAGGATCTGAAACTGCTTGACCAATGGGCATTAACAAGGTGTTATTCAAAAACTCTTCTTGTACCCTTTCGCTTAGCGTAAACTTACCCAGAATGCAGCTGAGCCTCCTCAGAACACAGAATACATTTCTCCCTCCCCTCCCCATTGTTCCAAAGCAGACAGTTGTGTGGTCCAACAAGTCTCTATGACATCACAGACTGTGACAGTGGAGTAGCTAAGGCCAATGGCAGCAAAAAGGTGTGACATAGCTTGACTTGCTTGCAAGACCAATGTAATTTCAGATAGATGACAGCAAGACTGAAATGAATTTAAACAGAGGGCTCTCATTGCAAAAATAAACAAGGTAAGCAAACTGAAGCAGAGTGGGAGAAAGATTCAGTGACAGTTGCGGCAGATCCGTAGTGGTACTTTAATTTTCAAACGTTATACTTCATGTGTCCCTTGAGTATATAAAAGTCACTACATTTGGGGGAGGGGGGCCTGGTTTTGCTCCAGAATTGATCAGAGCTTTAGTCATTGAGGGAATCATTATAGGATTGAGTTTTACAGTGGAGCCCCTGGGAGTCTTCTGAATTATATCAGTATGGCCATGAAAGATTCCCTCCCATGAGGATTCTAAGGCTCGCCATAACCTTATAAGATAAGGAGCTCTGCTGAAACAGGCGAAGTCCCTATCAGATCCAGCATCTCATTTCAACCCACCACCATCCAGGTCCCTCAGCCCAGACAATTCTGCCAGTGAGATAGGTGGATGCTAATGTGATCCCAGGCGGGGATGTCTAAAAGCTAGAAGAGAACTAACATTTTAGTCTCACCAAGACTCAATCAGGTGGTGGCAGAGAAGGCTGATTTTTTTAAAAAAAAACACACCATCTGCCAATCTTGTTGCTAAGGAGGTTAGATGAAATGAAGCAGGACACATGACCAACTTAAAATAATCCACCAGATGTTATTGGCCCAGAGATGGAAAGAAGATAAAAGTCCCAACCAGAGAAGAATGGCAGTTTAAGTTAATGGATTATGCCAAAATGGCAAAAATGACCGGAAGAATCAGAAATCGGGAAGACCAAAATATTAATAAAGAATGGGGGGGGGAATCATAATTTATCTTAAAAACAATTGTAAACTGTTAAAATTGTTAGTAGGATTGGAATCACTTGTAGTTTTGTGGTGAATTTTGGATATAATGATGTAAAAGATTTGGATTATTATAAAAGATGCAGGAGGAAATGATTAACAATAGGACCCACAAAGGGGAGGAGGGAAGTCCAGGAGATTCTATGGAATTTTGCCTTTATGTTATATGTTGGTTTCTTGTAATTCACGGCCAGCTGTTCTCTCTGGCAGTTTCCTGAAAACGCTCTCATCAGTCTTTTTAGGCCTACTTTTGTTTGGGATAGAAGAACCGTATCATCTGCATAGAATAGTATTGAGATGGGTTTTGTGGCCAATTTAGGGGCATGATATTCTGGAGATGTTAGACACTGGACAATATCATTGTCCAGTGACTCCTTTTGTGGTTGGTACAGATCCTGTAAGTTGTCCATTTGTAGAGCAGCACACTTTCAACACAGTATCTTTATATAAGCATTTGATCAAGTACAGTAGTCTTTTGTCTATACTTGAGGAGTTCAGCTTATCCCAGAGTCTTCCTCACGAAACTTGAGTCAAATGCAGCTTTCAAATTGATGAAAGCTGCGTAAAGCACACCATGTGGTTTCTTAGCATACTTGTTAATGAGATGTGCTAGAACAAAGCAATGATCTAGGGTGAATCTGCCTTGCCTAAATCTTGCTTGCTCTTCAGCGAGAATAGCCTCATCATCTATCCAGTTGGCTAGTTTGTTACAGAGGTGCTTTGCATATACCTGTAGTTTACTTGTTGTTTAGTCGTTTAGTCGTGTCTGACTCTTCGTGACCCCATGGACCAGAGCATGCCAGGCACTCCTGTCTTCCACTGCATACCTGCCAAGTTGCTGTCAGAAAAATAAGGGACCGGGCCGGAAATAGCAGACCGGAAGTAGCGCTGCCGCCATTTTGGAACTGGGCGGAGCATGCTCAGAAGTGACTTTTGATGCTGCTTTGCCCAGTTCCAAAATGGCCACCGTGCCAGAAGTCGCACTGCCGCCATTTTGGAACTGGGCAGAGCAGCATCAAAAGTCACTTCTGAGCATGCTCCGCCCAGTTCCAAAATGGCCGTCGCGCCAGAATAAACCGGGGAAAAACAAAAAAATCTGTTTTTTCAGCTAGGAACAGCTGGGAAAACAGGGATTTCCCAGGGAAAATGGGAGACTTGGCAGCTATGTTCCACTGCCTCCCGCAGTTTGGTCAAACTCATGTTTACTAGTTATAGGTAACAAACCGATTGGTCTGTAGCTAGCCGGATCAGATGTGAGGTCCTTTTTGAATATAGGGATGACTACCGCTGTGGCCCAAGTGTCAGGGAGTAGACCAGATGAATCAATAAGTGAGAATATTTCTTCAAGCAGGGGTGTCCACCAATTTCAGGAGTTCCAGAGGCAAGTGATTGCTGCCTGGTGCTTTGTTGTGTTTTAGCTGCATAATGAGGTTTTTGACCTCAGTTGTAGTTACTGGAGGCCAGACTGGTAAATTTTCTGGGGATACTGTTAAGTTTTTTCAAGAAACTATAGGGCCCATAGATGGCGCGTGGACAACCAGCTAACTGAACAGGTCAGTTTTCAAATATCTTGGCCTTATTTCCCAGTCTGCGGGGTCATGGGGAGCACACCAGAAATGTGCAAAAGAAAAAGCGTCTGTGAGAAGTCCCTTACGTGGACTTGCAATCAGACAAGGAGACACCGAAGTAAGGCTTACCACTTCCTCTTTATTGTAACGCGTTTGCAAAGGCGGGCTCCACGACCTGAGTGGCGAAGAGCCAAGAGCAATGTACAGACATAAGCTTTATATCCATCCCTACTGCTGCCGCCCCTCCTTTAGAGGCTTGGCTTACAATCTACCTGAGTAAGACACATTTCTATACATTAACCAATCTACGCTCGCTATTTTAAAGTTTAACCTTATTAGGAAGCAGGAGCTATACTTCCTTATCTCTACCCTAACTTAGCTGACATAGCACCCTCTATTTTAACTTAGCTGACAGGCATCCTGTCCTAGTATCCTGTCCTATTCTAACTTAGCTGACAGGCATCCTGTCCTAGCATCCTGTCCTATTCTACTGAGTTCGAGACACATCCTGTTTTATCACTCACTCTCACAATCCCTCCTCTTTTTGTATCTCGTCTCGAACTCACACAGTAGTTCGTGGCCTAGTCCACTTTCCTCATCTCCCTCTAGACCTCCTTCTGGTGCACCTGTTGGGAGGGGCTTATAAGCCTGCATTAACATCATTATGCGAGGGGGAACTGTCCTATCCATCATTCTTTCCATCATTGACTGTAAGCATTGTAGCAAGCAGGGCATACAAAAGCAGAAAAGGATTAAAGGGTTGCACTTCCCCGTCGAACAATCGGTGGATGCTGCTCCTCTAGTCAAATTTATCCCCTCAGGTCCCTTATAGGTGGGCTGTGTGTGGACTCCCTCCGTATACCAATAATGATAGGAGCCACCACCACCACCCCCACATTGCTGCCCTGGATGTGCTTGAACAGATATTTCCGTTCCTGCAGATAGGACTGTTCCCGTCCATGATTCCCACACCAAACTCCAGCTCTCCCGTTAGGTCCCTGGCCCTTATCTATGGCAGCACAGGCATCAAAGCAAACCACAACCTTGCCCTCTCCCCTCATTGTGTTATGCGCTATATATCCTTGTCGATTCTGGGCTATTTTGAACATGTTACTCCTCTCACTGGCTTTATTGGCGGTCCCGCCCTTGTATCCATATATATATATATATATACTGGAAGTTATGGGTCCCACAGCCAGGGGCTCATAACACTCTGTCTTATTCCCTTTTACTTTACACCTATGCATCTATAATACTGTGTCTTATTGTGCACACAAGGGTCCAACTGTTGAATACAGTCTGGGGCTACATTATAATACCTCAAGGTCTGTGTGACCTTACTGCCTGTTCGGGTTGCTTGAATGCATTCAGTGCACTGGGGTTCTGATTGAGCGGGGATGGTCGGAAGGAGCAGACAGAACAAAGCCAACATGCCTGGTGGTATTAGGACGCCCCTTCTCCTTCCACATATTCGATCCCTTTCATGCCAACAAAAATAAGTTATCATCCATGTCAACAATCCCATACATACCACCCCCATCCACCAATACCAATGATTCCAGGGTTCTTCCCACATCCTATTCCCTCTTACTCAGAAAGAATGGGGCCCTTTCGGGGGACAGATACTCCAATGCCTGCCGCACTGTTGGACTCTCTGCCAGCTCACACTGGACCTTTCCTCCTAATGCTATCTTACAATGTTGAAGGATGATGTCTTCTATGAAAACAATGTTACACTTTTCTGTACAATGCACACACAACACACACCCCTCACAATGTGCACAGCAACAGCATTCGAAAAAGCACACACAAGTACAGAACAAACACATTTGCTTTACAGTCTCAGTGTGTCCTGCTGGATCCTGGTTCCTGATTTTGTAAGAGTCACTCTTAGCGGGTTATCTGGACTGGCCGTTGCCGTCCAACTCTCCGGCGGGGCTTTCTTCACCCGGTGGTAGTGGGTCCATCCATGCTCTCTGGTCCGTACTGCTGACTCAGTGGTGAGTAGGACTTGGTATGGGCCCTCCCAACTCGGGGTGAGTTTCTCCGACCGCCACGCTTTTATCAGGACCAGGTCTCCAGGTTGGAAGCTGTGCTGTTGCTCCAAGAGTGGGGGTCTCTGTGCTAGTACGCCTTGCCTGTGAAAGGATAGCAGAGACTGGGACAGTGACTGCAAATATTTCCGGGTGAACTGATCCCTAAATTCAATCTGAGGGTTTCCTAGGGGAGCTAGATAGGGGTGGCCCATCATCATTTCAAATGGGGACAGTCCAGTGTCCTTCCGGGGAGCCACCCTCATTCTTAATAAGGCCAGGGGGAGATTCTTTGTCCAGGGCAACCCATTCTCTAGATACAGCTTGGTCAAGTGTTTCTTGATTTCTCCATTTGCCCGTTCCACTTTCCCACTACTCTCAGGATGCCAGGGGGTGTGAAAGTTCCACGTGATTCCCACCGCCCTCATCACCTCTTGCATTGCCAATTGGGTGAAATGGGTCCCCCTATCTGAGTCTATTGCTTCCGTTATCCCATAGCGAGGAAGAATGTGCTCCAGAATGGCTTTTCCAACCACTTGAGCCGTGGCCCTGCGGCTGGGAAAGGCCTCAACCCATCCTGTGAGATGATCCTTAAACACCAACAAATACTTTTGCCCTCCTCTTTCTGGCAACTCAGTAAAATCTACTTGTATCCTTTGGAATGGCCACACCGCTAACAGCCGCCCGCCCCTTTTTAGCTGCTGCACCACACTGCTGACCCATGTCAAGTCTATGGTCCTAAAACTTCATTTTGCTCCTTTCTCTTTCTCTTCAAGCTGACATAGCCTCTGTGCATGTACAGAGTTCATATTTCAGCAAATCTATTGTACCATTTAAAATGCTCTTGGCTAAATCATTATTTGAATAAAGGAAAGGAAAGGTGAGGAATAGATTTTAAAAATAGGGTTAGATTTCAAACAAAAAAAACAAAAACCTAGCAAAAAATTTCCAAAGCCAGTTTAAATCCATTTTCCTAGTTTGGAGTCCTAATATAATTTGCTACACTATTTCTTGTTTCTTGCACCAAACAGACATATACACCAGGCAAAGGAAATTGGGATTTATTTTGCCTCCTTTTTCTACAAGTTTTGGGGTACAGATTTCTATTCCAAAATTACACAAATGTGGATTATTATTATTTGTGTGCTCTATTTCTGGTCATTAACAGAAAATCATTCACTCCCTTATGTACAAGTGAAATGACCAGAATTCATATATTTAATAATTACAGCCATGGGCAGACTAAATTCTCTGCCTCCCTTATGCCAAAGCCTAATTATGAATTCGTGTGTGCCTAAACTTTGCAGCTCACAAAAATTGCTGACAACATGGTGAAAACTCTTTGGATACTCATCTCAATGCATGATATACCAACTCCACTTCTTTCTAAACACCATTTCTTAAATTCCATTCCAAACTCTGAAAACCAATGCTTGACCAGATTCAGCCCATTATACTACACCACCAGAATTTAAACTCACTTTTCCTTGCTTGCAGACACATTCTCTCTTTCTCCTTCTACCTACCTAGCACCTTCACTGCACATCCAACATACAATCCACCATTTAACTCCCCTACTCAGCAAGAGATTTGTAGGCTTGCAGACACGTTGCCTTCCACCTAGCCATAAACTAACAGAATTGGAAGGGACCTAAGGTCATCCAATCTGACCCTCTAAAACAATGGTTCCCAATCAGGGGTCCGGGGACCCCTGGGGGTCCACGGAGTACACCCAGGTGGTACACGGCCCCATCCCTTGGCTCCCCCCAACTAATTTTTTGTCATTTTTGCATGGTAATAGTACAAATTTTATGGTCTGTTATATCGCTGTGTGGTTTTTCAATAGATTGGCCAGAATCAGTTTTGAAATCTATCGCATCAAAAAAAAACAATTTTTTTTTTCTTTTGACCTGCCAATACATAGCAATGTTTCACTCCTCAGGCTGAGGGAAAACAGGGCAGCCAATTGCGAAACCCTGCCTTCCCCTCACACTGACAGATCATCCTCACTTCAAGGCACCATGGCACTACCTTCCCTTCTCACTGAGGCAAAGCAGCCTTTCTTAATCAGCAAGAAAGCAGCAGCAGCCACAGTGGGCATGCATCTTCACTGGCTGCCACCGCCCGCTGCCCTGCTGATGGTGGCTTGAAGTACCGGTACCCCCTCATCCCCTTCCACTCAAACCATGCGGTGGAAGTGACTCTGCTTTCCTCCCCCCCTCATCCGACCTCTGTGGCTGCTCCTTCCCTCAACCCCACTAGGCCTGGCTGATACATTGCCCAGGACCAGCATGAGGGACAGACTGCAACTACGGCTTCACTCAGCGGTGTATCATGGGTGAAACTGCTGCCTCCCGAGTCCCTCTGCACGCAAGCCGGTGTGGGATTGCGGCTGCTCAGCTGGGGAAATGCAAGCTCTGTCCCAGTTCTCCATTGAGAGGCATGCAGTTGCATTCCCCTCAAGTGGGAAGTTTAACCCCCACCTTGCCTCCAGCATGAGCCAGAGGGGGGGGTGAGGTCTCTGTTAGACTTCCCCCCACCCTCTACCACCGCCTGGTCCATATTTGGGGGGAGCACACATCATGGTTTATCAGGATATCATGATGCTAAGCTGCTGATATACCATGATGTTGAAAACCAGCTATCACCCAGCCCTAGTCTGTTTTTTTTTTTTTTAGTATCCCTAAAATCCATTGCTTATTAGGAGCTACCCCACATTTTGTTCAAAAACTTGCTTTGCAGAGGTAACTACCATAGAGTTATCAAAAATTTCAAAAGTAGGGGGTCCTCAGTAATTAGCTAATTGGGAACCACTGCTCTAAAATACAGGGTTCACAGCAAGATTTGTGCTACCAGAGAGACACATACATTTAAATACAGACATAAAACTGGGAAAGGAATCCCAGGCTATGCCCTATCATGCAAGCACACAAGTGTACTAGAAAAAAAAGAAGGGGAAGATAAAAATACCAATATTTATATAGAAGCCTTTAACAACCCTTAAGATAAACAGTTCAAGACAGAAGTTACTTCCTTAAACTAAAAAGTCTAAGGAATGCTTATAACACATAAGATACCCAAGTTGGGTGAATTTTCTAGAGAAGAATCATCCTCATTTGCATGGTACGCCTAACGCAAAGGATAGGAGTAACTAAGGGTTAAATAAGCACATACAGAAACTGAGAAGGGGTGAGTACTTTTCACACCAAATGGAGTTCCTAGCAATACTTTCCCCCCTCCCTTTCAGCTTTCCCATGAAAGGAAGCTTACTTGGGAGTAAGTTTACTTATTAGTAAATCCTGGCTGCTCTCACAGAAACTGTAGGAGCCCTTCTGCCCAACTGAACCAAAGCTAAAACTGAACTCAGGTAGACAATTGCTGGCTATGGAGCCTCTACCTTTAATAATATTTTCCTAGAAGGCACGCCGTATTAAAAACATTAGGCTAAATTCACAGCACATTTCAAAGTAGAATAGAACATGACAGTAAATTAGCTCTCTCATAAACTCAATTCCAACTAAACATTCCCCATAAGCTCCAAATCTATTTCCTCTTTAATTGCAAGGGGGGCAATCCCCCTCTCAGAACACAATTTAACACGTACAGGAATTCTTTCCTTTCCTTTCTACCACTTAGAGGAAAACTCTATTTTGGAGCCCTTCTTTTGACAAAACATTTGCACACCTCATTCTTACATTTCCATGTTTAAGATTGATCAGGTCCAACATGGCTTCTTTAAACTAAAATTTTTTAGAGCAAGCTTGCAATTATAACTATTTATGAATATTTATGGATATGCCAAATTTAAACAAATCCCTTGAACATTTTCAGTCTTGAGTACAGCTCTTATTTACTTCAAGAAAAACAGAGATCTCTAACATACAGACTCTCAGGCTGGATTTTTCTCTAATTATTTATGGGTTTCTGTCTGGCCTTTTGACAGAGACACAAAGAATAGACTCACATATACTTAACAAACACACATAACAGACAACATGTAACATATAACCATATATATATATTTTCTTCATTTTAAGTATTCACTGCACTCACACACTCGCACCTGGGTTTCGTGGCCTGGGTGGTCGCCCACGCGCAGGAAACGCACTACTGCCCAGTCCGGTCTCTGCCAAGGCAGAGACCCACACTCAGTTTTGGGTTTCCTCTACGGTCCCCCACTCTTTCACACTCCATGCATATAGGCGCCTCACACAAACAGCCTCCCAACCTAACCTGGTTCCCTTTTACCTTCCCATTTTTATTTTATTTTATTTTATTATTTTATTTTATTTTTACCTTACGCGTTTTACCTTTACCCTATGGAAGGATGGTTCGGTCACATCTTACCTCTACTGCGTGCCTACTAGACCACTTCCACGAGGCTGATCAGGCCTCTTGCCCCTACCTCTGCTGCGGGGTCCCTTACTCACCCGTCCTGCGGGGTTGAGACAGTCTCTTTCCTTCAGCCGGCTCCATTCCTTGTCACTCCGCTCATCCGCGAAAACAGGCCAACACCTTATTTCCTTAACTACAAAAACACATGTACTCCAAATGCAATACACCCTTCTCCCTTATCTTTCCCTTCTCAGGAAATCACACAATACTCACCCCTTTCAGTCCAGTGCCTCCTTCTCGGTGACTGGTGAACTGGCAGGCGTCCCTGCAGGGCAAAGCAGTCCCTGACTGCAACGGTCCCTGACCGCTTCCTTTCTCTTATTTCCCTTAGACACACTTAAATCGGTTCTCCGTCGTTCAGCCCTCGGGATCTGTCACCACGGGGTCCGGACAGTGGGTCTCTCCGAAAAGAACGGAGTGCCGGCCGACCCTCTTCCGAGATTCCCCGCCGCGCAGACCGTCGAGGGCCCCACGTTGGGCGCCAAAATTGTGAGAAGTCCCTTACGTGGACTTGCAATCAGACAAGGAGACACCGAAGTAAGGCTTACCACTTCCTCTTTATTGTAACGCGTTTGCAAAGGCGGGCTCCACGACCTGAGTGGCGAAGAGCCAAGAGCAATGTACAGGCATAAGCTTTATATCCATCCCTACTGCTGCCGCCCCTCCTTTAGAGGCTTGGCTTACAATCTACCTGAGTAAGACACATTTCTATACATTAACCAATCTACGCTCGCTATTTTAAAGTTTAACCTTATTAGGAAGCAGGAGCTATACTTCCTTATCTCTACCCTAACTTAGCTGACATAGCACCCTCTATTTTAACTTAGCTGACAGGCATCCTGTCCTAGTATCCTGTCCTATTCTAACTTAGCTGACAGGCATCCTGTCCTAGCATCCTGTCCTATTCTACTGAGTTCGAGACACATCCTGTTTTATCATTCACTCTCACACGTCCCAAAGCGCTTTTTCTACACAAAAGGTGGTAAACATATACCATCAGCCCTGGAAGTGTACCAAGCTAAACCACTAGCAAAGTTATTATATGGGGCTCAGATTTGGACAGGCACTCACTTTGGATCTACGGAAGCTGTCCAATCAAAGTTTTCTTAAGGCAAATTTTCTCTGTAGCACCCTGTGCCCCAAACGCATCATTGTGCCTTGAGGTTAATCTTCTCTTGGTAGAATTATGGATCTGGCGTAGGACATTGAACTATTGGCTTGGCCTAAACTCAAATCCCCCTGGTCTAATATCCCTAGTGCTGCAAGATTGTCACAAGAGCACCTGGGCTAAAATTGTCTATCAAAAACTTCACTCTTGTGACAGGTAGGTAGCCGTGTTGGTCTGAGTCGAAGCAAAAATTAAAAAAAATCCTTCAGTAGCACCTTAAAGACCAACTAAGTTTTTATTTTGGTATGAGCTTTCGTGTGCATGCACACTTCTTCAGATACACTTGAAACAGAAGCGTCAGACCCTTATGTATATACAGAGGGTGGGGTGGGTGGGGGGGAATGTGTGATGGGCTGATGGGAGTGGTAAACCTGTAGATGGCTGTTAACGACTGCTGATGGCTGCAATTGGTTTATCACCACAACAGCTACTCACTTTGGGTTTTAGTAAAGCAAACAGTCTAATTTGTCAGCGTCTAAAATAAATGATATCGAGCGTCAGAACAACTTGGCCACAATAAGGAAATTCTTCCCATGGTATGACAATTTTCCACCTAGCCATTTCGACTCTCTGGCACCCGATCTGCATAACCTAACAATTCTAAAATATAGACGCGCTTTTACTATCGCAAGATTGAATGTATTGCCCTGGGCTGTACTTGAGGGACGATTCCAACAGATTCCACACGAAAGACGCTTATCTCCTTGTGGAGATGGCAGTAACGAATCGGCACATTCCCTTCTCAGTTGCACTCTTTATAAAGACTTGAGGAATGAGGTTATCGCCCCTCTTTTATTGTCCATTCCGGGTCGCCCATCCACTGCCACAATGTCCCTTCTCTTCGCAGATCAAGATGAGCAGATGACAGCAAAGGTTGCAAGGTTTTTAGCTGGGGCAATTAGAATAAGATCCACTATTTGACTACTGACTCAAAACCCTAAAATGCATTTTATATAATTGACTTTTTATTTCTATTCTTTGTATATCGTATAGTTGTTTTATTGCTATGGCCGATGGCTGACGCAAATAAAGATTCAATCATTCATGTTGTAGGTTGGATATGTGATTGTAAAAATGTAATTTGAAAAACCAAATAAATAATTTAAAAAATAAAATAATAAAATATCCACCAGCAGTAAAGAAGAATTGACAACAAAGTGAGTTTATACTGGAAATACTTTGCTATAAAGCAGGCTTCCTCACCCTCGGCCCTCCAGCTGTTTTTGGCCTACAACTCCCATGATCCCTAGCTAGCAGGACCAGTGGTCAGGGATGATGGGAATTGTAGTCTCAAAACATCTGGAGGGCCAAGGTTGAGGAAACCTGCTATAAAGATTAAGGTTATAACCAGGTACCTTATAACGTTAAGACCCTTAATAATAATGCTTAAAGCCAAATATTCTGAAAACCCATAAGGCGCTGCACTGGTGATAATTTGCTGGCATCCTCTCAATGCTTCTGGCAATATATTTGGGGGAAATGTATTGCCTACAAGGGGGTAGTTGTGCAGGGTTTGATGAGCCATGCTGATGAGTAAATTGACCATTTATGAACATTTATGCAAAGAGATAAACCAAATATAAGTCTCCCTGCTTGAACAACAGTGATCCTTTTTATCTTATCTCATTTTGGAATGCTACTGGACCTAGGGAGAGTGTCTGATGAGAAGAATGATCAAAAGTGCAGTAGTTTTGTTAATGAGGTGTTATTCTCATGGAATAAAACTATTTTGGCAGTAGTTTGGCAGCAGTAAAATGTTAATTTAAAAACAATAAAAGAAAGGAGCGGCCCCTCTCACCCCAAAGGAGGTCCAGACATCTGGTACATCAAATATCAGCCAGGGGTGTCAAACTCAAATTCATCGTGGGCCGCATCAGCAGTTTGGTTACCCTCAAAGGGCCGGTTGTATCTGTAGGACTATGTGTCCACTCTTTATTATCATAAATTATTGTCACTGCATTCAATTATTACCGTTTTTTGTAATAATGTAAGTAACAACTAGCTCTGAAAGCAGAAACAAAGTCAGAATAATGGCAAGTAGATATTCAAATGTACAATTATTGTACAATTTATTGAAAAATGATTTTTGGTAACTGCACTGGGTGGTGGAGGCTCGCTAGGGTTTCATGCAGGACCTTTGCAGAGCTACTGGCACCTGGAGATGCTGGGGTCCTTCTGCATGCAGGACAGATGTTTTACCAGTGAGCCACCACCCTTCACCAAAGGGACTGGCTGAGGTTGACTCACTGGAGCTGCTCTCCTGGTTCCAGGGTTTAAGGGCCAGAAGTATAAAGCAGCATCCTATGTTTCTGAGGAGAGGGAGAGGGAGAGGGAGGGGAGGGGAGAGGAGAGGAGAGGAGGGGAGGGAGGGGGAGGAAGGGAGAGAGGAAGGAAGGAAGGAAGGAAAGAGGGGAGAGAAAGAAGAGTAGGAAATAAGGAAGGGAATAAAGAAGGAAAGAAAAAGAAAGAGGGAGAAAAGACGGAAAGGGAGAAAGAAGGAAGGAAGTAGAGAGGGAAAGAAAGAATAAGAATGAGGGAGAGGAAGAAAGATGGGAAGGAAGGAAGGAAGGAAGGAAGGAAGGAAGAAAAGAGGGAGCAGGAGGGAGAGAGGAAGGAAAGAGGGGAGAGAAAGAAGAGTAGGAAAGAAGGAAGGGAATAAAGAAGGAAAGAAAAAGAAAGACGGAGAGAAGACAGAGATAAAGAAGGAAGGAAGGAGAGGGAAAGAAAGAATAAGAACGAGAGAGGGGAAGAAAGAAAGGGAAGCGGACTTGTCATGCTGGCTGCATGACCCGGAAGCTATCTGTGGCATAGCTGCCAAGTTATCCCCTTTTTAAAGGGATTTTCCATTATGCTGAATAGGCTTCCTCGTGAGAAAAGGGAAAACTTGGCAGCTATGGTCTGTGGACAAACGCTGGCTCCCTTGGCCTATAGAGCGAGATGAGCGCCGCAACCCCAGAGTTGTCAGGGGTGCCTCTACCTTTACTTTAGTTCATAGTAATCCATACAGGCCAGAAACATGTCGGATCTAGACATCAAAAAAACCAGCAGGAAGGAAAGGAGGAAGGCAAATATTCTAGGCAGGAAATTCTGCAATGTTGGTAGTACCACAGTTTTAAAAGGGCATATCCTGCTTGGCCAGCCACTGTATTTAAGAAAGAGTGATCAAGGTCTGTGAGGATTACTTTAATTTGCAAGTAGGCTCATATGATAGTGGGTGGTCCTTCAACATACCCTTCAACATTTCTCCAATGAAAATAGGGATGTCCTATTCCATGATAATAATTGTACTATTTATACCCCGCCCATCTGACTGGGTTGCCCCAGCCACTCTGGACAGCTTCCAACATATATAAAAACAGGGTGGGGAGAAACTTCCCTATACAAGGCTGCCTTCAAGTGGCTTCAGAGGCAGAGCAAGGGGGGTGCGCTGTGCTCCGGGTGCCATCCTGATGGGGGTGCCATCCCCCCCCCATGATTTCCAAGCCTACAGTGAGCTGGGGAAAGGGGGGAGCTGCAAAGCGGCATGCAAGGCAAGACTACCCGCTCGATGCTGGCTGCGCGCGGCTTTGCAGCTCCAGCTCTTTCAGAGCTACAGCTGCGAGCAGAGGATCCCACCACCATCCATACGCATGTGCTGCCAGGTGGTTTGCCCCATCCCCCGACACCAGGTGCCGGTTAGCCTTCCTTCGCCCCTGGGTGGCTTGGGAGTCACTTATCTCCATACCCTCCACCATTTCTCCAATGAAAATAGGGACATCCTAAGGAAAAGACTATGAAGGACCATAAAGAAGGCTAAACAAAATAAAAAAAAATCCTTCCAGCAGCACCTTAAAGACCAACTGATGCTGGTCTTTAAGGTGCTGCTGGAAGGAATTTTGCTTATTTTGTTTCGACTACGTCAGACCAACACTGCTACCTACCTGTAACATAAAGAAGGCTGATCGCCAAAGAATTGATGCTTTTGAATTATGGTGCTGGAGGAGACTCTTGAGAGTCCCATGGACTGCAAGAAGATCAAACCTGTCCATTCTGAAGGAAATCAGCCCTGAGTGCTCACTGGAAGGACAGATTGTGAAGCTGAGGCTCCAATACTTTGGCCACCTCATGAGGAGAGAAGACTCCCTGGAAAAGACCCTGATGTTGGGAAAGATGGAGGGCACTAGGAGAACGGGACGACTGAGGATGAGATGGCTGGACAGTGTTCTCGAAGCTACCAACGTGAGTCTGACCAAACGGCGGGAGGCAGTGGAAGACAGGAGTGATCTGGTCCATGGGGTCACGAAGAGTTGGACATGACTAAACGACTAAACAACAACAAAGGGAAAGCAGGAGATTCTAGGATCAAATCAGAAAGCGGGGTGGCTTCTGTAAATCTGGGACTGTCCCTGGAAAATAGGAGCATTTGCAGGGTCTGCTTTAACAGTATGAGCAACCATGACCATAGAGCCTTGCTTGGACTTGGAAGCCAAGCAAGAGCCAGGGTAGTTCTTGTAAAATTGGTGCAATATGTTCCTGCAGCCAAATCTGGTCAGCTGCTTGGTGGGATGTATTCTGTACCAACTGAAACCCCGAAATGCTTTTCATGTTATAGGAATCCAGTCTGGATGTGATGAAGGCATAAATTACTGTGGTATGCACATCAACAATGCAATGTAGGCATGGTTTTAGAATAGTTCAATGCAGAGGAGATTGTAGCATCTTATGACTCCAACTTCCATTGGTTCTTTAGTTAGCAAGTTATGCAATGGAACTGTAAACACTACTTTGAAATGCAGAGTGGTCTTCTTCAGCTTTAAATTGCTGTGTCACATCTAAAATACCAACTGCGACATGAATCCAATCAAGCAAAACTGGGACAGAGCAAAGATGAAAAACAAATGCAACACATATGGCTTTATTTTCCCAATGAATCATGTTCAATTTAAGCCATAATGATTTGTCTAAAAGCCCATTTAACTTCAATTTAGTTTTCTGCAGCTGAACAGATGGGGGAAATCCACAGAGCTGCACTGTTCCACATAAATAATACAGTCAATTGTATTTTTAGATGTGCAGATGCCCACCCCATCCTTCTCCAAAAGGAAGTTTTCCTTTTTTTAAACGAACACTGCAATCTTGAAGATGCTTCCTTGGGAACAAGCCTCTCTGAACTGAACGAGAATTCTTAGTAAAAATGCATAGGATTGGGCTGCATAGAACTTAATTGTCTGCTTGTGATGTCAATTATTTGGAAAGAAGTCCCATTGATTTCAGTGGAACTTATTTCCAAGTAAGAGTGGATGGGATGTGGAGACACTTGCCTGACTTCACAGCATGTGAATCGCTACCACTTAATAAGAGGGGAAGGGGTGAGGCAGCAGGGAGGGGTGGTGGGGGGCAAACATACCATTGGTTTTAAATAGGCTTTCTTGCTGGTCCATTTGCATCATGCCACCCACACAGCCACCTCACCTTCTGGTAGGTAGCAGCAACTCACTTGCCGGGAGGTTAGGTAAACACCTACACCACACTGCGCCAATCGCTGCCATTTCTAAGTCTGCTTGTGAATGCAGCCGGGCAGCTCGATTTCAATGAAACTTACTTTCAAATAAGCATGCATGGCACCAAAGTGTAAAGTTACAATTATGTGAACATGTCAGATCATTGATTTCAATATAGGCTCATTTAACTCTACATAGGATAGGGCTGCAAACTAGCATCCAATATCAATAAAAAAATAAAAAAGTTGTCCAGTAGCACCTTAGAGACCGACTACCATAAGTTTGTTCTGGGTATAAGCTTCCGTGTGCATTCCTGTCGCCAACAGGTTTACCATACCCATTGAATCAACCACCCATCTCCTACTACCCTCCTGAGAAAAACTCCACCCCACCCTCCCACTATATATAAGGGTCTGGTGACTTCTTTTTCAGTGTACAGTGGTACCTCGGGTTACAGACGCTTCAGGTTACAGATGCTTCAGGTTACAGACTCCGCTAAGAACCTTGCTTCAGGATGAGAACAGAAATCGCACGGCGGCGGCGGGAGCCCCCATTAGCTAAAGTGGTACCTCAGGTTAAGAACAGTTTCAGGTTAAGAATGGACCTCCAGAATGAATTAAGTTCTTAACCCGAGGTACCACTGTATCTGAAGAAGTTGTGCATGCACGCGAAAGCTTATACCCAGAACAAACTTAGTTGGTCTCTAACGTGCTACTGGACAACTTCTTTGTCATATAGAAGAGGGTGAAAGGTTGTTTTCTGGTGCTCCAGAGAAGTGGACACGGAGCAATGGATTCAAGCTACAAGAAAGAAGATTCCACCTAAATATTAGGAAGAACTTCCTGACAGTAAGAGCTGTTCGACAGTGGAATTTGCTGCCAAGGAGTGTGGTGGAGTCTCCTTCTTTGGAGGTCTTTAAGCAGAGGCTTGACAGCCATCTGTCAGGAATGCTTTGATGGTGTTTCCTGCTTGGCAGGGGGTTGGACTGGATGGCCCTTGTGGTCTCTTCCAACTCTATGATTCTATGATTCTTTTACTTATTTCGACTGCATCAGACCAACACGGCTACCTACCTGAATCTAGCATCCAATATATGTTTCATTTGGAAATGGTCCCTGAAGAGTCCCTTGCACCCCACGAAGCAAGACACAGTAATAACAGCAAGAGCCTTTATTGAACTAACAGAACTGAGCAACTGGGGCAAAGCAACTGCTTATAAAGATTTCTGAAGGCCTGGGCCACTCCCACTCTCAATGTGATTGGCTATCTAAATGTCCAAGCTGCGAATCATAACTCAGAGTTTATGGGCCAATGGCAGTAGCCCAAATCCTGATACCACATACTGAATCAGAACACGGGCTCAGAATCATTAGTCCAGACTTAAGCTCAGGCAAACACAGACCGCTGAATACATAACAGTCCCATTGAACTCTACATGTCTTGCTTATGAGTAAACATGAATGAGATAGTGTTGCAAGGCACAGAATTTCTGTTCTTCTCTAAATATCATTTTTGAACAGATCTACAGTGAAGACAATAACAGCATTATCATGTTTCTTCCAGGGCTTTGCATAGATTTCTGAAGAGAACACCAAGACTCACAAAGGCATAACATATATTTCCACAGCTGTGCTGGAAAAATTGCAAATACTAGGCCTTCAACAAGAGTAGGAAAACTTTAGCTTTTAAAAGCTGTTTAAGTTCCTTATGAAGATGCAACAAAATATTTCTGCGTCTGAAAAACAATCTGGAATTGTGTGTATATGTTTATAGCTGAGGACTGCGGAAGAACTGTACAGTGGAACCTCGGTTTATGAACACCTCGGTTTATGAATTTTCGGTTTATGAACACTGTGGACCCATCTGGAACGGATTAATCCACTTTCCATTACTTTCAATGGGAAAGTTTGCTTCAGTTTATGAACGCTTCAGTTTATGAACAGACTTCCGGAACCAATTGTGTTCATAAACCGAGGTACCACTGTATTACAATATGATAATTTGGAATTAGTGCATGGGCAACATGTTTTGATATTCCTCTTACTCACTGTTTTGGCCCCAGTCCACATGATGCTGAGAAGTGTGTGTCATTGCTTATGTAGCCAAAATGGTACCACCCACACAAAAGAGGGAGGTGTCAACAATGTTGGAAGAACCCCAAGGTCTGAAGAAGTACAAAACATCTTTAGGAGGGAACCCAAGCCAGGGTGGGTTGACACCCAAAACAAGTCAGTGAAGATTAGGGATGCGGGTCAAATTCAATTCAATTTGCACTTAAAGCCAAAATTATCAAATTTGCACTTTCTGAAAAAATATGGGACCTGAAACACAGACATCCACCCAAATTTTGTGATGCAGTTGTCCAACCAAACAATGCATATATTGGAAAAATGCAAAAGTTGAGGGAAATGTGCAAAAAATAAATCTGAGAGAGAAAATAACATTCAAAATTGCATATTAGGAAAAAAAAATGCTTGCGAAAGTGTTTACATTAGCTAAAACCAAATACACAAAATGAGCTTGTTGGGGCGGGGGGGAATCAAACTAAAATGCTGAAGAATTTTCATAAGGATAACATGTCTGAAAGAAAGTCTTAGGGATTCCATATTTTGAAGAGCAAAAAAAAGGACGCTATGATGCTATGACGGCCATTCAAAGCACATAAATGCGACTTGTCTCAAATTTTAACCTTGAAAATGAGGACATGTCCTGGGAAAAGAGGACACATGGCAACCGTTCTTCATTAAATGTAAATGCACCAAGGAACAAAATGAGTTCTAGTCTAATAATAATAATAATAATAATAATAATAATAATAATAATAATTTATTATTTATACCCCGCCCATCTGGCTGGGTTTCCCCAGCCACTCTGGGCGGCTTCCAACCAAATATTAAAACAGTACAGCATTAAACATTAAGAACTTCCCTAAACAGGGCCGCCTTCAGTTGTCTTCTAAAAGTAAAATAGTTACTTATTGCCTTGACATCTGCTGGGAGGGCGTTCCACAGGACGGGTGCCACTACCGAGAAGGCCCTCTGTCTGGTTCCCTGTAACCTCACTTCTCGCAATGAGGGAACCGCCAGAAGGCCCTCGGTGCAGGATCTTGGTGTCCGGGCTGAATGGTGGGGGTGGAGACGCTCCTTCAGGTATACTGGACCGAGGCCGTTTAGGGCTTTAAAGGTCAGTACCAACACTTTGAATTGTGCTCGGAAACGTACTGGGAGCCAGTGTAGATCTCTCAGGACCAGTGTAATGTGGTCCCGGCGGCCACTCCCAGTCACTAGTCTAGCTGCCGCATTCTGGATTAATTGCAGTTTCCGGGTCACCTTCAAAGGTAGCCCTTTAGCCATTTGGACGTGTAAAAAACAGAATTTCTAAGGATCTGAAGGTGCTTATCATATGTAGAACATCTGTACCATTTCTGACTTCAAAGGCTATATCAAATATGCTCCAAATCTGACTTTGCCTCTGAAGACGTGAGGTTAAATTGGTGGCAATAAAAATCTATGAGACGTTTGCTTAACCCCGACATCTGTGAACCAGGCCTTGCCCTGCAGGCAAAAGTCCTGTGAATCAACAGGGTGAAGTCCAGTTGCCAACTGCTTTAAACGTTTTCACTCATTGTCTCAGTTACTTTTTATAATCTTCTGGTAAATATGAAATTAGATCCTTAGAAGGTCAGACCTTTTGCAGAAGGGCAGAGTATAAATTATTTCAATAACTAATGTGTAAAGAGGAAAACTTTTTTTTTTTCAAATACATGTATCAGTGGCATTTAACACCTTGCGGGTGTAATTTAGAAAACTAAGATAAGATGCTGGAGATTCAAAGCAGGTAAAGTTGTATACCTTTTCTAGTTATGTGTCAGAATAAAACATTTCTGGAGCAATGTGTTGCAAAACACAGAAGAAATCATAGGACACGGATGATCAAGAAATCCCAAAACTTTTTTTTTTTTTGGCATGTAATCCATACAGAAGTAGAAAAAGTGGACATACATTTATGTAGTCAGATGCCTTCTAATATGTGCAAGGCTATGCCTTGGTCTCCAATGGAAAAACTATTTCCTATTTCAGTATGTTTAAGGAAAATACGGGGGAACGGCCGTGTTATTTGAATTAAGTTAACAAATGCCAGCTGGAATAAACCCTCAAAAACTCAATTTTATGGAAAGATGAACATGGTTTCTAAGTTTCTGGAATGAAAAAAAAAATCAAAGCCAACACAATACTTTATAAGCAGGGCTTTTTGTGATCATAGTTACTGATATGACGTACCAGCACCTCTTTTTTAGCTGCCCATGGCAGCCATTTTGTGGTGGAACCCAGAGCTCATATAAGTAATGAGTAAGTATTGTATAAGTAATGGCACCTCGTTTTTTAACAACTATATCACCGTTTATAACTATTTTCTGTGGCTGTAAAGCATGAAAAACTATCTTAAACTACTTTCTAACCATGGGTTGGGTTGGGGAGGGGATATATAATGTATGATACCTTTTCTTTTCGTCCTATATATTCATAGCTGCCAGGGTTTCCCTTTTCTCGCGAGGAAGCCTATTCAGCATAAGGGAAAATCCCTTAAAAAAAGGGATAACTTGGCAGCTATGTATATATTTATTTATTAAAAACTCTATTTTGCTGGCAGGCAATAATGTATTTATTACTGCACTGGTTGCAAAATTTGAGGGAGTGTGAGATGTAGAGTCCTTAACTTAGGCAAGAGTGATTTTTTACAATTTTTTGTATGTTAGCTTTGCTGTTGCTGTTGTTCAGTTTTAAATCAAGTATTTTTATCCTATGCATTGTGACCCATTGTGATGGCTCATAGCTTTTAGCACTAAAGATTTGTTCATATTTATGAAAATAAATAAATAAGACGTAGATTTGCATAGGGTACCGAACATTTTTGGCCAAACATTTGCCTCTGGCTTTTGAGAGGTCTCTTGTGACTGTGCACAGTTGTGGCTGGTTCTGTGTAAATCTCCGTGTGGCGGTAGAAAGGCATTTGTTAACCTGGAAAACAATTTTTGAACATTTGGCTGGAACTGTTTTATAGAGTGAAGCAACACTTTGAGACTCCGGCTGGCCCAGTGAACGGCAAAGCAAATTCCATCGTCCATAAGTCACCCTAGGTTCCCATCACAAATTACCTCAGCTTTGAAGGAGGCAAGCTTGCCAACAGCATCTCTCAATGAACTTGCTCAGGCGGCTGGCACAGCAACCGGGATCTGCCGCATTCCTCACCAAAATGGAAAAGCTATGAAAACAAGCTGGGAGAGAGGGAATAATTCAGAAGCAGCAGCAAAGGAAGGAAGGAAAATAGACGCTAGCAAGTCATAGGAAGAGCTGAGAGGCAGTAGCAGAATGACTGAACTATAGTGCTAGTCAACTAATTAAATAATTAAAATGAGTAATTAGCTGCCCTGTAAATAATTAACAGGTGTAATGGTAACCACACTTGCGTTGCATCCAAGTTTTGATATTTTTAAGTATGTGAAATAATAATAATTATTATTATAATTTATAATTTATACCCCGCCCATGTGGTTGGGTTTTCCCAGCCACTCTGGGCAGCTTCCAACAAAATATTAAAATACAATAGTCCTTCAGAGAAAAACGGACTCCTGTGCGGCTCGGATAATCCTTTTAAACCACGATTTATGTTTTAGGATGTAATTAGGTGATATCATCATTGATGTCTTTTATTAATTTATGAGCAGAGGGTGATGTTTATGTTGCAAATTTATTGTATTGTATGTTGTTGGTCTTTTGCTTTTTTGTTTGTTTGTAAGTTTTTGGCTGTTTTAAATTTGGAGCAAAATAAAAAAATCCCTTCAGTAGCACCTTAAAGACCAACTAAGTTTTTATTTTGGTATGAGCTTTCGTGTGCATGCACACTTCGTCAGATACATACAATTTTTTTATTTTGCTTCGACTCAGACCAACACGGCTACCTACCTGTAACTTAAATTTGGAGGTTTAAGTACATATATATGTTGGTATGGGAATTGTTGTATGATGGGCCAATGGCCGTAATAAATATCAATCAATCAATAGTCCTTCAGATATTAAAAAGCTTCCCTAAGCAAGGCTAACTTTAATACACCAGACACCAATTGTGAGATGAAAAGGTCGTGCTTTATTTTTCATTCCCTCATACACTCACAAACCATTTAAAAATGACGAGGGAAAGACCTGCTAACCAGCATTGTGTCTTAATAATGTGCTTTTATGCTGTACCACACTCTGGGGTCATTTAAATGAAGAAAATAACCTTTAACAAAACCTATTAATGGTACAATGTTATTGTCCAAAAACACTGCCTTTGTAATTCCCAGAGATATATATTTATGAAAACTAGGGATTGGGATTCTTGAGTGCTATTCTCAACTGAGGGACTTAATTCATAGATTCTGCTTATGCCATCTCTGCATTGCTAAAATAGGGTTGCCATATTTCAAAAAGTGAAAATCCAGACACAAAATCTCCTTAAAAATGGAAGTTTTGAGCTATTTTTTAAGAAATTCAGCAAAAAATCAACACTTGCCATACACCTGGGTTTTCAATTATTTCCAGAAATTCCACCCGGACGCTATTTCCCAGATATGTCCAGGAAATTCTGGATGTATGGCAGCCCTATAAGGATTCTGGTTGGTTCTTTGATCCCAGATACCATCCGTGTGAGTTACTGCAGGAGTATATTATCTCAAATGATAAATCCTCCAGAATAGGGGAGGCCATAGTTCGGTGGAAGAGCATCTGCTTTGCATGCAGAAGGTCCCAGGTTCAATCCTTGGTGTTTCCAGGTAAGGCTTGGAATACTCCATTAAATCCTGGAGTACACAACACTGACCAAGATCAACCAGTTTTCCTGGGGGGAAGTGGCAAGACAAAACAAAACAAAAACCTCTCAGACCTGGGACTAGAAATCACAGGGTGAACAAAAGTGTGGCTGGGTCCTTCGTATAAGGTGGCTTCCTATGCTCCCGAAGGAAAGTTTGCGCCACGCTGCCTACAACCCTGCAAGACTGTATTGACGTCCAGTGTTAACTACTTTTCCTTCGAGTACTATGGCAATCCCTGGAGCACTTTGGGAACATGTGCAAAACCTGCAAGAGAAAAATTGTTGGAGAAGTTAAAGGCACCCCAGTCTCTGAGCAGTGCAAGATTCCAGGGTCTCCAGGGTCTGTGTTTCCTTTTGGAAATGAGGTGAAGCGGAGACTGTGGTCAGGGCCGGTGCTAGGGTTTTTTGCGCCCTAGGCGAGATCACCTTCAGGCACACACACACACACACCCCATTTCCCAGAGTTGTTGAGCTTTTTAAGAAAAAATAAAAGTGGGATAAAAAATAAAATAAATAAAAATAGAAAATAGAAAAAAATAAAAAATAAAAAATAAAAATAATAAAAAATAAAAAGAGAGTTCCTTGGTTTTTGGTGAGGTAAAAAGCAGTCTCTTTACCTTGTCAGCTAGTGGCCTTCCCTGTTTCTGGCGCGGCCTTCCCCTGCTTCCCTAGGCCCGGGCGCCTGGCCATCAGGGGCGTGGAAGGGGCACGGAACTCAGTGGCTTCAGGCAGCTCTCCGGAGGCCGCCTCCACTGAACAGCTGAGAGGCGCGGCGTGGTGGCCCCAGGCTCGCGCTCCCCACACGCCTCTGGAGAGCGCCCTGAAGCTGCTGAGAGGCACGGAGGAAGCAGCCCCAGGCTCGCGCTCGCCGCGCCTCTACTGTGCTTCTCAGCTGTTGAGCGGCTTCAGGCCGCTCTCCGGAGGCACGCGGGGAGCACGAGCCTGGGGCCGCCTCGCCCGTAGCACCGGGGGGCGGTGGGCAGGCTGGCCAGCGCCCCCTCCATTTTGGCACCCTAGGCAGCTGGATGTGGGCAAGAACAGTGACCATATGAATTTTCTGAGTCAGAGCCACACACACACAATTCCCGATACACTTGTTTCCGGACAGATTATGAATACTGATAGTCAGTCAATACAGCTAAAGTGGCCTGTGAGGGAAACAGAAGGCGGCTGAGCCAGAAGCTGATTCTTTATTTCCTACAGTTTAACTTGGTGACCTTTGCGGCTCCCTCATATGCAATTGGAATGGCGGATTTGAGAAGGCAAATTCCCCCATCCCAGCAACACCAAAGAGCAAGCATTGGTTAGAAAAAGAGATTCCAGTTCCATCCCACACAAGCGTAACAAACAGCTGGAATACTGAGCGGCCGCAGAAGCTGGAGGCCTTTACCCCCAGCTGCTGAAAGGAGGGCAGCCAGCACCAGCACCAGATCCAGAGGAGGTTCCTGGACCCTTAAAGGAGGGAAACATTCCTCCAAAGGCAAAAGCTCTTCCTGGACACGTCTCAGAGGTCTGAGTCTGAATCTGGCAACCTCATCTGGCAGCACATGCTCTGGCGATTCTGCCCCCAGCCTTGACCCAGCAAGTGATCTTTAAACACCCAGCAGCATATAATACACACAGTTAGGCAAAGCAGGGCAGCCTCTTGCTTGACCTACCACATCTGCTTCTCCTCCCAGCTTTTCCCCTCAGTACCTTTACCTTCTGGTGCATCTGAAACACCTTGTTTTAAAGGGACAGGATGCTTTTTGTTCTCCAGCAGAAAAGCCTGTTTCCCAACCTCTGCATTATTTACCTGTATTTATTTTGGTCCCCCCTCTTGTTCTCCCTGGGTTCTCCCTGGGTTTTTCATCGCTAGGAGGTGATCTACTCAGAGAGTTTATAAGATACCAAATGCTTTGTATACCATGTGGTACAAAGCCAGCACCCAGATTACATTATTACAGTGGAACCTCGGTTTATGAACACCTCGGTTTACGAATTTTTGGTTTACGAATGCCACGGACCCATCTGGAACAGATTAATTCACTTTCCATTACTTTCAATGGGAAAGTTCGCTTCAGTTTATGAACGCTTCAGTTTATGAACAGACTTCCGGAACCAATTACACCCATGCTTCGGGTTAAGTACGCTTCAGGTTGAGTGCTCCGCGGACCCGTCTGGAACGGATTAATCCACTTTCCATTACTTTCAATGGGAAAGTTCGCTTCAGTTTATGAACGCTTCAGTTTATGAACAGACTTCCGGAACCAATTGTGTTCATAAACCGAGGTACCACTGTACATATACTTCAATTAACCTACATCGATCCAGAGATCTGTATCTGCAACGCCCTTTACTTCAGAGAAGCAAAAGTTATATTTAAAGACCTGCCAGATTGATTTATAAACGAGAGGGGAGCACGGACTCTACACACCTGCTCTTTTTGCAAAGGAGTTAAAAGTCCAGTTTAGATGATACTTGAAAGTCACCTGGTCAAGCCCTTGGCAGTTTAAAATGAGGTGTGAGCACAGCAAGAAGGCAGTTTTGAAAGGGTGCGTTGCATTTGCTTTTTGGTATAAGCTTGAGTGCTGTACCCATCTCTGCTATTTCTCCTTGTAAAAACTGGTTCATTTAAAAAACAAAAAACATCAAAAGCCCCTCAGTGTCTCTCCATCTCTGCTTTACACAGACCTCTGCTGTTGTTTAAAACCAACATTCTCCCCTTAATGTTTCCCCGCTGTCCGCTTAACTCAAACTTCTGCTGCTGTCTAGAACAGCCACTTCCCCCCTTTCAGAGTCTCTCCCTTCTCACTGTACTCAAATGCCTCCCTCTTTCATTCCTCAGCAGCCTCATGTAAAAGAGATAAAGGATGCAGAGCCTCAAATAGCCCGTGGTACTTTCACACAATGTATTTCGTTACTAGTTCCATGTGTTCTCTTCAATGTGAAGTTCCATATTCAACATAATAATTTGGAAGTGATAGCTCATTAACAAGCAAACCTCCATATATGTACAATGCCCATCAACTAAACTCATCCTTCTCTTCTCCCCCCTTTTAATATTTTATTTATTATTTTCAGTTTTATACATTTCAATAAGTCCACAGGGTGGGCGCCACCACCGAGAAGGCCCTCTGCCTGGTTCCCTGCAACTTGGCTTCTCGCAACGAGGGAACCGCCAGAAGGCCCTCGGTACTGGACCTCAGTGTCCGGGCAGAACGATGGGGGTGGAGACGCTCCTTCAGGTATACTGGACCGAGGCCGTTTAGGGCTTTAAAGGTCAGCACCAACACTTTGAACTGTGCTCTGAAACGTACTGGGAGCCAATGTAATATCCAAATTAACTTAATTTGCTCATTTATTCATCTACTGTATTTTAAATATATACTCTTATAAAACTGCAGGTTATAACAACAATCCTACCAATGTTCTTATCTGTTTACAGTTTGTTTGCACATATTCCATAAACCATTTACATTCTTTTATAAAGTTTGTTATCTTGATTTCTTCTTTTTCCGACAAATTTTGCCATTTCTGCATATTCCGCATGTTTTTGTATCCATTCTTCTTTTGCTGGGACCTCTTCTTTCAATTTTGGGGCAAGTAATATTCTTGCTGCTGTAGTCACATACATGAATAAAGCTCTATACCAGGTATCCCCAACCTTCCGCCCTCTGGATGTTTTGGACTACAATTCCCATCATCCCTGACCACTGGCCCTGTTAGCTAGGAATCATGGAAGTTGTAGGCCAAAATATCTGGAGGGCTGCAGGTTGCGGATGCCTGTTCTATACAATCTGGGTAGTTCTATAATTCCCAAAAGGAAAGCTTCTGGTTTGTTTGTTTTTACAAACATTATTTTAAACATCTTTTTAAATTCATTATATATCATTTCCCAGTAAGCTTTAACCCAGGCATCCCCAAACTGCGGTCCTCCAGATGTTTTGGCCTACAACTCCCATGATCCCTAGCTAACAGGACCAGAGGCAATTAATATTCCATCTAGCAGAGCTTTACTGCTACTAAAGGCAAATGAGCATCATGGTCACAAATCCAATACATTCAGGATTGGCACTGTCCATCAGAAGTCCAGTTGCAGCAGACTTAAACTTACAATATATATATATATATATATATATATATATATATATATATATATAAATGTAAACCGACCATGTTTGCGTGTCTCCACTTTTCACCGAAACCGCTTGACCGATTGCGTTGAAATTTTGACACATCACATGCGAATACGCGAAGGATCTTATACAGTTTGCTTAGACAGATGTCACACCTGAGGCAGGTAAAAGCCAATTTTAAGGAACTCAACACAGCGCCATCTACTGGCCAACGGCTATAATACATGACTCAGACCCTTTTTCAAGGGTGGGGGCCGTCCTCCACTGGGGTATGGGGGCCCTGACTGGGCCACAGCAACGTGTGGCCGGGTCCCGCTAGTAACTTATAATAAGACTAAAACTTAACACTAAGCATACTATCTACAGAACATCACAGAGTTGGAAAGAGAGATAGAAAAGAGTGAAACCCAGGCTCTTCCTGCCTTACTCAGCATAACCTTGACAGAAAATGATAACAGAACCAGTTTAAACCACCTGTACTCAACTTCTCTGAAGGACTAACCCAAACATCATGAACCTTCTGTTTCTTTCACACAGAGAAGCTTTGAGAACCCTCTTGAATTAATTAGAATGGGAAAGATCTCTACACATCAGATCAAAACTTTCGGTACCAAGAAATGCAAACTGACATTCACACCATCCATAGACTTTGGAGGAGATTCTGTTTCCACAGGGTTCCCTTTTGTGGAAAGCTTGTGTTGAGCTTCTTGGTCTGCTGTTGTATTGCAGGTGGTATTGTGTTACTCTTCACACACCCCTAAAAGGAGTTAGGCTTTTCTGTGGATGGGCTACTTTTGGTGCATAAGCGGTGTGAGATGGAGCACTTAATTCTGGGAGAGGTCTCGTTGGCAAACTTTAGAAATGCCTCATCAAACTGGGAACGATATTCCCCTAAAGAAATTAAAAAGAAGGATCTCTTTGCAATCATTATCTTCATGGATTTTCAGCAGGTAGGGTAGTGAAAACAGGCCTATTCAGTATGTAAGATCCATCAGCAGAGAGCAGTAGAGAGCTAGAAAATATTCGGGAGCCAACTTTATGGACTCTTAGGCCTGATGCCCAAACCTTAGCTCCTTGGAAAGTGATTTGAGAGAACGCATTACGCTCACTATGGAAATAGACCTACAAAAAAAAAAAAAGAGCATACCTTTGAGTTTATTAGCCCTTTCTCTTCTTTCTGTCCTATGGCACATTAAGTATTTAAGCAGAGCCAAAACAGCTCATTTCCCCATTGCTGTTGTTTGTCCAGAAAAAAACATTACGGAATTTGCATAATTAACCTGTGCATGCATTATAACACGTTTAAAGCACATGGAACTGCAGTTGTTAAGGGTGATGGGAACTGTAGTACTGTGAGGCAGTTCCTTGGGGGAAAATCACATGCTTTAATGTTTTTTAAATGTATAGTGTGTATACAGTCTTGCCTATGAGTACCTCATAGCTCCAAAGAACTCCACAATGCTAAAAACGTCCAGGAGTGCCACTAGTGACACTGAAAGTAGATGGCTAATAGGTCAGAAAAACCCCTGTCTTCACCTGCAGAGAAGGCCCTAACTCATTGAGGGTTTGAGACCCAATGGCTACCCTCTCCTGGCTTAGCCTGCCAGTCAAAGGCATTCCTGGGGTGTGGCTGCTGTCCCGTGCTGACAGCTCAGATTCCTATGTATATTCTCTTTTATGTATGTAAGCTCAAAAACATACCTCACTGAGTTCAGTAGGGCTTACTGTGATACTGACAAGCTGGAAAGTGTCCAGAGGAGGGCAACCAAAATGGTCAAAGGCCTGGAAACGATGCCTTATGAGGAATGGCTTAGGGAGCTGGGTATGTTTAGCCTGGAGAAGAGAAGGTTAAGGGGTGATATGATAGCCATGTTCAAATATATAAAAGGATGTCATATAGAGGAGGGAGAAAGGTTGTTTTCTGCTGCTCCGGAGAAGCGGACACGGAGCAATGGATTCAAACTACAAGAAAGAAGATTCCACCTAAACATTAGGAAGCACTTCCTGACAGTAAGAGCTGTTCGACAGTGGAATTTGCTACCAAGGAGTGTGGTGGACTCTCCTTCTTTGGAGGTCTTTAAGCAGAGGCTTGACAGGCATATGTCAGGAATGCTTTGATGGTGTTTCCTGCTCGGCAGGGGGTTGGACTGGATGGCCCTTGTGGTCTCTTCCAACTCTACGATTCTATGATTCTATGTGTGCACAGGATTGCATCCTTACAGTCCGGCCCTATACAGTATATGCTTACTCAGAAGGAACTGCTGTCTGTTTCATTAGGGCTCTACTTCTAGCAAGTGCACATCAGAACATATTTCGTGTTCATAAGGGCAGGTACAGATTTTGTTGGACGCGGTATTTATTGATACCCTCTGGATCCAACGTGACATTTTTTTAAGCCTGAATATTTATTGTTTAATTGCTCCCTGGAATGAGAGCAGCGAGTTCTTTAATACACTTCCCATTTGGTCTTCATTTCACTCCAGCTTCACAAATATGTGGTATCATTCTTTATTTTAAAAACTTGCTACACAAGACGTGTTTATACCCTTTCAATGCAGAAGAAGTGGGAGAATGATATTACTGAAACTGTCTTTTAAGATGGGTGGGAAACCTCATGCCTAGCAGCTCAATGCATATCTCCAGGCCTCCCTGTTTGGTCCTTAGGCTCCTCACTAGACCTGCCCAACACCTTCTCCTTGTTGTTGTTGGCATCTGTCTGCCTTGAGAGACGATGGAGTGGGCCTCCGGAGATGAAGTCAAACTGCCGCAGTGACCTCTCCAAGGCGCAAGCCTCAACAGTGTGTGTGGAGGTCCTGGACGGCCCAGACAACAAGACTCTCCTCTTGGGCTCGCTGGTCCAAAGAAAAGCAGAGCAAGACTTCTGACACCAGCTTGGCTGCAGGAATTGCTGAAGAAGGCATACCAGGCGCTATCCAACTGCCTTAGGGACTCCATTCCGGATTTGGATAGGGTTTACTTCTTAGCCTTTTCTCTTCCCAAAGAATTCTGGCAATGCAAGGTAAATATATTTATTTATACCCCCTTTTTGCCCTGACAAGGACTCAAGGGAGCTTACAGACAAGTTTTTGCCTGCCTCGGGTGTCTTTTTGAACAACAATAGTGCCTCTTGCTTTTCCGGATGGAAATGTATGTAGGTACAAATCTCTGACCTTTACATTGCTGGGATATAATTTGCCATAGAAAGGCAAGAGTCTTCCCTGTTGCTCCGTGTTGTCTCTAGCCCTGCCCATCCCAGCAGGTGTTTGATGGCAGCTGAAGTCTAACAACATCTGGAGAGCCAGATGTTTCCCATCCCTGATGTCTGGGTAGGACTTGGAGCAAACCAGCCACAGGTGAGAACTTTTAAGTGGGACTGTAGGAGAGCTTGCTCATGTTTTCATGCTGGTTAGTTGTTCATTCTTCACTGTTGTTTGGCAATGGTGAAGGGTGACGTTAAGGGCATCTTAATTTTAATTAAACACTCCAGAGTGCCTGTGTTTTCAGATGAAAACCGGCACACAGCTTGTTTCCAGAACCTGATGATATTATCTGGTTGAGGCAAGGTTGTATTGAGAAGGTAAAGGTAAAGGGACCCCTGACCATTAGGTCCAGTCGTGACCGACTCTGGGGTTGCAGCGCTCATCTCACGTTATTGGCTGAGGGAGCCGGCGTATAGCTTCCGGGTCATGTGGCCAGCATGACAAAGCCGCTTCTGGCGAACCAGAGCAGCACACGGAAATGCCGTTTACCTTCCCGCTGTAGCGGTACCTATTTATTTTATTCGCACTTTGATGTGCTTTCGAACTGCTAGGTTGGCAGGAGCTAGGACTGAGCAATGGGAGCTTACCCCGTCGCAGGGATTCGAACCACCAACCTTCTGATCGGCAAGCCTTAGGCTCTGTGGTTTAACCACAGCGCCATCTGTATTGAGAAACAACCCTACAAATTTGGATTGGCTATATCAAGACCATGAAGCAAAATACTGCCTTTATTTATCTGGAATTATTAAGGCACAACCGGGAAGAGGGGAGTGGGGGGAAGCGTAGGACTCATTTCTGAAAAGTTTAATTCCAGGTCTCACTTCAATAACCAATCCTGATACCTCTCCCTTGGTTCTGTTTGATTTTGGAGATAAGCTATTTTTATTAGCACAAAATGCAGAACCAGTCAGATACATTTTGGACTGTGCCCTTTCACATCCTCCAATCATGAGGTCATGGGGTGGCACAAAGTTATTTCAGTACCTGTTTCCACAGCATCACTTTCCCCTTGAACAAAGTTTAATCGAAAGCAGACAAAGGTCACAGACAGAGCATGGCAGACTGCTAAGGAAGCAAAAGGTGAGACCGAGAGCATGGTGTTCAGACAGCTGCGGCCTGTATATGGGCGGTGGTTTGCCTCGCACCCAGAGGTCAAGCCTTGGCTTATCTGCGGGCGGTGGTGTGCCTCGCGCCCGTGGCCGATTCCTACAGTACCTACTTATCTACTTGCACTTTGACGTGCTTTCAAACTGCTAGGTAGGCAGGAGCTGGGAACGAGCAACAAGAGCTCACCCCGTTGTGCGGATTCGAACAGCCAACCTTCTGACTGGCAAGCCCAAGAGGCTCAGTGGTTCAGACCACAGTGACACCCGCATCCCCAAAGAATTCCCTGACCAGGAATTGAACCCAGGGCACAGTGTTGAAAGCGTCGAATCCTAACCATTAGACCACCAGGGAATATGCACCAGGCCCCATCTCCAAGCCTTGAATCTACCTCCCAGGGATGATGCACAGGTGAAATGGGGGAACTAGTTACTATTGAACGACTTGGCCAAAGGGCAGGTTGCAAATGTGACAAAGAGGTAGACTGACTAATATGCAGCAGACGAGAGAGGGTTGGATGTGCATCAAGTGTGAAAATCTAAAAAAACAACCACCTTGGTTGGGTATGCTTAGTTCTGTCTCCTGGGATCAGCTCACACAAACCACTTTGCCTACATTGGAGCCACCCCAAGCTTTTTTTTTTTCTTAGGCATGTGAAAAATTGCTAGGATGAGATGATGAGACAGCACCTTTCCTGCAGGCTGTGATCACAAGGAAATGCAGCTGGGTATATATAGTCACAATTGCTTTGATCAAAAGGGACATTATCCATGCAAGTGCACACCTGGGGGGAACGTTAGGCCTGCCCTTGTGTGGCAAACGTAGACCCACCGTACATCCTGTTTGAATCAGGCTTTAGCCTGCGCTGCTCTTTGACCACCCTCTTTAACATCAGGATTTAGCACCTCAGCATTCCTATTAGCACATCGGATGCTTTTGATCTTTACAATAAGGCTTTCCACTGTTCTGTTCCTTTTGTTACTTGTCTGCAGCAGCCTGTGTTGCCACTGAACTGTCTAAGGGGAAGAAGGTAGCTCCCTGCTGGAGCATCTCCTCACAAGTCCTCAGGTTCAGTTCCTGGCAGCTCCTAAGTAGGGGCGAGAATGTCCCCATCTGAAACTGCCCCTCACTGTCCACAGTGGTGTGCCTGATAATAGGCTGACTTTGTGTTAGGCAGCTGCCTGTATTATTTTATCACCACTGTCTATATACAGTGCAGAACCAAGACATTTGGGCACCTGAGACAGACCCCAAAATGGCGTCCTGCTTCCCACCAGGGAAGAAAGGATGAGGGAACAGCTACATCAGGAACAAGGGAGGAAGCAAGATCAACATTGGGATCTGCTGCCCCAGTAGATCC
This sequence comes from Zootoca vivipara, assembly GCF_965207765.1. NCBI lineage: Eukaryota > Metazoa > Chordata > Lepidosauria > Squamata > Lacertidae > Zootoca > Zootoca vivipara. Next base: position 5,893,672 of record NC_142594.1, read on the forward strand.
TGCTACCTAAGGCAGTCACCTCATCTTGCCTCATTGTTGGGCTGGCCCTGTCTATATACAGTGGTGCCTCGCTAGACAAATTTAACTTGTTCCAGGACTCAATTCGTCCTACAAAAAATTCACCTAGCGAGTCCCGGTTTCCCGTAGGAATGCATTGAAACTTAATCAATGCATTCCTATGGGCTCCGGGGGACTGGCGGCGGCATGGGATGGGGCTTTGGAGAAGGTCTCCGAAGCCCCGTCCGATGCTGGCTGTGTGCGAGGCGGCGCCGCCACCTTGCCTGCCTTCCCCAGCATGGGACATGGCTTCGGAGACCTGCGAAGCTGCGTCCCATGCTGGCTGTGTGCGGCAGCGGGGGGGGGGACAAGCGCTTCTCCCCCACCGTCGTCTCGCCTGCTTTCCCCCCCCCTGCCTGTCACACAGCGGGGATCGGACAGGCGGCGGGGGAAAAAGCGGAGGAAGGAATGGATCCGTTCCTCTGCTACTCCCCCCTTCTTCCCGCGCTAGTGTTCCGCTGATCTCTGCCGGTTGCCCCTCACTGCTTGCGGCAACCGGCAGAGACCAGCGGAACACAAAGGGAAACCAGCTGCAGCGCGGACAGAAGGCAAAGGAAGATCAGCTGAAAGGCGCTGCCAGCTGCCAGTGCCTCCCAGCTGATCTTCCTTTGCCTTTTTCTCGCGCTGCAGCTGGTTCCCCTTTCGCTAGAGAAATGCCTTTTGCAAATAGGTTTTGTGATCGGAGGTTTTTATGGCCACGCTTCGCAAGACGAAGCGGCGGCCATAGAAAACCTCGTCGTCTTGCGAGGCAACCTCCAATCGCAAAACCTATTCGTATAGCGAAAAATTCGTCTGACAGGGCATTCGTCTAGCGAGGCACCGCTGTAGTATCGTAGAAGTGTAGAATTGGAAGGGACCCTGAGGGTCATCTAGGTTTACATAAAAGCCTCAGGACCGCAATACCTCAAGGGCTGCCTATCCCCATATAAACTGACCTGGACCCTGCAATCATCACCCAAGGTCCTTCTTTGTGTGGCCCCTCCTTAAGTGGTTCAGAGGGTGGCAACATGAGAACGGGCCTTTTCTGAGTTGGTTCTCTACTTCTGCGATGCTCTCCCCAGGAATGCTTGCCTGGCACCTTTGTTACATATATTTAGGTGTCAGGCAAAAATATTTCTCTTCTCCCAGGCCTTTGGCTAATTAAACAATCTATGCCTTTTAAAACTGTGTTGGGTGGGGAGGGTACTGTTTCTTTGTTATTGTGGTATGTATTTTTGTGTTTTTATATTGTAAACCACGTTGTGATCCTCAGATGAGAGTCAGTATAGAAATTGGACAAATAAAATTAATTCTACTGGAATTAAGTATCACACTCAAGTAGACATGTACGGTACAGGATTGCAGCCTTTATGGATGATGTTTCACGTTTCACTTGCAAAGGATTAGGCCATGAAGATCTACAGAGACTGCTATGAAAAGCAAGGGTTGCAAACCTTGGAAGGGAAAAAAAACCACCTGCCCCTTTCTGTGCTTTAACAGCATATTGATCTTCAGACATTTGCTGGTGATAATTCTTACTTCACCTGTGGTTTTTCCCTAGATTATGCTACTGTGAAAGTTAACTCCACTTTCAGGCCCTCGGATTCCTTCCCCTCCCACACCCACAAGGCAAGAGATTAGAAGCCAGTTATTTTGGTGCACTCGCCCTGCTATTTCTGCTCCTGCTGAACTTCAGGAAGGCAATCGTGACATCATATTAAAACAGCTGCATAATGCATTTAAACCTCAGGCATGATGTTTGCTTGAAACATACATTCAAAGGAAGGGAGATTTATTTACCAAGTCAGAATCTCACTTAGGCGCAGCTTTCTCTGAGTGCACACGGAGTAATTTTTGACAATCCACTAAAGGAGTTTAAAATATGACTCCTCAAAGAGGGGTCAAAGAGGCTTCTTGGGGTCATCGGTCACCGAGGGTTAATTCGCATGTTCACTTTATGAACCAAAGTTCACTTTCCTTTTACACCACACATCCGGAGGCACATGCCAAGGGATGCGTTTCAGTTATTTATGGAAATGTGCCCGGAGACCATGTGATCCAAAAGCAGCTGTGAATCTTCCCTTGTATTGTGAAAATTAACATTTTATGTAACTTCACCGGTGTCAGTTGCTCCGTATGGCACTTAGCAATGACGCAGCACACTGGATCTCGTCCTGTTTTTCTAGTGTGCCGTGTGACTCACACGTTTATTTGGCAATATATTCCATTGAGTTCAGCAGGACTTAGACCCAAATAGGCATGGATAGCACCACAGCCAGGCAGCACAATCCTATGCATGTGAATTAAATTGTGCTTGTGTTCAATGGCACCAGGGTCTCGGGTTTAGGATTGCAGTCTTAATATGGCCACTATGTGAGGTGTGTCTCTCCCCCCCCCCCAATTTGCTCATGTATAGTATTGAAACACAGCATTGTCTTTTGGCCAATATTTGCAAGCTCACACAGCGCAGAAGCCTCACTTATCATTCTGCTCAACAGCCAATTGTTGTAACAGGTTTATTATTGTCTGAGGTTTGTAGGGAGAGTGTCTGACAACAAAGGTTGAGCAGGGACAGAGTGCTTTGTTCCACCGAGGCATAAAAACACAGAAAACAAGAAGCATAAAGGTACATAGCCTGCCACACTGTTTTCTGATCAGAGTATTCACATTCCACGCCCTTAACCAAGCATTCATGAAATTTCTCCTGGGTATGTGCTATTGTGGTGCAACACAGTGTTAGTAGAAATAAGAATTGCCACTATTATTGGATGGAGTCTTGGGCTGCCATGTTAAAAGCTGGGTAAAGTCACATATTTTTCACAGGCAGTGTGTGTGTGTGTGTGTGTGTGTGTGTGTGTGTGTGTGTGTGTATGAACAGTTTGACCCTGAGATATTATTACTGAAGCCCTCAATCACCCCCTTATGGACTGAATCACACAGCCCCAAATTAGCTTATTCCTCCATGCAGTTCACTACACGAGAATGGGATTCAGCAGCGAAACAAACTGTTGGTTTTTTTTACATGCACAAACCAGCTCTAATATTCCTGGTAAGGCCGGGATGGAATATGAAGACTGGTTCTCATGAACAAGACCATGGCGGTTTGGTGGTTTCCATCAGAGAATGTGAACTATTTTTGACTGGAAAGTTTTAAGGCAGTGAAAGGTTGTGGAAGGTTTCCTTGTGGCATTGGCTCTGTGGTGGTTTATTAACCCACATGCATCCACAGTTCATGCTGCAGTCCTCAAATGGTGGACATTGCTGGGCAAAGCTGTTCTGAAGTGCTATTCTGTACACTGTCTAACTATTCACTGAAGAACCACCTGCCCATATTTAGTAGCATGCCCATATTACCTGGCAGCAAACCTGGGCTTGGCAACAAGTGTATACTCAACAAGGAACCACAGTTCACCCAGCCTCCCAGATGAGCACACTCACGGGCATAGCTGCCAAGTCTCCCGTATTCCCCGGGAAATCCCTGTTTTTCCAGCTGTTCCTAGCTGAAAAAACTGATTTTTTTTGTTTTTCCCCGGTTTATTCTGGCGCGGTGGCCATTTTGGAACTGGGCGGAGCATGCTCAGAAGCGACTTTTGATGCTGCTCTGCCCAGTTCCAAAATGGCTGCAGTGCGACTTCTGGCGCGACGGCCATTTTGGAACTGGGCAAAGCAGCATCAAAAGTCACTTCTGAGCATGCTCCGCCCAGTTCCAAAATGGCGGCAGCGCTACTTCCGGTCTGCTACTTCCGCCCGGTCCCTTATTTCTCTGACAGCAACTTGGCAGGTATGCTCACGGGTCACATTTACACTTCACAGCAGCCATGAGGACCTTCCAGCCTGCAGGCCAGATTAGGCCTGAGAGGAGTCCTAATTTGGCCTGTGATATCATTTTTCTTCCACACTTGATACCATATGATGTCAGGTGTGAGGCAAGCAAAATGACCACCAGCAGCCTTGAAAGTGCGCTCCCATCTATAAATACCTAAAATAACAAACTATCTTTAAAAGGGAGGTAACATTTCCTACATCACACTGGACACTGAGCAAGCACACAGCTGGCTGCCTTTTCCTACTCTTTATCCTAGCCCAGGCATAGGCAAACTCGGCCCTCCAGATGTTTTGGGGCTACAGTTCCCATCATCCTGGACCACTGTTCCTGTTAGCTAGGGATGCAGGGAGCTGTAGTCCCAAAACATCTGGAGGGCCAAGTTTGCCTAAGCCTGTCCTGGCCTATAATGCTAGTTCTACCTTTTAAAAGTTCTTTCCTTCTCCTTCCAGTCACCAGAGGGATCCTTCTCTCTAAGGCTGCTCCCAGGGGGGTGTTTATTGTGGGATCAGGGCATGCAAATACTGTGCAGCAACCACACCATAAACATTGAAATTCCAGTCCATATTCAGATTTACCCTTTTTGTGGGAAATCATTACAGTAAGTGTGTGGGGGGGTTTTTTGGGGAGGGTTTTTTTGCAGGGTCTGAATGACCCATTTGTAGTATTATGCCCCTGGTCTGGAAGTTCCTTAAGAGCCCAGGAATGTTGTGGATTGCCAGTTTGTGATATCCAAACGGCCTGTTTGTGATTGTAAGCCCCTGTCTGGAAGCACCATCAATAGTCTATGAATATACGGTAGTGTTCGCATTATTACATGCAGCCCGTACATGGATGTACAGCTTTAAGAGAAACATTTCAAAAGGAACCCGTCCTAAATTATGACCACTTTGCAAAAAATACACAAAAATGCTCTTGAGCGGTGTTTGGTAAAGAAGGGAAATTGGCAGTCATTTTGTGGATACGGCTGTGTGGGCACCATTAGAATACTGGCATTCTGAGAATGCATTTATAATAAACAGCTGCAAAAGCGAGATCGTCTCAGCCACAGATTGTACTTTGGGTTACATAGCGATCTCTATCATTCTTTTCATGCTGAGGAACAGCCAGAGAGAAAGCTGAAGCTGTTTATTTAGTCAAAAGATTCTGGTTTGGAAGAAGGATGTCGAATTTTGTAATCACCTGCAAATGTTTTCCTTATATATTTGCATTTTCTGGTATGGCCTTTCCACATCATTTTATGTCTTAGTGTTGCCGTGAGCATGCTCCAATTTAAATAGAAATAGATGCAGTTTAAAAAATGGATTACCATACTTCAAGGATGCATCCAATTATTTGCAAAGTCATTGGCATCAGATACATCAGGAATCAGTGTTTGTTTTTACCCAGTGCTTTTTTCCCTAGAAATTGTGTCCTCCCTTAAAGAGGGCACGCGTTGCAGTGAGACCTGGCAACCAAACCCTTGTGTTGTGGGTGGGAAGGATTGGACAGCCACCCAACACCCTATTGGTAGGTCCCTTGATGCTGGGTTCAATCTGACCAATGGGTGCTAGCCAAAGTGGATTAAGGGACCTATATATGCCATTTGCACGTGTCTCTGAGCTTTCTCTCTTGGTCAGTGCATCAGAACACCCGCCCACCTCTCCCTATATTTAGGACTTGCGCGCTTCACCTTGCTATGCTGCTGTGTGTCGTCTGTTGTTGGGACAGTGGCATGTCAGGAATTGCCCCCACTTGGCTGATTGGCTGGTGCCATTTGGGTTTTGCCTGCCGCGTAGCAAATCACCACAACTTGTAAGGTTGCGGATAGGCTCTAGTACAGGTGATAGGGATGGGGGAATGCTCTCGCCATCCCTATGTGAAGGGTATTCTGTTAAAGGAATCCAGGGACTCAATAACAACAACAACAACAACAACAACAACAACAATTTATTATTTATACAACAACAACAATTTATTATTTATACCCCGCCCATCTGGCCAGGTTCCCCCAGCCACTCTGGGCGGCTTCCAACAAAACATTAAAATACAGAAATCCATCAAACATTAAAAGCTTCCCTAAACAGGGCTGCCTTCAGATGCCTTCTAAAGGTCTTGTAGTTGTTGTTCTCTTTGACCTCTGGTGGGAGGGCATTCCACAGGGTGGGTGCCACTACCGAGAAGGCCCTCTGCCTGGTTCCCTGTAACTTGCTTCTCGTAGTGAGGGAACCGCCAGAAGACCCTTGGTGCTGGACCTCAGTGTCCGGGCAGAACGATGGGGGAGGAGACGCTCCTTCAGGTATACCGGACCGAGGCCGTTTAGGGCTTTAAAGGTCAACACCAACACTTTGCATTGTGCTCGGAAACGTACTGGGAGCCAATGTAGGTCTTTCAGGACCGGTGTTATGGTTTGGTCAACCTGTGAGGGGTTGTGCCCGTGCCTGAGTCCAGGGGGACATCTGGGTGGCGGACATAGCATGTCCCCGGCTTTCCGCCTATCCGGGTGTTCACCCTTGGCTGACCTATGCTGGAACCCTGGGTCAGCGCTACCTGCAATGGTGCAGGGAGCTAGTCGAACCAGAGCCTATGCAACCACTCACTTTCTGTAATCAATAAAGTTGTGGCCTGAATTATGCCAAAAACCAAACCAAAATTATGAGTCTTGGGTGAATTCATTTAGGGAGGGGGAGGTTTAAAGGTCTGAACACGCAAGAAAAGCACTGGTTAAAAATGTGGCACTTGATGTAACAACTTCATGGTGAGCACAGGCACATTTGTTTTCTAGAAGAAAAGCTTAAATGTTTCTTTGATCATCCTTGAATCTTCTTGCCAAAAAACCCTAATTGTGAAACGTTTAAAATTTGACTGTCTAGCTTCTGCTGGCCCCTTCCATCTCTGGAGGGACAAAGGCAACAAACAGCAGCCATATTTTCTGTAGCACTCACTCCATGTTAATTACAACACAGCTGGCATCTTTCAGGTTCAAAGGCAATCTGTAGAATGCGGTGCTTCAAGCCACTTAGCAGGAATGACTAGAAACAGTTTCTTCCTACCATCTGTAAAAATCTCGTGTTTATTCACGCACAGTTGGGGTTCCATCTTTTTTTCAGATTTTGTTAAATGCATCAGACATATCTGTTTCTTTTTTTAAAAGCTATCGCAAATTTCTGCTTTCTCAGTTTGCAACTTACTCTGACATCTCCAAAATGGCTTGTTTTGAATTCATTTCACTCTACACTGAACTATCCTCCTTAGAGCAGGCAGGTCAAACCTGCGGCCCTCCAGATGTTTTGGCCTACAACTCCCATGATCCCTAGCTAGCAGGACCAGTGGTTGGGGAAGATGGGAATTGTAGTCCAAAACATCTGGAGGGCCGCAGGTTTGACATGCCTGCCTTAGAGGCTCATAGAGCTGGGAAGTAAACACGCAAATCTTTCTCCTAGGGTTAGACGCCCTGTTTTCTGGCCCCTCTTGGGGCAAACCCTGTTGGGTGAGTTTGTATGACTATAAATCTTGGACTACATAGGCATGCACCTGCATGATTGTGGTCTGATCCTGCAACTACAGGCAACTTTAAAATGGCTAAACTATCAGAGTCATTGTACATGGACACTACGGAATTTATGTTAATTGCCTGGTGACTGGCGGAAATTTTCAGCGCTACGTATTTCATCTGTTTACGACACTTGTTGTTGTTTAGTCGTGTCCGACTCTTCGTGACCCCATGGACCAGAGCACGCCAGGCACTCCTGTCTTCCACTGCCTCCCGCAGTTTGGTCAAACTCATATTCGTAGCTTCGAGAACACTGTCCAACCATCTCGTCCTCTGTCGTCCCCTTCTCCTAGTGCCCTCCATCTTTCCCAACATCAGGGTCTTTTCCAGGGAGTCTTCTCTTCTCATGAGGTGGCCAAAGTATTGGAGCCTCAGCTTCACGATCTGTCCTTCCAGTGAGCACCCAGGGCTGATTTCCTTCAGAATGGATAGTTTTGATCTTCTTGCAGTCCATGGGACTCTCAAGAGTCTCCTCCAGCACCATAATTCAAAAGCATCAATTCTTCGGCGATCAGCCTTCTTTATGGTCCAGCTCTCACTTCCATACATCACTACTGGGAAAACCATAGCTTTAACTATACGGACCTTTGTCGGCAAGGTGATGTCTCTGCTTTTTAAGATGCTGTCTAGGTTTGTCATTGCTTTTCTTCCAAGAAGCAGGCGTCTTTTAATTTCATGACTGCTGTCACCATCTGCAGTGATCAAGGAGCCCAAGAAAGTAAAATCTCTCACTACGACACTTATATCCAACATTTCTTCTTCCATGGAATTCAAGGTGGAATACATCGTTCTCTCCCTCCCATCACCACTTTAACCTCATGACAACCCTCTAAGGTGGGTCAGGCTGAGAGGATGACTAGCCCAGGGTCACCGCACAGGCTTCCTTCCTGAGTTGCGATTTGAACCTTTACCTCCCCAGTCCTTCTCCACCAATTTAACACTGTATTGCATACCTATATGATATTCCTGAATCTCACGCAAGGTGGCATTGCAAAATACCTCCATGATGATAGGTTTTGGAGATGCTTTATCTGCCCCAGAGAACAAATTATCTTTATTTCCTCCATCATTCGCAATCCAACAAAATAAAATAAAAATGTTAACATGCCGAATGGACTAAATATTGTGCATGTTCCTCTGCCAACGTGCCTGGATTGTCTCTGAAGTCCAAGTGGCAGACAGACTGATTGGCTGAAATCCCATCTGTGAGGGAAGACACTTGTTGCCATAGCCAAATGGCACCATGCGGTGCTCAACACAAGGGAACACGATGCTCACGTGAGGACACAGGGCAAGGATATATATATTTCATCAGCCATTGGATGAATAAGTCAATGGGATTCTTCAGAATTAATGGACCATTTCAGAAAAGCTGTCCGGAGGTGTTTCCAAAACAAAGGCTTCCTTGAACTAATCATAGTGATGGGCAGGTATCTGGTTATTTATTAATGGCCACCTCTTGATTTCGCACAAGACTTGCCCACCTCGGGCCCTCTGTTCAGCAGAAGAAAACATGCTTTGACAAAGTGGACTAACCAGCTGCCACAGCGAAATACTTTTGGGGCGATTGCATAACATCAGTTAGCACATGACATTTCAGATTACAGACTGAAAATACTAGGGTAGGCCATGTTAAAGTGGGTGACGTCCACGCGGATTAAAGTCATGGTCTTGCTTCATGTTTGCTACTTCTGTCTACTTAAAATTAGGAGCCTTCATGCTGGGTCAGTGTCGGTCAAGATAGCCAACATGATCCCTTGCCCACCAGTTGTTTTGCACTACAGCTCCTATCAGCCCTGGCCTAGATGGCCAATGCTGAGAGATGATGGGAATCATAAAAAGCTAAAGGACCTCTGACGGTTAAGTCCAGTTGTGCAAGACTCTGGGGTTGCGGTGCTCATCTCGCTTTACAGGCTGAGGGAGCCGGCATTTGTCCGCTGGGTCATGTGGCCAGCATGACTAAGCCGCTTCTGGCGAAACCAGAGCAGCGCACGGAAACGCCATTTACCTTCCCACCGGAGCAGTACCTATTTATCAACTTGCACTTTTGGGCGTGCTTTCGAACTGCTAGGTTGGCAGGAGCTGGGACTGAGCATCGGGAGCTCACCCCATCGTGGGGATCCAAACCGCCAAGCTGATCGACAAGGCCAAGAGCTTGGCAACCCCTCATTTAGAATTTTGACGTCATCCAATTAAAACAAAAATGAAGTGCGTCATTGATGGCAGCCATTGCCTCAAAGAGGACAAAACTAGGGCTGCAGGGGACTACAGTACCTTTATTTTCAGCCAGATACTAAACAAACTAAAATGAGGTAACTGGTCGGTAGCCATTTTGTCATCTGCCATGGAATGGTTTGATGAGAGTTCTTCCTCATAAACACATAATAATACATGTTCATTAGGACATTGTTTTGATTAAAGCTCTGAGCAGAATAATCACTTCATCTTTGGGACAATTTATTTTTCTTCAGAAAACTAGACTAGGAGTATTATCTGGTTTTTAACTAGAAACTAGTGTTACCTTTCAGTAGGAAACACAAATCTTTCATGAATTCCCATTGGGGAAAACTCTGTTTAATTTGGTCTCATCATTTCCTCTGAAATACCTGTTCTTCAAGTCAGACAACAGTGCATACTCTTTTAGGCTAACAGAGCCATTATTGTGGAATCAGATTTTCAAAAGGATATCCCCCCCTTTTTTTATTTAAAACAACCAGGTGCCAAGGCAGGCAGCCCCCAGACCCAAGGCTTTTAAAGTGTCCCAAAGAGGGAATTTTGGCAAGCCCAGCTTTTCTCACCTCTGTGTCATGAGCCACACTGCCAAAATCCTCAGTTTTGACCCAATTCACAAAACTGATTTTATGCTCAGGAATTCCTTGAAACACGAGAGCGCAGTGTTGGACATATAAATCATTGGCCATTACACGATGCTTTTACTAAAGCCTCTGGCAGCTTCCGCAGACATATTCTAAACCTATCAGTTATTGGCTATTCACGTTGCCATGACGTATGCTAAACTAGGCAGGCAACGGCAAAGCATGTATATTTAAAGGTCCAAACAAAAGATGCGTTCCATCAGGCAAGGAGAGTAGATGCGGGGCAGATAATGATGACCATTTATTTACAGGAGGGGCCTGCCTGCCCATCATCTCTGTGCTGCAAACTACTGTTTGACATAGCTGCCAAGTTATCCCTTTTTTAAGGGATTTTTCCTTATGCTGAATAGGCTTCCTCAAGAGAAAAGGGAAAACTTGGCAGCTATGCTGTTTGATAACCACATTTTCACAGCCTTAGGCAGACCATAAAAACAGGGTAGTTTTTTGAAGCCTCGATGGGATGCCACACATAGCTAGTGAGCTATTTTGGGGTGGCTGGTGGTCCAGAGTTGCACAAGTCGACTACAGTAGATGCACTGAGACATCAACTTGAAGAGACATTTACACCTGTTAAAAGAGGGGATCCAGATGCTAGCTGACATTTTCGTTGCCATTTATAACTGGCATTGCTCCTTTGCCTTTAAGAGACAAAATGTAAGCGGGTGAATCTTCTCCTGGAGTGTTGACACCAAGTGGTGATGGCAGGGACGATTCACCTGCTTACTTTCGGGTTGTCTAGCTGTGGTTAGAAATGCCAGAGTGCCAGGAAGTCAGTTTGGACCACAACCTGCAGAAAAAAAACGCAACTCAGCTGGGCAACAAGCACCCTTGGAAAGGGTGAGGGGACGATAGGGTGCTGCTCAGATTAAACCTTGGCTTATGATCTGTGGCCACATTGTCTACGCTTCTAAATTCTCTTTGAAAGATGTGTGGGCGACTCAATTTTGGCACAGAGCTTGCCCTCCAGCCAGCTCCCCAGCCTTGAACACTTCTTTGGCGAGGGCGGTATTTTCCAGCCACGAACATAATCTTCCCCTACGAAATATGCAAAATACAACATGACCGGAAGACAAAATGTTGCACGGGGGGACACGCCATCTTATATGCTACGGCAGAAGGAAGGGAAGGACCAGTACTGGTATAAATAGAGCAACATCTGGGGCCTCATTGAAGTGGTAAACATCCTTTGTCTCACTTCAAACCACAAGAGGCTCTCATAGTGGAGTGTTCATACCTAAAAGGTGGGGTGGGGTGGGGGGTAATAACATAGAAAGCAATTTTCAATCAAACCCACTTTCCTGGATTTGCTCCATTTAATTCGAGAGGACTTACTTCTGAGTAGACATTAAAAGAGTTGCACTGAAAGTGTAAAGGACCAAGGCTTCCTAGCTGTGTTCCAAGAAAGAATGGGGAGGCTTGGAGCAGGGAGGGAAATGGTGCCAGTTTTGGAGCCGCTTGGCAGGAAGGAGCCTTGCGCATCTGCAAGGGCAGGCGGTTGCATTTGGGAATTGAGTACATATCTGTGCTGCAAGCAAACAACCTGACTCTGACTCCAAGAGACTGCAGCTCTGCCACATGGAGCTAAGAGCAATTTATTTATTTATTAGGAATATTTATAACTTGACTTTCCAATTCAAAACTCAAGGCAGCTAGCATTCATAAGAAATGCAAAGCTAGAATCGTAAGTTAACCAATGAGGGACGCATAAAATTATTATTATTAATGATGATAATAATAATAATAATAATAATAATTTCATTTATAAATCACTTCCCATGATGCATCCCAAAGTGATCATCAACCCTCCCGACACTCCCCCCACAGTACACCCCCCCCGAGTTTCCTCTTCCCAACCATGCAACTACAAAGCTCTTCCAAGCCCATTTCTGAAGCCACTTCCCTCTGCTCCAGCCCTGCTCTGCATCCCTCTTATTCAGGCCTTCCTGTTCCATTATGCAACCCATTCCCACTTCCTCTCCATTACTTTTTCCAACTCTTCCTTGCACACAGATCACCCCTCTCCATGCCTTCCTCTCTCTCATATTCTGCAGCCCCCTTTGCACAAAAACCCTATGCTGATATATGCTACCATATCTTTGAGATGAATAGAATCACCAAGAGCAAGCCTGTCAGCTGGCTTATTCAATTAGAGAACATCCTCTTCTGTTTAAATCTGCCATTCTCCTCCATCTCCCCAGCCTTCTTTATTCAAATCCCTGCTGTTGTTTAAAAGTGCCATTTTTTCTCAGTCTCCCTCCCATCTCACTCACTGCCTTCTCTTTTGTTCCCCTACCCAACCCCAATTGAATGCAAATCTGGGATTGTGATGAGGCACTATAAATCCTGCGATGAAGGCTGCATGACGACAGCCTTATATTTCTATGCCTATAGGAAGACAGGTCTGTATAAAAAACTCAAACAACTCCATATATAAAAACAAGACAAAACAACAGAACATATATAAAATGCGTTCAGATCCAATGCAGATACCAATTAGGAGAAAGATCTCCATTTAGAAAGCAAAATTAACCAAGAGGATGCAGGTCAGAAATCTGTCCAGATAAATTTTCAGGAGATGGCATATGGATCCGCTGAGGCAAGGTGGGTGTCACAAATGGAAAAGTCCTTTCACATGTTTGTGCCAATCACACCTTAGCTGAGACGTGTAAGAGGTCCTCTCCCCATAAGGCCCTTAGTAGCTGGGCAGGAACATATGGCAGCAAATGGTCCTTTAACTATTGTCTCTCCACTCCACTCCCCCCATTTTTTAAATAGTTCTTCGTTGGTTTTTTCCTTAATACAGAAAATAGGCTATCACTCCCAATTTCAGTGCCTCAAACGTAGAAAAGAAAAAGTAAATCGTTCTATAAATACAGAAATCTTATAGCAAAGTTGGATAGCCCCTAACATAAAGGATAACAGTTGTTGGTTGTAACAGAATCTCCGTTAATTTGACAGCGACACGCATCCTTCCAAATATATGAGTCTTATTGTAGCTATATATTCCAGAATGCTGCAGAAGGGATTGTTCATTTGTAAGGGATATTTGTCTACATTAGAAACACTCCACAGTCAGCTGAAAATGTATATTTCTTTTTTCTTTTTTTTACCTCTAGCAGTATGGAGACGTTGAGTCAATTTTTGAGTGCAATTTCCCATACCTTATTAAACCATTTCTGGAAGTTTATGCTGCAAAGAGTTTTCTAAAACCTGGTTATCAAAGTGGAGCTGCTGTCAACAGAAAACCGATGAGAGTCTTTCATTGCAGGTCTCTCTCCCCCCCCCCTAATGAAAAGATTCAATCCACTGGTGTTTCTGTTGCTTGTGCCCACACTAGTTTAGAGATCTCATTAAATATATAGTCCCAGAAAGTCAGAAACTTTAATACATTCATTCCCACACACGTATGTAGAATAGAGACAGAGCTACCCCATATCCCCTCTAATGGAAAGATGTGTGTGTGTGTGTGATATTCTGACTGGAGTAAAATACAATTTCTGTATGAACCGACTGCACAGCCTAACATTTAGTTTCCAGGCCCAACTCAAAGCGCTGGTTTTGACCTATAAAGCCCCAAAAGGCTTTGGATCACAATATCTCAAGGACTGCTTTCCCCCCCATCTGTGATGATCTTCTAAGGCCCTTCTTTGTGTGCCTCTTCCACGAGACGTCGGAGGCTGGCAACATGAGAATGGGACTTTTCCGTGGTGACTCCCCTCTTGTGCAATGCTCTCCCCAGGGAGGCTCGCCTAGTGCCAGCATTAGGTATCTTTAGCCGCCAGGTGAAAACATTTATCTTTCTATGGCCTTTTAAATGTGTTTATGGTAAGGGGTTTGGGCGATGGGGAATTATTGGTCTGTTTTTGTTTTATTATGTATTTTGTGTTCTCATTTTGTATTTTTATTTTGTGAACCGCCTTGTGACCCTTGGATGAAGGGTGGTATACAAATAATAATAATAATTGTCAGGGTTTTTGCGACTACTCTTGAGTAACGACCCTCCACATGTCTTTCAGGAACTGTTATTGGTGCACATTATTTACAGTGAATTGAGCTGCTGGTTTCATGTCTCATCGGTCTGATTCAGAATCCGGCACTGCCCCTTTTCGCGACCTTGACCAACATAAGAGTCGCGGGACAGCGGACCTCCCCCCCTTTCTCCTCCTCCTTAATTCCGGTGTCGGGGTGGGGGGGTGGGGAAAGGTCTCCGGTCCATCTGAGTTCCATCCTCTCTTTCCCCCTCCCTCTCTTCCTGCATGAGGAGCAGTGGCTCTTGGATGTTGCCAGAGCTCCGGCACTCCCTCTCCGTCTCCTGACTTTCCCCTTCCGACCCTTCGCTTTCATTACTGCTGGGAGATGGGCTGCTCCTGATGAGGGGGGGGGACTGTTGCCTATAAGCCCCCCCCTTACAATGATAATAGGATGGAAATTTTGGTATTTTTTTTGGTGAAAATCTTTCAGTCTTTCAGATAAAATTCTGGATGACCCTCAAGAGGAATCAATGGGAATACAGTATACTAGGCACCAGCATTTATTTTCTGAATTTCCAGATTTTTAATCAGTTGGATAGTGTTTTGGTTTTACAGGCTACTTCTCTGTTGTTGTTGTTGTTGTTGTTGTTGTTGTTGTTGTTGTTGTTGTTGTTTTAAATACACTGATACAATAAAAGTCTTCTTATTTGTACCCAGTGTTTCATTAATGTAAGAAAATAGGTGCCTGAGTTGATAGGCCTCTTCCTATAATTTTCACTGTGGGATTTTGGTCCTTTTAACTATTCTGATCCCAAACTGTTTTAGGGCTTTAAATGTGGCAACTTGTACTTTGACTAGTGCCTGAAAACAGATTGGCTCTGTCACATGCTCGACAAAACCGTCCCAGTCAGTCGCTTATCTGCACTAGCAGTGATCAAGACTGAAACGATGTCTTTAAACTAATAATTCATGACCCATAATAATTTAAGAGGGCCCCTGCTGGGTCCATTTAGTCCGGCATCATTTCCCCATCACTGGCCAACCAGATGCTGCCGCGGGACAGGCAGGCAAGGCCTCCGCAGTTGGTCTGCAGTGGCACATTGCCTCTCAACAGGGATGGTCTATTTAGCCATCAGACCTTAATAGCAGCCGATAGATGGATGCACCCTCCCTTTTAAAGACATCAGCCAGCACAGCACTTTTGTGGCAGTGAATGTTATAAATTAATGAGTGAATGAGTGAATAAGTACTTTGGTTTGGGTCTCCTGCTTCTATTGCCAACCCATTTTGCTGGGTGACCCCCTGTGGGCTGGCATCACTGGGCCCCTGCCAAGGTCTACACCCAAACAGGGGGTTGAGCACTGGGCCCTCAGACCCCCCCCCCCTTGTTGCTGTCGCCCTCTCTGACCATGCTGGCAGGGGACAAGCGTGAGAAGGAGCATTCTCCTCCATCTGTGTCTTGTGCATTAAGGCCAGAGGGAGAGGAAACACAAATGGGAACAGGTCTTTTTTTTACTAGTAAGTCACTGTCTTTCAGACCCTGTCAGGTGGCCTCCAGGATGTATGGGACAGGATAATGTAGAATCTCTGTGCAAACAAATCCGGATGAATGTTCACCGTTGTGTAACCTCCCCGGAAACAAATGAGAACAAACACACAATAGAGCGGGCATCGTAAAACCGCCGTGCAACCTTTGTGCATGTGAGCCAGGATTAATGCTCAAAACACAGATCCAACGGACTTAAAAAAGGACCCAAAGAGTAGGCAAATGTTCAACACAATTTTAAAATCACTTAACTCCAGAACCTGACTACTTTATAGCCTATTCACTAACAGCACAGTATTTCTGGTCTACTTGTGAGTACCCTGGTCTCAGTGTCCTCATTGCAGGACTCAGCAGGGAGGAAGGGGCCAAAACTAGGATTATCTGGTTCTGGCTCCGATTGTTGGCCTCCCTGCCTTCTGCTCTATCAACCCCAGTGGACACCAGTAGCCAGGTCTTGGTGAAGTCTAGGTCTGTTCAGTGCCTGGACATGCCTTCTTTTCAGGATTTACAGTACTCCATTCCATTCCACAGCAATGGAGTATTCAGAGTTCTGTCCTTAGGGCTCTTTCCTGCAAAGTTCGGGTTCCCTGCAATCCTGCTAACGCCTCTGGTGTGTGGATGGTGGTCTTTGGGTCACGAAAATAATTCACACCTGGAGAATAAGCTTCCTTAGTATACCATAGATGTGTTTGGGAGGTATGTGCGTTCACCCGACTTAATTTCATTTATTTCACTGAGAAATCTCTACGGCATCTATGCAGTTGCTTACTCTTGCCTTCCACACTCTGTCTCATGTATGTGTGAACTATGGAGTTCCTGAAAATTGAAAACTGAACTGGAGCTGCCTCAAAAAGAAATGGCCAGAGCTCTGCTTGCGCCTTTCAAGAAAAAGCTTAAAAAAGTGTAGTAAAACAGCAGCTGGCGCTTTTCACAGCATGGAGATAAACACCCATCACTTGCTAAGATAGGCAAAGTGCGCCTTGCAAGGCTCAACTACAGCATAGCTGCCAAGTTTTCCCTTTTCTCACGAGGAAGCCTATTCAGCATAAGGGAAAATCCCTTTAAAAAAGGGATAACTTGGCAGCTATGAACTACAGCGAAGGCTGTTTGCAAACAAATTTGAAATTGGAGGTATAATATCCATAACCCTCCGAGGTCCCTTCCAAGTCCATAATTCTATGTATGCTACATAATGTGCTCACTGCCGCCCTCGCTTGCTAAGGATCCGCGCTGCTGCTAAGCTGCGCTTGCAAGCTCCTCCAAAAAGCAAGTGTTATCTTGGGTCAATCCCACGTATGAGCAGCGAGTGTTTTGGCCAGTCGTTCCCCGCAAATCCCCCAGCCACCCTCTAATGGGAAGCTGCCCCTGCCTTCGCGACACTCTTCCGGCTTGCAGAAGCATTTCCCAGAAAAACACACTCGTTGCTTTATTTTTATTTTTTAAGGTGCCTAACGAACGCCGAGACAAGAAGAGAGCCAACCCGAACCGTTACGCGCCGCTATCTTCTCGCCCAAGGCCTGGCAAGTTTGAAGGGTCCCCGATCCCCGAGAACCGCGTCGTTGCGCAAAGCCTGCAAACCCCTCGGCCAGCCCCACCGAGCCCCGCGGTATTTCGAATGAACATGCCTTTAGGATCGCGCCGGATCAGCGATTTAATCCGCGAAGACCGAAGGCTGGTGCATGGCGAAAATCAGCAGCAGCAGCAGCAACAACTCCCCGTCTCCAAAGAAACGACGAGTTTTTAAGAGCTCATCTTCTTGGAGGGGGGGGGAGGCTTCTTTGCAGATGCAAATCGCGTCTCCGGCCAGCAGGAGGAAGGAAGAGGAAGTGAGAGCGGCAGCGGCGAGGCTTCTGTGCGGGGTGTGCGCGCGTTGGAGTCTGACGATGGGATAGAAAGAGAAAGAGAGAGTCGGAAAGAGAAGCACCCAAACAAGCCGCGGTAAGAGGCCAACTTCCATGGGGCAGGAGGCGCTGGCTGGCGGAGCCACCGGGAAGCGCGGCGCCCTCCAACCTCTGCGGCAGCGCAGCCAACTTCCTTCTCCGCTCCGGCCGCTTTGGGATCCCGGGGCTGCGGGCTGCTTGCTCGGCTTCATGGATAGGATGGCGGGCAGGGGGAGGGAGGGGGGCTCGCAAGATTGCACGCGCTCCTTTGGGGACGGCAGCTTGCCCGAGGGTGCGGGCTGCTGCTGCTGCTGCCCTGGACGGGGAGGTGCAGCTGCGGGTTTCTTTTGCGGGGAGGGTGGGTGGGTGCCGTCCGCTTGGGAGCAAGTCCCGCGGAGTTGGTTGGGGGCGAGGGGGGAGTCTGGGCTCGCCATGGGGACCTGACGCGCTCTACCTGCGCTGCAGGGGCTGGGGAAGGCGCGCGTGGGAAATGCGGCCCCTTTGCAGGGACTCGCGGGGGGGGGGGGTCAGGGGAGCTGATCCTGTAAAGAAGTGAGCGGGGTGAGTGCGGGGGTGAGTGCGGGTGGCCGTAGGGAAGACTTAAAGAGGAGAGGAAGAGGGCATCCGGAGTGCTGTAGAGTTGCGCGTGCTGGCCGGGGTGGGGGGTGGGTGGGTGCGGTGGCGGTTCCTCTCCCCGGGATGGGTGGCCGCAGGTGGCCTCCCCTTCCTTGTTTCTGGCCGCGAGCGAGGCACCGCCTTGGGCTGGGGTGGGTGGGCGGGCGAGGGAGGCTGCTCCGGAGGTGCCGTTTGTCCCCGGGGAGGGCGATGGAGGCGTCCGCGCAGCAGCCAAAAAGGGGAGGGGGGAAAAGGTGCGTGCTGTTTGGGGTGGGGGGATCTGTTCTGTCTGTGCAGCGCCTGAAGACAAGCGCCCGAGGGCTCGGAAGGAGGGGGGGGGAGGAAGGAGGACATTGCTGCAGTTGGGGAGGAAGCGCGCGCCTCTCCCCACCCCCGTGCTCGCTCGCTCGGCAGCCGCTGCCCGCGCGTGGGGTGTTTGCTGGGGTCGGGGGTGGGTGGGTGGGCGCGCAATGGGAGGAAGGCGCAGCGCGCGCCTCCGGGGGGCGGTGTTGCCCTAGATAAGCGGCCTCGGGGCTCTCTCGCCTCTCTGTGCCCCCTTCTCACGATCTCTTCTTCCTCTTCTTGACCCTCCCACCAGCCAGTCGCTCCAGGTGCGTTCCCTTTTTGCCGCGCCTCTGCACCTGGCTTCCCTGGCCCGCGCGTGTGAAACGACCCGAGCCTTATGCGGGTCAAGACAAAAACCGCGCTACCAGGCTAGCTAGAAACGGGAGAGGGGAATGCCGCTAAATTGTGGGGTTAGGAAATAGCTCAGAGGCAGACTCTTGTAATATGGCACCCTATGCGAAGACAAAATTCTGGGGTCCCCCACTAATTTTTTTATTTTATTTTGACATACATTCCTTTTGGTACAGTTGCTTTTTCAATTGATCTTCTCAGTAGGTTCCTGCATTAAATAGATGATGATGATGATGAAATTTTGCACCCCCCTTGGCTTGGCACCCTGTGTGTGTGTGGGGGGGGGACTACTAGCACTGTCTTAAATCTGATGCTGCCACCTCACCTGCCCCCACAAAGTAGGGATATTTTATAAAGCAGACAATTTATTTAACAGAAAGGTAGTCAAAGACTAAGGCAGAATCGCAAGCTGGTGGATAAGGAGCTGAGCACTTGACCCCTCTGTTACCTTACAGTATTTCTTGTCACCTGAGTCTTGCCCATGCCTCCTTACAAGTAAGCCTAGCCCTGTATATAAACGTTGGTGGTGCTTGATTTTTATGCCGCTTACAGGCCAGAATGGGTTCCAAGTGGCTTGCAAGCATGACATCAGTTATAAAATCCATACATGTTTAAAATTAACGCACAAAACAATTTCAGCAAAATGTTTAAAACACCCAGGTTTAAAATAAACAGTAACACACACACACACACACACACACACACACACACGAGAGAGAGGGGAGGGTGCAGTCATAGACGTTCTTACTTGGAAGCAAGCCCCATTGAACTCAGTGGAATTTACACTGCAACCATCAATGGCAGCAAGCATCATGCGTTGATTCCTCTGTATCATTAGTTAAAAGCTTCCCGCTCCACCTTCTGAAAATCTCCTGCTCCTTCAAAAGGCTCTTTTGCTGCTTTGTATGCTTTCAATAGCCTTCCAAAACACTTGCATGGTGCCAACTTCTGTTTTCTTCAAGGCCCACCTTTCCTGTGAAGCTTTTGGGCCAGTCCCCTTGTACCCATCCATTCTTCCCCTGCCCCTATTATTTGAATTTCACTGCTAGCTGCTTGGCCCAGGGCCCTGCCCTTTGGTACGCTCTAAAGTGTACTGTACTCTGCATACCATATAAAAAATCTCCAGTTTACAATATATATACACAGTACTGTATCTTGATTATGATGGAAAGTTCAATAAGTTCGTGAACTGCATGTGACACCCATCTTTCAGCGAATAAAGAGAAATGTCACTTACTCAATCACAACAAAAATTTGCAAATAATAATATAGTTTTATTCTGCTGCAGCTCGGCTCTGTTTAGAATTGAGTGACTGGGCAGCGAGAGGCAGGTGAAAGGTACCAGAATAACTTCATGCAAGAGCTGGCATTGAAAACAAAAATCAGTTGCATTCATCTAGTTGAGTTTACAGTACCAGCAATTACTTGCGATATTTCTGACTAAAAAGCTAAACTTTCATTCCAGGGCGTGATTAGAGTTTTGATAACCACAGTTTTTTACCAGTTATAGGATTTTGTGCTATATATTTTTACTTAAGTTATGGTTTTTTGGTGGGCATTTAAAACATCTGAAGTATGCAATTTAAAGGTATAGTCTGGGTAAAGTTAAACACTTCATCCCCCATTTTTTTTAGTGGGAGAGATTAAAGGATATGCTTAACTCATACATTGAACTCTTTGGCTGGATATTGTCCTGTGAGTGTATCAGTACTTCACCCACAATTGTAATTATTTTTCATTATTTCTTTTCCACTACTGTAAGGGGGAGGGGGGGAGCCCAAAACATGACTTGTATTTTCTAGTGCTATCTACTGAAACCATTTGAATTTCTCTTCTTCCATTTATGTGGGTTTTTTTGTAATCGGCAAGTTCTGACTAGGCCATATTGTTGGGGAATGGCCCATTCAACTAAGATGGCAAGGGATCTTTTGGACTGATTTGTGCATTTTAAAATATCGAATGGACTGACTCAGCAGCTGCGTGGGTGGGCTCTGTAAATGTATAGAAAATAATTTGGTTTTTCTTCACTTGGTATCTGTATTTTTCTATTTTGATATGCTATATGTGCACGCGTCGCTTTATCACCTAGCGAATCCATACGAATAATTAGCTGTTTCTTACATGTATTAAGATATTCTCCTTCCATAGGATAATGATGTTTGACTTTTAAGTTGGTACTCATAAATTATTTCATGGCAACTAATTAGGGCAGCGAGATCTTTGAACCTTCCAGGAGCAGCAGCCCCCCCGTGCTGTCTAGCAACACAACACAGCATCAAGCAGAGCGAAGAGTGAGGTTTGTCACAGACAGAGAGATTTCTGCCCCTTCCACTTGCATGATATCATGCTAAGCAAGAAAAATGTGCTCAGAGACTCGCTTTTCAGTTCTATAAAATCCACAGAACAACCTACAGAAAGCAGATATTGCAGACAGCTTTGTGTCATTTTACAGCCTCTTTATTCCGAGGGATTTCTGTTCCAGTCAATAAAACTGCCCTGGAGCAAGGCTCTCTCGCCTGTGGTGCATCCATTCCTTCTGGTGGTGCATGTAATGTGCCTCTTTCATCGTAAGGGAGGCATTTCTGGCCTCCTCCTCCTCGGTTTATTAGTGCGCACATTTTCTCCTGGGTGTCTGTCTAGTGGGAGATGGAAACATCTAGACGGTTGGTTTCTTCTTGAGACAAGTGTGCATGTAATAGCACTTCCTAAACGGGGCTCTTTCTGTGGCAAACTTCTGTGTGGTATACCGCTCCACCCTTCCTTCCGCCCTTTGTTTGCCGAAATCTCTTGGATTGTACAGTTTGAGCTCTTGCCGTGAGGGCTCCGGCTATTTTCCTTTGCTTTTAGGATGTGATCTCATGCTTTCCATGCCGACAATCAAGTGATCCACTCTCCCCCCCCCACCCTTTGCCCTGGCATTCTCAAAGGAATCCGTGAGCAACGGTTAGGTCTGCATTTGAAGAGCGAAGGCCGTACTAGGCCACTGCACACTTACCTGAGAGTAGGTCCCATTGAACTCGGTGGGACTTCTTTCAGGGAAGCTGGGTGTAGGAGATTTTATTGCAGAGGGACATGTTGTTCCGGCACTGCTTTGAAAACCAGGATGTCTTTTGTGTTTGGTGGGCCTTTGAAGTCACTGAATGAGAGAAAGACTGCTAAAATAAAGGAACATCTGGAGGCCCAGCTTTGGGTAATTAAGACCATTCCGCCAAGACCTTCTAAAATATCCCTTCGCTAATAGGCTGTGCATGTTGCTATTCCTTTGATAAGACGTTTCGGAGCAGCCTGCCCGGCTATGCTCAAAGCTGGTTTGCGTTTCGAAGTAAATGTATTCCTGAACTTGCTGATGCCAAAGAGTTTGAGGTAAATAACAGCATGTGGAACAAACATGATGGATAGTTTGTGGTCCGCAAAGCACTTGCAGTCTATAAAGGCCATTATAGATGAATGAAAGTGATTGAACATCTTGGGGAGAACCATGTGCTTGGCTGCAGAGACGGATCGTCTCCAGATCAACTAGTGGTGCTTTGCGAATGTCACCTTGCAGGTTGGAACATAATAAGACTACTTCCTTACACCAGGAGAGGACCGTTGCCCCAAGTCGCCCAGTATTGTCTCCACTGGAAATCCCTCGACATTTTTGGACCCCAGGCCAGCCTTTAGCTGAAGGGCACTGTCAGGGTTGTTCAGACTACTCCTGAGTAACGAGCTTCCACATACTTGTCTTTCAAAAGTCTTTATTGGTGCACGTTATTTACAGTGTAGTGAGCTGTCATTTCATGTCTTCTCATTCCGTTTCAGAATCCGGCGGTGCCCCTTTTCGCGACTTTGACCAACATAAAAGCCTCGGGACAGTGAATCTCCTCCCCTTTCTCCTCCTCCTTTATTCCGGTGGAAGGGGAAGGGTCTACGATCTGCTTTCTCCCTGTCTACCCTTCCCGCCTCTCTCGCTTCCTGCCTGTGGAGCAGGGGCTCTCCCATACTGCCGGAGACCTGGCACTCCTTCTCCGTCTCCTGACTAGCCCCTTCAGACCCCACACTTTCATGACTGCTTGGAGACGGACTGCTCCTGATGAGAGGGGGGGGTTTCTATAATCCCTCCCCGTTACAGGCACATTTGGGGACTGACCTTTTTGTTTGTTACCATATCTTTGTATGGCGATTGTATTGCTGCTACAACTCCCTGTAGGTCGAGATAGGCCATTAATCACAGTGGTTCTCAAACTTGTGTCTCTGGCTGTTGTTCGACTGCAAATCCCATCATCCCTGACCACTGGTCCTGTTAGCTAGGGATGATGGGAGTTGTAGTCCAACAACGGCCAGAGACTCAAGTTTGAGAACCAACCCACCACTTGGAGACCAGTGGCCTTTTCGAGATCTTGTGTCACAAGTAGAGGTCTTCCCCGGCCCTGTTAGGCAATATCTTTCAGTTGCAAATGCTGAGGTTTAACATAGGAACTCTATGTGCACTGAGCTATGGGGTTCCCTTTGCTACAAAGTATTTTAAAAAGAATTGCCGTATTTTTCGCTCCATAGGACACACCTAGTTTTTAGAGGAGGAAAACAAGATTTATTTATTTTTTGCTTTCTTGAATTGTCCAAGCATTGCAGCCAACTCCTAGAGGCCTAGGTGCCTTTGCCCCCCCCATTAAATATTTGAGGAAGCTTCTTTTGCAAAGGGGGAAAGCTCCATTTTTTTAAGGATCAGCTCAAAGTTGTGCAGCTTTTTTTAAAGGGGGAAAGCTCCATTTTTGAGGATGAGCTCAAAGTTGCTGAGTTTCCTTGCAAAGGGAAAAATCCTTTTTTTTATGGGGTTCAACTCACAGTTCTGCAGCTTCTCTAGGAAAAGGACCCATTTCTACAGTTTCCAGACAGATAATCTAATCAGCCAGTCACATGTCTCCCTCTGCAGATAACAATTGAGGCCTAGGCAAGGGGCCTGGAGGAGCCGGGAAGGGAGCTAGCTCCCTTATCTCCCTCCCCGATCTCTTGCAATCAGCTGCTGAGCGGGTTCCTTTCAACTGGCTCATTCCCTCTTGTTAGCCTTTAGCACTTTTTTTAAAAAAAAAAGCACGATCTGCCTTTAGTCTCTGGGCAATTCGGCTCCAGGAACCATGCATTTGCTTCATAAGATGCACAGACATTTCCTCTTCCCTTTTAGGAGGAAAAATGGAACAAAAAATACAGTATCTGGTCTTGTAATTGTTGCATGCCGTGAAAGGTTTTGTTTTCAACCGCTTTGCATAAAACTGAAGTAACAATCATTAAACCGTTATTGCCTTTTTGGTATTACTGTACCTTCCATTTTAGTTGCTTAAAAACTGTAAAACACTTTTATACTTTTCCGGTTGTCTTTTTTCTTTTCGTTTTAAAGAACTCTTTTCCTACGTGACCTGTTTATTATGGCTGTAACCCGTTTATTAGGACCAGTTCATAGAATCAGCAGAGCCTGAAGTCACATAAAGGAGCACCCGTAACGCAGCTAAGTGGGTCTGGAGCTGGTCTGTACCTGGATTGGGAGATTGGCACACAAGGCTAGGAACCCCAGCTTGGAGCAGGAGAGGAGATAGACAGCTTATGGGCAGAGCACGTGTTTTGTGCGCAGAAAATCAATTCCTGTCTTTTCCAGTTAAAGAATCAGCCAATTTGAACTACCTCTTCCTGAGACCCTGGAGAACGCCTGCTGGAAAAAAAAAAGCATTATGCAGGTATGGGACCATTTCCTATGAGGGTAATTTGGTCTGGGCGATGTCGCAGTATGCTTTGAAGACCCTCTGAAGCTTTCCGTGACATTGGAGACAAGGCCCCAGTCTGCAGGAAGAACCAGGTCTTATCTGTGGTGACCATTCAAAATCTATGAATCCCTGAGTTGATTTTCCACAACAAACTCCTTGAAGAAAAACAGCATGCCTTAGAAAGGGGCTAGGAAAAGCCCTTTTCTGACACAGTTTTCTGCACCCTAGGAGTGTTTCCTGTCCCCATGTACTGGTAATGGGTGAGCATTCAGACTTGCAACCCCTTACTTTCAGCATTAGGGACCCAGATGGCGCTGTGGGTTAAACCACTGAGCCTAGGGCTTGCTGATCAGAAGGTCGGCGGTTCGAATCCCTGCGACGGGGTGAGCTCCCGTTGCTTGGTCCCAGCTCCTGCCAACCTAGCAGTTCGAAAGCACATCAAAATGTAAGTAGATAAATAGGTACCGCTACATCGGGAAGGTAAACGGCGTTTCCGTGTGCTGCTCTGGTTCGCCAGAAGCGGCTTTGTCATGCTGGCCACATGACCTGGAAGCTATACACCGGCTCCCTCGGCCAATAATGCGAGATGAGCGCGCAACCCCAGAGTTGGTCACGACTGGACCTAATGGTCAAGGGTCCCTTTACCTTACTTTCAGCATTGAGTGGTGCAGTTCAGGAATAACGATGTAATGATGCTCTTTACATAAACCAGCTCCAATCATTGTCTGTTGCCTTCAATTGAGAGTGTTTGGAGCAGATTGGCTAACGGTGGCCCACTTTCTCCCAAAGCCTCTTACCAAATGGTTGCAAGTTTCTGCTGTCTTTGAACCCTTCTGTCCTTTGCTCTCAAAACAAGCAATTCCATGTTTCTTTTATTTGGGCCTGGAACCTTTTCATTCCTTCCCTGATCTGACCCTATTGTTTGACGTTGCTTGTTGAGGAGCAAGTTGCTGTAAACTGGCACGGTTGAAGAAAATCGATAAGTTTGTGACCTTTTAAGTAGAAAAAAAAGAAAGTCAATTATAAGATAGTATTTTCCTAAATCCTGGTTGTATGACAGCAGGTTACAGGAAATCTCACTTCCACCTTGGGAGGCCATTCACCAGTTCACATGTAGAATGCGCAGCAAAGGAACAAAAAGTTCAGTAGGAATCGGGAACCATGCCTAGAGGACAAGACATTTTGCATCTCTCATCCTATTTTTGTTACTTTTTTATGAGAGCTGATTAATTAATGTTGTGCCCAGACCTTTAAGAGCAAAAATGCAGCACTTCGATTACAATAGATTTAGATTTGTGTAGCTATAAGAACATTTCCTGTACTGAATATGCTTTTAAAAAAGAAGACTAATTTGTGGCAAAAAGGGAAACTTTAAGCGTGCACTATTAAAGTACTAAAGACTTCTGTTTAGCTTCCCCTTTACTTTCTGCTTCTGGAAGTCGCCCCCCCCCCCGCCTTCCTGGCCATTTTAAGTCAGCTGAGCAATAAACTTTTAAGACCTGGAATATTGGTAGGAATCAAATGCAATATACTGCAATACTATGTATTGCACCGCCACATGAGGATACCAACTCTGTTCCTATCACAACTCTGGGTTTAAAAGGCAAGCGAATTTACTGCAAAGGCTGTAACTTTATCCTCTATTTAGTTCTCTGCGCTGGCTTGCTACCAGGGTGCCGCTATATTTGTAAAGTCCATTTTGAAAGTGTTAAAAGTGTGATTGATTGATATGCTGGCATCTTTAAAGTTGAACCACCATGCTTTTGAATAGGAAGTGAAACAGGAAAAGAGATGCACTGCGGAAGCAGTTTCCAAATATTTTGTTCTGCTTTCTATTAATAAAATTTATTTTGTGCCTGTTTGCTAGTTTGAGACACAATTTCTACTTCTTTTTTCATTTTTATGCTGTACTGTAAACCTCACTGGCATCAATGAATAAAGGGTGGTGTAAAAATTTAATACAGCTTGGTGAAAAACCTTCTCTTTAAAAGTTCATTACAAGCTAGAACTGGATCTTTATCTTTTACTAGCTGGCCCTGCATGCTTTGCTGTGCGTTACTCTGTGAGATGGAGGGTAATAGCCCCCCTTCAGATCCCCCTGAGCCTGAGTCCCCCTGAGTCGAGGCGAGATACTGTGGAGAGGGCAGGTTTCATCCCTGTGTCTCCCCCCACCCTGTTCTGACCCATTACCTATCACTGTCCTCTATTCGGGCCCCCATCCCCCCCAGGCAGGGCCCTACCTCCACTTGGCAATGTTGGGCCTTGTTGCTGCAAAAGGCCTGTTTTCAGTTGGTTTGGCTTTCATGGATGTATGTGAGTGGTGGATCTCGTGGCGGAGGCGGGGTTTGTGGGTGTGGTGTAGATTTCACATGAAGGGAGGGGTGTAGGAGGAGGAGCTGAGGGAATAACACCACTTGAGGGCGCTGTTTTAGTTTGTGGAAAAGCAGGTCTGTACCTGCGCAGGTATGCGATGTCAGCAATCCGAGGTTGTGCGAACACTCGGGAAGTGGCATGGATCGTTGTGTCCAAATTTCAGGTCAAGCGGTTTCAGAGAAAAGTGGAGCCCCCAGTTTCACCATTTTTACATTTTTATATATAGAGATTTGAGATGCCTTCATGTCTCCTACCACATTCTTTCAAATGTGAAATAAGGCTGCAATCTCATATATGCTTACAGTGAACTGGCTCCCCCTGAACTCAGTGGGTTACTTCATACCTGTAAGCAGAGAATTATTTTTGTTTAAGCTGGGTTAGGGAACCTGTGACTCCAGATATTCTGGAGAGCCTGGTCTCCGTCTTCTGTTGTCCCCAGCCAGTGAAGCCAATGGTTACAGATAATGGACAGCATTACAAACTCAGCCGTAGAATCTCATCACCAAACAGCACCTTAAACTCAGGTTATGGTCGCCACAAAAAGGTGCCCTTTTGTGATGGAGTTCTATTATTAATAATATTATTATTATATTTGCAGTATTAATTTCATTTCTGTACCTCTTTAGATGTTAAAGAACAAATCTTAAAGTAGTTTGCAACACATTAATACGTGGAATAAAACAACCCAGAATAAAACAAATGGCAATATTTCGGATCCTTCTCTAAGTGACATTTGGCTTTCCCCAGTCGCCAACTTGGCATCCAGAGATCTCCACTTGGTTGCACTTGGCGCCTGGCTAATTTCTAACACTGAATGGGGGGTATAGTTCCTACGGGACCGCCTCTCCTGGTATGCCCCTCAGAGGACATTAAGGTCCACAAATAATAACATACTGGAGATCCCGAGTCACAAGCTGGTTAGGTTGGCCTCGACCAGGATCAGGGCCTTCTCAGTACTGGCCCCAAAAGGCCTCAGTTCATCCCAAAAGGCCTCAGTACTGTCCCCTTCTCAGTACTGGTGGAACGCTCTGTCTCAGGAGACTAGGGCCCTGCGGGATTTGTCATCTTTTCATAGGGCCTGCAAGACAGAGCTGTTCCGCTTAGCCTTTGGACTGACGCAGTCTGACCCCGGAGTTACCCTCCCCTATGGTTTTATCTTATAATGGTTTTATCTTACTTGTAGATTTTTAATTTTAAAATGGAATTTTAACATTGTATTAATCTGCATTTTAATTGAATTGTTTCTTTTATACCTGCGTTGATATTTTTGTTGTTAGCCGCCCTGAGCCCGGTCTTGACTGGGAAGGGCGGGGTATAAATAAAATTATTATTATTATTATTATTATTATTATTATTATTATTATTAGTTCCGATGGCACCTGGAGGGCTATAGGTTCCCTATCCTTGGTTTAGTGCATTCCTGTCATTAATGCAGCCTTCACTGGTCTGGACACCCTCCAGATAACTCGGACTACAATCCCAGCCAGTGAGTACTACTTTACAATGTATTGCTCTATAATTTTTATATCACTCTGGGATCCATGGTATTCAGTAAATACAGTAGAAGCTAGTTTTGAATCCCAGTTCAGCTGCAGAGCTTACAATCAAAGCTTATAAAACACTTTAAAATCATTATTAATACTGCTTCTGGGACTGCTGGGACAGTCAGTGGAGCATGAGACTCTTAATCTCAGGGCTGTGGGTTCGAGTCACACATTGGGCAAAATATTCCTTCATTGCAGGGGGTTGGACTAGATGACCCACATGGTCCCTTCCAGTTCTAGGATTTTATGATTCTTTTTAAAAGAGGCGTGGGGAGACAATACTTCACACAGATCAAATGCCTTCCTCCTGCTTCCTGCTTCCACTCTCCCTCTGCCACACAGGGTAATAGTAGTAGTAGTAGTAGTAGTAATAATAATAATAATAATAATAATAATAATTTTACCTGTTGTTCCTCTGCCACACAGTGAGCTCCTGTTCTCCCACAGAAGCTGGCCTCTTCAGGAAAAAAGCTCTGGGCTGTGCAGTCGGGTAGGCAAACCCAGCATGTTTACCAGGCACTGATAACTAATTCCAGCTTCTTTACTGGAAAAATGAAGAAAAAGAAGCCTGGTGGGGACTTAACTAATTTAATGCAAATAGTTCATTTTGGCACGAATGTGTAGGATGCTGTGTTCTAGCTATTGCATCATTGCTCGACTATATTTTGTCTCTCGATTGCAATGCGTAGGAGTCCCCTTGCGTACTCGCAAATAAGACAGCAATTTAAAAATACAATTTTTGTGTGGCGTGAACTGCACAGCCCTTAAAATATGACAAAGCCCCCGTCCGAAAGCCTTGCCATCTAAATATTGTCAAAATAACATAGAAGTGGAAGGAGGACAGAAAAAAAAGATGTATGGAAAGTAAATAAAACGTGCAACCTATATGACGCATGTTGGAAGTCACCTTTAAGGCAATTTTCTAAAGAAAAGATAAGATGGGATATAAATATTTTAACAGAAATATTTTTTTGGGAAGTAAAAATAAACCAAAGCTGGGGAGCACATCGGAGGAAAACACACAAAAAATGATAAATTGTGAAGGAATGTTAAATAGACAGTGGTACGCAGCGCTTGTTGTTGTTGTTGTTCAGCCAGAATTCACCGGACCCCCAACTCTGGCACCTTTCAGGTGGAGACCCCAAGGAGGTCCCGAGCCGCAGCCTCGGATTCTAGCAGAAATCAGGGCAGGCTCCCTCTCTCTGCTCTGTGTTTTTGTCTTTCTGTCTAGTAGACAATTGAGGGAGGAAAGCTCACCCATTTCCTCTCTGGCACAGAGCCACTTCCTTTGTTCCCTTGTTGTTGTTTAGTCGTTTAGTCGTGTCCGACTCTTCGTGACCCCATGGACCAGAGCACGCCAGGCACTCCTGTCTTCCACTGCCTCCCGCAGTTTGGTCACACTCATGTTCGTAGCTTCGAGAACACTGTCCAACCATCTCGTCCTCTGTCGTCCCCTTCTCCTTGTGCCCTCAATCTTTCCCAACATCAGGGTCTTTTCCAGGGAGTCTTCTCTTCTCATGAGGTGGCCAAAGTATTGGAGCCTCAGCTGCAGGATCTGTCCTTCCAGTGAGCACTCAGGGCTGATTCCTTCAGAATGGATAGGTTTGATCTTCTTGCATCTTCTTGATCTGGTGCTCCTCCAGCACCAGAATTCAAAAGCATTCTTTATGGTCCAGCCTTCTTTATGGTCCAGCTCTCACTTCCATACACCACTACTGGGAAAACCATAGCTTTAACTATACGGACTTTGTAGGCAAGGTGATGTCTCTGCTTTTTAAGATGCTGCCTAGGTTTGTCATTGCTTTTCTCCCAAGAAGCAGGCATCTTTTAATTTCTTGACTGCTGTCACCATCTGCAGTGATCAAGGAGCCCAAGAAAGTAAAATCTCTCACTGCCTCCATTTCTTCCCCTTTCTTGTTCCCTTAGCGACCCTTACTTTGTGGGCCATTACCAGGCCGGCCTAGCTATTCCAGCAATTGAATCCATGCCGGATCTGGAAATTAGAAAGGGGGGCTCAGGCGTACAGCCCACCCACACCTCAAACACATAACAGTTATTTAGTTAATGCACAGATGTCTAATATATTCTGAAATAAGCGGCTGCCTTTAGAGCAGCCCATGTGAGAAGCATGGATTTGATGTACCTGCTTCTCCCTTGAGTGGATGAGCTGAAAGGTGCGTCGCTCTGAGCACTGTCGAAAGCATGCGGCGCATGCTCATGGCGTCCTTTCACTGTTGTTACCAAGAACGGACAACTTGTGCATCCCTTTTTTCATAGCAACAGCCATGATTTCAGATGGCAACTGAAGCCTAATAAAAGCTTAACTGCTGAAACAGTTCATCCCAAAAGGCCTCCTTTTTTCTTTTTTTATTAATGAGCTCGCAGCCCCAAACATAAAACCGTTTAGCCTCATTATTCTAAAGATGGGATTTAGCATAGACCGAGATAACCAGTGTGTGAGTTGGGCCTGGGATACGGCAACGTAATCCCCATCTCCTGTTAGTACATAAACCACACAGAGGGTATTTTGTGTTGTTGTTGTTTTTGCAGTTAAGCAGTAGATAAATATTATTAAATAAAGAAATACATAACTCACTTGGTTTTACCCAGCTGGACTCTCGTTTAGACAGCAGAGTGAAGTCTAATAGGTGATCTTTCAATGGATCTTGGATCTCTGTGCTTGCTTGTTTTCCAGTTTTGATTTTTGATTTAATGTGCAAAGGCCACTTGTAACGAATGTGCCAAAAGTATTAAAGATTAAAATGCAAAAGGCATAATTTAAGCAAACCCTTACGGTTACGTAATGTGGGCAGCAGTCAGAATTCAGCATGAAGTCCCTCAATCTTGGTGCACTTAACTTTGTTGGGTTGCCTAGATTCTAGAACTTAAACTAAAAGGAAATGGCATTCCTCTTCCCCCAACCCCCCCCCCCAGTTCTGCCCTCTGTTTAGCCATAAATCTGTCATTATTCCTCTTGTCCCTCCCTTCATCTTGGCTTGTTCTGATTCTGAGTATTCCGCCGCCATAACCATGTACACGTAGAAGAATGGGTGGGCATGATTCAAGCTTGTGGGATCAGTGCCCCCCCCCGTAGAATCCTGAGGTTTAGCGCTTGCTCCAAGTGCATCTGGCAGTTAACCAGAAGGTTGGTGGTTCAAGCCCATCCGGGGACGGCTGTGGGCAGGATTCCTGCATTGCAGGGGGTTGGACTAGATGACCCTCGGGGGTCCCTTCCAACTCTACAATTCTTTGTGTCGATGAGAACTGAGTTTGCAGTAAAATGCATGTATGGGTCCTCTCAACTTCTTTGTGTTAGCAGCCTAGTCATTGGGTTGGCGGGGGGGGGCAGTTGCTGTTGTTGCTACACCATTGGTGATCAGCCACAGATCTTTGGTGATCAGCCACAGATCTCCTCAATCTCCTTGTGAACCCGCCGGCAAACCCGTACACCTACAGTAAACAGTTGCCCAATGCTTCCTGTTACGTTGAGTTCAGCTTGCATTCGCTTCGAGTTGTGGCCAACTTTAACCACTCGAGGTGATGGATGGAGCAGAAGAAGGAAGTCAAGGCAGATAAGTTAGAATTGGGGGTGGGGGTGGGTGGGAGTCTGGAGTGCAACAGGGCTGTCTGGTTGCAGGACAAGGAGCTATAGGGCATGGAAGGGAAAGTCAGAAATGAGTTTGCAAGGACTGATAGTAGGAAGAGCAGCGACACATTAGCAAAAGCATTGCTACAAGATGTGTGAGGTTCTGGCATTAGCTCTGACCATTGATACAATATGGGTTTTCAGGCTACAAACAGGGAAGAATCAACAGGCAGAAATGCCATTTCAGGTTTCTAACACTGTACAGTCATACCTCGGTTTAAGTACGCCTCAGTTTGAGGCGGACCCGTCTGGAATGGATTAATCCACTTTCCATTACTTTCAATGGGAAAGTTCGCTTCAGGTTAAGTACGCTTCAGGTTAAGTACAGACTTCCGGAACCAATTACACTCATACCTCGGGTTAAGTACGCTTCAGGTTGAGTACTCCGCGGACCCGTCTGGAAGTTAATCCACTTTCCATTACTTTCAGTGGGAAACCTCGCTTCAGGTTAAGTACACTTCAGTTTAAGTACTCTACGGACCGTCTGGAACGGATTAATCCACTTTCCATTACTTTCAATGGGAAAGTTTGTTTCAGGTTAAGTTCGCTTCAGGTTAAGTACAGACTTCCGGAACCCATTGTGTTTGTAAACCGAGGTACCACTGTATTTCCTTGGCCCTGGGTACGAAAAGCCAAATTTGCAAAACGCTTACGCCATTTATCTCTGGTTGGGGGGGGGGTTCAAATCCAAGCTCAAATCTTTAAATAGCAAAAAGCACAAATAATAATTAGGAGCCTCTCATCTTCCCACCCCTGCAAGGTTAATTATGATATCTGTCTGCAATGTTTTGTTGGCATCTGTCTGTCTCGAGAGACAAGCGAGGAGTGCAGCTTTGGGGGTGAAGTCAAAATGTAGGCATTGTGAAAACTAAATATCTCCTGTGCTCTTCTGCGGATTGGTGCATGTCTACTCAGAAGTAAGCCCTGTTGGGTCTGAAGGGATTTACTGCCGGGCAATTTTGTGTTGGATCCACAATGGAAGCCTTCATTTGAGAGAGCTAGTGAGCAGGAAAAATGAGGGGTGGAGACAAAGCTGTTTTTGAAATAAATTGCAAATTGCCCTCTTGAAGGAATGGTGTTTTTTCTTGAGGGCTTTGGAAACATTTTCAATCCTATCTATCTACAGAAGAGCTTTCCAAACTTTTCGTGTTGTTGACACACTTTTTAGACATGCATCATTTTGCGCCGTGGTAACTCATTTCTGCATCATTTCGCAACACAGTTATTCAGTTTTACAGTCATACCTTTGTTTAAGTACGCCTCGGTTTGAGTATTTTCAGTTTAAGTACTCCGTGGACCTATCTGGAATGGATTAATCCATTTTCCATTACTTTCAATGGGAAAGTTCGCTTCAGCTTAAGTACGCTTCAGGTTAAGTACAGACTTCCAGAACCAATTGTGTTTGTAAACTGAGGTACCACTGTACTAGCAAACTGGAGGTTAAACTAACCCCTTTCCAAGCCCTGGGATCGCAGGGAGCGTTTGTGCGATGCCCCTACACACTGCAGTCGACACACAAATGTGTCATGACACAGATTTTGGAAAGCTCTGATATACAGGGGCAGCAAGGAACATGTTAAAATAATGAATTCACTGAAATGAGAACTGTCTCCTCTAGTCCAGGGGCCAACAAACTTTTTCAGCAGAGGGCCGGTCCACTGTCCCTCAGACCTTGTGGGGGGCCGGACTATATTTTGGAAAGAAAGAAAAAAAATGAACGAATTCCTATGCCCTACAAATAACCCAGAGATGCATTTTAAATAAAATGATACATTCTACTCATGTTAAAACACGCTGGTCCACGGGCCAGATTTAGAAGGCGATTGGGTCAGATCCGGCCCCCGGGCCTTAGTTTGCCTACCCGTGCTCTAGTCCTTCTGGAATGCTTTATATGATATTCTTTTTTGAAAAAATAATCGCTGGGCAGTATTAGTGACCCAGATCACCAAGTTGCTTTGAAGATCTGAATATATAGGGCTTTTTTCTGCGGGTACTCAAGGGTACGCAGTACTGGGCCTTTTCTCTCTCCAAATGTTAAAAGTGTGGCACTTCATAGTGAGTACCGGTCCTTTTTAATCCTTAAACTCATTCTCACATGGAGAATTTTAAGGGAGGGGCCTGCATGACAGCGATGGGTCAACATTTGGCCCCTGGGTGCAAGATTCCCCACCCCTGAACTACCGCAGCTGGAATAACGGCAAAAAGTGTTTCAAACAAGTCACAGTCTCTCCATCTGACCTGCCCCACGGGGTGCCTGTGAAGATAAAAATGGGGGAAAATGAATAGGCTGCCCTGAGGACTTTGGAGGAAAGTCAGAATAAGAACATGATAAATAGAAACTAGGTCGGTCCTTGAATCCGGGACAAGCTGCTCCTGACTCTTGTGTTTTCTTAACTTTAATTTTGTCCATTGCTTGATGTTTCGAGAAGCAGAAATTTCTTCCTTTGCATTGATTCCCCTGTAACTTAACTCACTGCATAACTTGACATGGGTTTTGAATTCTAGTGTAATACTTTTCACAGATATTCATGAATATTTCCTATGTACCCTGCAGCATAGCTGCCAAGTCTCCCGTATTCCCCGGGAAACCCCCGTTTTTCCGGCTGTCCCCAGCCGAAAAAGGGGATTTTTTTGTTTCCCCCCGGTTTATTCTGGTGCGGCGGCCATTTTGGAACTGGGTGGAGCATTCTCAGAAGCGACTTTTGATGCTGCTTTGCCCAGTTCCAAAATGGCTGCAGCGTGACTTCTGGTGTGGCAGCCATTTTGGAACAGGGCAGAGCAGCATCAAAAGTAGCTTCTGAGCATGCTCCGCCCAGTTCCAAAACGGCGGCAGCGCTACTTCCGGTCTGCTACTTCCGGTCCGGTCCCTTAGTTTTCAGAGAGGAACTTGACAGGTATGCCCTGCAGCTAAATGGACAGTTGAGGAGGCAGAGAAGAGAGCTTGACTAGAGAAATGATGAAGGGATAAGGGATAACTGGCAGTGGAAAGTGAAGGAAAATGTGAGAATTGTAGTTCAGTGAAGAGATAAAACTCTGTAGCTGGGGCACAATTAGTGCTATTGTCTATTGCAAGCTGTTTTCTCTGATGCTGGTTAAGCAGCTAAGTGTGTTAACCTTGTTCTCTCTTTTTATCCCTTATTTTGATTTCTGGATTGTAAGCCCCTAGGGGCGGGGATCTCTCGTCTTTACAAATAAATATCAATAATATTGTACGTGTTGATGAACCACTTAAATTTGCATTGAGGAAAGGAATTCGGCTTTGGTGGGGAAGCATGTTCTTGAATTGTTAACCACTGCTAAGAGGTTTTGTTAACCAAA
This sequence comes from Zootoca vivipara, assembly GCF_965207765.1. Taxonomy (NCBI): domain Eukaryota; kingdom Metazoa; phylum Chordata; class Lepidosauria; order Squamata; family Lacertidae; genus Zootoca; species Zootoca vivipara. The sequence continues at coordinate 5,929,263 of NC_142594.1, forward strand.
CTGCTGATAATGCATTATCTTGGCCCTTTAAGTATTTGCTCAGGCTGCCATTGAAAACTAGGTGCATTAGTCTGATTAATATGATGTTCAAGAGAAATTAATACTGTTCGGCAAGCAGATTTTGAACCACTTGCTACTGAAGCAACAATATTATGTAGGGATACGCAGCCTTCTTTTCTTATTACTGAAATGTTTGCATAATACAAGATGCTTTTCAGTAGTCTTGACAAAAACACTCATTATCTCTTTGCTGCTGACAGTGGCTTTTGTTGCATTACTATCTGAAGGCATACAGGATTATGCTGTGAATGAAACATGAGCAGCTCTAAGCATTGGCCCAAAGTATTGTTTAATGAGTGATAGTTAACAGGAGAAATGCTGGCTTCTCTAGCTCTGAAAGTTGCACACGAGCGGACTTAAATGTACCAGGGAAGCAGCAGGTATTAATGGCGGGTTTAGAGCCAGTAAAGCCCCGGCATGAATTTTGCTGCCGCAATTTTGAGTTTTAGAAGTCCGCTTCAGATGTTTCTGACATGAAAATCCATCATTTTGCTTAAAGGTGTTTCAGGCTATGAAGCAGATTAAGTGGAACGGTAGTTCGTTCTTGTTGGAAGAAGCCAAAAGGAAAAACCAGATGTGCAGGACGGGGATCCCGGCTGAAGAAGCAAGTGTTGTGACTTTTCAGGTGATTGACCAATCTGGCTGTTGTAGCCACAGGCAGGAGAAGCCAGAGGTTTACTGAACCCCTGGAAGGCTGCTTTCAGTCAGTGGGTTCCTCCTTGTGTAGGCTTGTGGTAGCAGCTAGAGCAGGGGTGTCAAACTCAAATTCATCGGGGGCCGCATCAGCAGTTTGGTCACCCTCAAAGGGCCAGTTGTATCTGTAGGACTATGTGTCCACTCTTTATTATCTGAAAGCAGAAACATAGTCAGAATAATGGCAGGTAGATATTCAAATGTACAATTATTGTACAATTTATTGAAAAATGATTTTTGGTAACTGCACTGGGTGGTGGAGGCTCGCTAGGGTTTCATGCAGGACCTTTGCAGAGCTACTAGTACCTGGAGATGCTGGGGTCCTTCTGCATGCAGGACAGATGTTCTGCCAGTGAGCCACCACCCTTCACCAAAGGGACTGGCTGAGGTTGACTCACTGGAGCTGATCTCCTGGTTCCAGGGTTTAAGGGCCAGAAGTATAAAGCCTATGTTTCTGAGGAGAGGGAGAGGGAGGGGAGGGAGGGAGGAAGGAAGGAAGGAAGAAAAGAGGGAGTGGGAGGGAGAGAGGAAGGAAGGAAGGAAGGAAAGAGGGGAGAGAAAGAAGAGTAGGAAATAAGGAAGGGAATAAAGAAGGAAAGAAAAAGAAAGAGGGAGAGAAGAGGGAAAGGGAGAAAGAAGGAAGGAAGTAGAGGGAAAGAAAGAATAAGAATGAGGGAGAGGAAGAAAGATGGGAAGGACGGAAGGAAGGAAGGAAGGAAGGAAGGAAGGAAGGAAGAAAGAAAAGAGGGAGCAGGAGTGAGAGAGGAAGGAAAGAGGTGAGAGAAAGAAGAGTAGGAAAGAAGGAATAAAGAAGGAAAGAAAAAGAAAGAGGGAGAGAAGACAGAGATAAAGAAGGAAGGAAGGAGAGGGAAAGAAAGAATAAGAACGAGAGAGAGGAAGAAAGAAAGGGAAGGGGGGGTCGCCGCCTTGATTCAGCGCCAGAAAAGAGCGCGAAGGGACACCCCCCCCGTCCCCAGCTGTTTGTCGGCGCTTTGTCGGCGCGGCGCTTCAGCAGCAAGGTCCCGCTGCTGGGTCCCGCTGGCTGGGGTGCTCGGCGGGCCACATGACGAGGTCTGGCGGGCCGGATTTGGCCCCCGGGCCTTGTGTTTGACACCCATGAGCTAGAGGAAGGTGGGGCGGGTGAAATTGGTTAGATTCTGCATCTGCCGGGAGAACACAGAAGCAGTTTCTCTAGATCAGGGGTGGCCAACTCCCAAGAGACTGTGATCTACTCATGGAGTTAAAGCCTGGCAGTGATCTACCCCCTTTTGTGGGGTTCAGGTCAAAGTTGTTGAGCTTTTCTTGATCTTTTAGGGAGGAGGAAAGCCCAATTTGGGGTGTGTGTGTGCAGGGCAATAATGTTGAGCTTTTCTTAGGGGAGTCAAAGTTGTTGAGCTTCTTTGGGGTGAGCCAGTGATCTACCACAGGTGTCCAGTGATCTACCGGTAGATCACGATCTACCTGTTGGACTTGCCTGCTTACTAATGTGCTCCGTAACAGTTTCCTCCACTTTGAGCTGAGTCATGCGGACTTTGTCGAGGATTCCAGAGCCAAGCTGCCTATCAAGCATCACAATGGTTCTTCACAACAGGAACACTGAAGGTCTGTGTTGTCAGAGTAGAACTACGCTGCAAGCTTAGCACATGGACCGCACAACAGGGTCCTTGGGGCATTTGATGCCCCAGCTGATCTCCAGCTGCGACCACGTGCAGATCTCTGAGTGCCATCTGGCTGGCACCTCCAGCTTTCTTAAGCAGGTAAGCAGAAGAGCATATTTATTGCATCTATACCCCCCCCCCGGAGTACATGGTTACCCTCCCCCCATTAATCCCTACAACAACCCTGTGAGGTAGGTTAAGAGGCTGTGACTGGCTCAAGGTCTATGATTCTATAACTAGATTGGACTGATCCAACTGGACTCTTCTTAATGTAAATTACCATATTTTTCTGTGTACTGGATGAGATTTTTTTGACTAAAAATTGTGTCAAAAAACTGAGGTTGTCCAATACATGGATAGTAGCATGGCGGGGGTGGGGGGAGGGAAGCACCGCCGGCCATTCGGTTGGCGGGAGCGCGGCTTCCTCAGATGCTGCAGCGAGTGGGGAGCGATCTGGGGGGGTGTTTCCTGCCTTCAGCTGCATTTGGGGGGGGGGAGAAGCTGTGCGCTGCTCGCCAACTCATTGGCGGGAGCGCAAATTCACCTGATGCCACTGCGCGAGGAAAATGATCTAGGGAGTGTGGGGGAAGAGGCTCAACAACTGGGCCCTCATTTTCTTAAAATTTATTCCCCCAAAGGGGGGGGTCTTATGCAAGGGGGCATCTTATAGACGGAAAAGTACGGTAACCCCAGTTTTATCACTGTTTTGCTCCCCCACCTCCCACCTCCCCCAAATCAAGCCAATGTTGCTTGTGTGTGAGAGTGGCCTTATAGTGAACGTTAGCGCACAGACGGTTTTATGTGAAAGTGCAGTAACAAAACAGATTGCAGCGCATCGTCTCGTTTTTAGAACCGCTAGAGGCGGTTCATGTAGTGGTGCAGGGCACATGGCAGCGGAGCGTGCAGAATTGCTCCGAATCGGTGCTGGAGCTTCTTACAAGAAATACATGTAGGTTTTGAAGGGGTAGGAGATTTGTGAAACCTTGGTTCTCAAACGGCTTAGTTGACGAACAAATCGGCTCCCGAACGCCGAAAACCCGGAAGCTAGTGTTCCGTTTTTTAAACATTTTTCAAAAGCCGGACGTCCTATGCGGCTGTTGGCTATTGTTTCCAGGGTGTCTGCGCCAATCGGAAGCCGCGCCTTGGTTTTCGAATGTTTTGGAAGTAGAATGGACTCCCGGAATGGATTACATTCGAGAACCAAGGTACCACTGTACATGACTCATCATATCCCTATAACTCTGAGCCAACGAAACAACAGAGATCCAGCTTACCTTCCAAGTCCCGGACTGCAGAATCCGGGACCGGCAGCCGTGTGACACCGGAAGTTGCGTCGACGTAACTTCCGGTGTCGCTTTGCCCTTCTATGGGCACAAAAATGGCCGCCGCCGGCTTCGAAAGTCACTTGTACGCATGTCAGGAAGTGCGTCAGCGCAACTTCCGGTGTCGCTCCGCCCATATATGGGCACCAAAAATGGCCGCCGCCGACACCGGAAGTCGCGTCTATGCACTTCCGGACATGCGTAGATGCGACTTTTGAAGCCGCCGGTGGCCATTTTTGGTGCCCATAGAAGGGCAAATCGGAAAGAAAAAAAATGGCAACCGGCAGGAGAAAATAACAGAGAAAAACGGGAGATGAAGTGATACGGGGGACCACCGGGAAAAGGTAAGTAAAAACGGGGGTTTCCCGGGGAAAACGGGGTACTTGGCAGCTATGGAGATCCAGTGTATTGTAGCAGGTATGAAAATCCCTGGTTCAAGCATCTCCTTGGCCATGAAGGCCAGGGCCGGGCAATACATCGATATATCATCCCAAACTGATTTGAAGTCCATATCATGATATTGGTTTCATAATTTTTGACCTGGCAATATATTGTGAATCGTGTGTGCTATGCAAAAATCACAATGTGGGGAAAACTGTGAAGCCAGCCAATGCCTCTACATAGCTCCATCCTTAATTCAGACATCGTGATATATCAATATATCACAATGTTTAGCTGGTGACATATCACGATGTTGGAAATCAGCCCCAATGAAGGCTGCAGGCAGCTTCGGGCAAGTTGCTATTGCTTAGCCAGCCGTCTGTAATATGTGGATAAGAGTGACCTGTCTTATTGGATTGTTGAAAGGGTTACTGAGAGCATGAATCTGATGCAATTTGAACAATAAAGCAATATACAAATGCTAAGCGTTATGAAAGTCTTTAATGAATTGTGCGTACAAAGGGCAAAGGTGGATTTCTGTCTTTTAAACTGTGCCCCATCCATTTTAAATAATGGGGTGTGCAGGAGGAGAGGCTATAAGCACCTTTTTATGCCTATGAGAAAGAAATTGGATTAATAAGCTTTTTGACACTTCATTTCATATTGCTTTACCTGAAAAATAATTGCAGAGATTGCTGATAAATTGAGATAATGGAAATTTCTGTATGCAGTCTGCCGTTTTCCCAGCATCACGGTCTATAAAATATCAGGAACTTAATAATAACTGACTAAGCATCTCTATTAAACACCTGCTTAAGCCATTCTAACTCATTAAAACATTAAATTAATTGCCAGCATATTGGACTGCAGTGAATAAAATTCAACAAAAACTTGCAATTTAGCTCCTCTACATCCCAGCTCTCTTATGCTCATCTCAAAGTATAATAACGTTGGGAACATATTTTCAGATATCCATGCTGTAGTTATCTCCAGATTAAATTCTTGCAATGTTGTCTTCATGGGGCTGCTTTTCAAAAAAGCCCAGAAATTTTAGTTGATCCAAAATGCAATGATGAGGCTTTTGTCTGGTGCTTGCCTATCAGGACATAACTTGGGGCTTAAATCAGCTTCTTTGGTCAGCTGGTTTTTTTCCATGCCCAGTTTGAAGTTCTGGTGTTAATCTGGAACCAGGTTGCGTTAAGGATCTCTTGAGCAGTCTTTGAGGCTTGGAGAGTGTGCATGAGAGACAGGGCCTTTTCAGTTGTGGCAACGCAGCTCTGAAAAACTCTTCAATCTTAACTGTCAGGCCTATTACCTAATCTCATTTCAAGAAACATGGGAAAGCATACCTCTTTGAAAAGCTTCAACAAGCTTTTAATGATTGTTTGAGTAATTCCTCCAATAATTCTCCCCTAGTTTTAGCCTTAGTCGCATAAGACTTTTTGAATGATTGTTATTCATTGTATTTTTATCACTGTAGTTCTAGGTAGAAGAACAGTTATTAGTAACATATTTATATTATTTAAATACGTGAACAACTACTGAATCCAGAGATCAGACCAAACCAGTTTAGTTTTTAGACAATACAACTATACATACAACTATACTCTCAAATGGCCTGGAAACAATGCCTTATGAGGAACGGCTTAGGGAGCTGGGTATGTTTAGCCTGGAGAAGAGAAGGTTAAGGGGTGATATGATAGCCATGTTCAAATATATAAAAGGATGTCATACAGAGGAGGGAGAAAGGTTGTTTTCTGCTGCTCCAGAGAAGCGGACACGGAGCAATGGATTCAAACTGCAAGAAAGAAGATTCCACCTAAACATTAGGAAGAACTTCCTGACGGTAAGAGCTGTTCGACAGTGGAATTTGCTGCCAAGGAGTGTGGTGGAGTCTTCTTCTTTGGAGGTCTTTAAGCAGAGGCTTGACAGCCATCTGTCAGGAATGCTTTGATGGTGTTTCCTGCTTGGCAGGGGGTTGGACTGGATGGCCCTTGTGGTCTCTTCCAACTCTATGATTCTATGAAATGTCTGTATATTGGTGCTTTTAAATAGTGTGTTGCCTGTGTTTTTTGTTTCTACCCATTTGGAAAGCTCTAGATGGTTGTCTTCCCTTCTTTCTCTGGCCTTGTTTTCACACAAGCAGCAGGGGAGGTGCTAAAAATTTGCTCCTGGGCACATTTGAAAAACTTCCTGCATTCTACCAGAATTTTAGCTAGATTTTTTTCTTGCTTGGATTATATTTTCTCTGTGTAGGGGTTTGCTTTATTTTAATAGGATAGCATTCAATTCCACTGTGTCCACCTGCCGTCTGAAATGGTTCCAGCCCAGGAACAGTTTCATTGCCTCATACATTTCCATAAACTAGAAGTGGAGTGTAACTATCAGATCAGCGTATTTCTGTTCTAACTGTTGACTTCTTGAATGGAGAAGGTTCTGTTGCAGGTCAAACTAAGTGCTATGAAAAATATTGGTGTTTCCTGTAGCAAGTTTGTTCTACCAAGTTAATACCCTAGTTCTGTTCTTCCCAAGTAGAAAACAAGATGGGATAATCACTAGATATATTATTTTAGTTTTGATGACTTTAATGAATGATGGGCTTCTAGACCTAGAGTAACTGAAGCCAAAAGCAAATTTTCCCTGTTTTGATTTAAACAGAGTTGGAGTGATCACTAACTTCAGTATCTTTTAACTACAATTCATCTTCCAAAAACATGTGTGCAGAGTTCTGGACTGTGGGTAGCACATCTTGCTAGAACCTCTCTGTCGCTTTATGTTTGTGAATCAGAGGAAATTGTTGTCTAGCATTGCAGGCAAAATCAGCAGCCGCATCTCTTGAAACTACAGAAGCCGCAAGCTGCAAGTACTCTAGTATAATTGAGAATTCTTTTGCTGTGTGTTGTCTAGAGAGGCGGCTTCTGTTGCCTGACATAAGAAGCCCCTGCTGGGTTAACCGTCCTGAACAGGACCAGCTGTCAATCTCCTCCGAGTTGTAACTGTGGGGCTCCCAGTACAGCTATTTTGTCTGCTTTTGTTGCTGGTGCTGGATTTTCAAGAAAAGGTTGGCTTCCAAACCTTGCTCTTCAACTCGGAGTGAAAAATGAAAAGATTAAGGTGGAAGTGTATGAAGCCTGTGGTCTAGCATTTCTACCTTCCCTAAAGAAAAGAAGGGTCCCAGCCCTCCTTTAAGAATAATGAAGAAACTAAACGGCTGCTGTTTGGTCATGGTAAATAGAACATTGTTAGTGGGAAATCAGCAATAACTACCATCAGAATAGAGGCATTTTCACCAGTCTTCTATCTGTGATGCTTAATTCCAGTGAGAGATTTTACTTTCTTGGGCTCCTTGATCAACCAATGACAAACCTAGACAACATCTTAAAAAGCAGAGACATCACCTTGCCTACAGAAGTCCGTATAGTTAAAGCTATGGTTTTCCCAGTAGTGATGTATGGAAGTGAGAGCTGGACCGTAAAGAAGGCTGATCGCCGAAGAATTGATGCTTTTGAATTCTGGTGCTGGAGGAGACTCTTGAGAGTCCCATGGACTGCAAGAAGATCAAACCTATCCATTCTTAAGGAAATCAGCCCTGAGTGCTCACTGGAAGGACAGATCCTGAAGCAGTGAGGCTCCAATACTTTGGCCACCTCATGAGAAGAGAAGACTCACTGGAAAAGACCCTGATGTTGGGAAAGATTGAGGGCACTAGGAGAAGGGGACGACAGAGGACAAGATGGTTGGACAGTGTTCTCGAAGCTACGAACATGAGTTTGACCAAACTGCGGGAGGCAGTGGAAGACAGGAGTGCCTGGCGTGCTATGGTCCATGGGGTCACGAAGAGTCGGACACGACTAAACGACTAAACAACAACAACAATTCCTTTTTTGGTTGTGAGTGTGCATCTTAGCATAGCCTGCAACCCTATATATCCTCACATAAGAGTAATGAGAAATTGGGAGAAGTTATTAGGGGTGAAACAAGGGTGTACAACCTCAGCTCCAGGGTTTGGATGCAACCCCCCAAGCCTCTCTGTCCAGCCCGTGAACCTCTTTCCCAGGCCCAGCTCCACCCTCAGGCCATTTACATTCTGCCCAGGCCACACTTTTCACCTGGCACAGCTTCATGCCACCCTCAAGTGCTTTTGCCTACCTGGCATGTCTCTTTGAACCATGAGAATGTCTCTCGTTTGCCTGGATGAGGGATGCAGAAGTGTGTGGGAGGGATGGGCGATACCTGGTTTTCATCATTGTGATAATCACCAGCTAGACATCACGATACACCAATGTTCCCCATTATCCACATTTGAGGAGGGACTTTGGTTGCCCTACACGTTCCTGGGTTTGGATGATGGGCTTAGCCAGGTGTGAGGAGCCTTTGGCCCTCCAGGTGTTGCTGCGCCACAACTCCCCTCCCTGAAATGGCTGGCTGGGGCTTATGGGAGTTGGGAGTCCAGCAACATCTGCTTTTCCGGCCCTGTGCGAAACCAAACCTTGGCTGAGCTGCCCAGGCCACACTAAACAGCCCGGGAAGGTGCAAAGTGGGTGTGATTTCCTCCTCACCAGCCAACTGTTCCTGCTAAATTAGTAAGTTTGGTTGAAGTGTGATGTGTGAACGTGGCCATTATGTATATCCAACGATTTGAAAATATGTCTTTTCTCAGGAATCTGCTGGGAATGCCAAACAGTGGGATGAAATGCTCTTGTTTGGTGATGTAAAGGTGGGCAGGCTTGTTAATTGGAGTTATCACTCCTGAGCGAGCGGCAGTATCTACCTGTAGCAGCTATAGACTGAGCCGATAAGATGTCCTTGTGGCCAAGAGTGGGCAAGAACCTGTGTATCTTCTTTAATTTACCATCATGTGATAGAGGTTTTCTTCCCTAAGCTTTTTCTTGTATCTCTTTTCAAAGCTCCCAAAGTTAAGGTGAGATTTTGGGCCCAAAAGATTCCTGTTCACAAGTGGCTTTCCTCATCGGATGAGTGCATTGCTGTGACTTATCATGAAATCTGATCATTTCTCTTTTTTTATGCATCCCTGTTGGAGTTGCCACAAACCCAGAGTAATACTTTGGCGTGCTCTGCGCTGAAAGAGCCGTGCTTAGCCATTGGGGCAGGTTGAACCTATAGACAGAAGGGACTCTTGCTGTTTAGTTTTGTGTGGACAATAATTTCTTCAAAAGTACAGGCACTCCCTATTAATTGTATGCCCGGGTGTAATTCTACACTCCTCTGTCGTTTTCAAAAAGAGAGGGCAGTACTTCTGAGATTGCTTATAGGAAGCAGTCATGCTGAATTGTTGTGTAAGAAGCGCTTTGTTTCTTGTGGTGTGTGGGGCGTCCTTTGTTCCTTTCCCTTAGAACGCTGCCAATCATAAGACGGTTGGGATGGGGGAGGAAAACAAATGCTTTCTGTTCTTTACATTTAAAATGATAATGAATGAAGAAAGAGAGAGAGAGAGAGAGAGAAGGAAAGAAAGAAAGAAACACATTTGTGCGAGGTTGGTGGAAACAACAGCTTAACTTCAGGGTGTGTGTGTGTGGTTTTTATTATTATTATTATTAAATAAAAAAGCTGTCTATTAAAGCCATCTGCACTAGCTTTGCATTTAAACATGCCAGCGTGGCAACTGCCTGATTTTAGTTTTATGGGCAAATGTGTTTTGGTTTTGTTGAATGTTAGGGTTATTGAAGGGTGCAAAAGTCAACAGTAAAAAGTTGTGTTGGGTCAAATCTCTACCCATTTCCCCCCACCTCCCCAGAGAAAGAAGTGCAACTTTCTAATTTAATTTAGTTCACTCTTCTCGCAGAGCTACCATGTCCAAACATCTCTGAAGTACTTGGCAAAAGTGGAATGTTGCTCTTCGGTATTTGAGGGCCTAAGTGCACGCTATAGAGCAGCCCTTGTCTCCGCTGCCACTGTTGGAAACCTGTGCTTACTCATCAACACTGTTCTGTAACCCTGTGGGAAATTCAGGGGGGAAAGTGTTTGCAAAGGGGAGAATTAAGCATCCCCTTCCCCCTTTGTTTTTCCATTGCAGGAGCTGGGAATTGAAGCTGCAAAGTCTTGTCTGGAGTCGGAGTCAGTGAATACACCCATTGCTTAGGACTAGGCAAATTCCCTTTTTAATTTCTCAGAGTTTGGGGATAGTCTCACTGCATGGCCTCAGTCCCTCTTTGAATATCCATTTGTAAAGAACAAAACAGTTTGGTGCACTGAAGCTTCCTTGGCCAACTTCTACTTCTTCTTCTCTCTCTCTCTCTCTCTCCCCCCCCCCCCCCCAGTATCAGGTGTGTGCATTTGCTGTGGGTGACACAAGGTCAGCATGCTAATTCAGATGCATCTTCTCTTTCGGTGGGAAACCTTTGGCAGACATGCTGCTAGGGGTGGCACAAAACCGTAAATCCCACTAAAGCTACTTTTCCTCTCTGGTGCCAACGTTGTCTCTGGAGGTATTGTACCTCATTTAGGTAAAAATTGCTGATCCAGAGACTCTAAATCAAGGGTGACTAACCTGTGGTTCTCCTGATGTTACGGGACTACAACATCCATAATTCCTGACCATTTACCCCAATGAGATGTTTAAATGTTCCCTTGATGGTCCTTGAATCTTCCTGCCACACTTGCCACCCTCTCTGGCCGCACACTCCTTGAGGACCACAGCTTTTGTGTCTTTAAAATCTCCTTCCAATACGTCCCCCACCTCTTGGACTTCTCTGCTTCCTAGTCACCTTTACTCAGCTTTTTGGGAGTTTCTGGTGCTGACATCTGTTCAGTCCAAAGGCAATGGCACATCTAGGGAAAGCAGGTGAGCAAGCGAGGAGACTCTAGGCAGGCTGAGGCCGGGTTTTGGGGACGAGCTGGCACATAGAATGTTCATCATTGTGAAGCCCTATTGAGTGCTATATCACATCCCAGGTGGCGCTGTGGGTTAAACTACAGAGTCTAGGGCTTGCTGATCAGAAGGTTGGCAGTTCGAATCCCCGCGACGGGGTAAGCTCCCGTTGCCCGGTCCCTTCTCCTGCCCACCTAGCAATTTGAAAGCACATCAAGTGCAAGTAGATAAATAGGAACCGCTCCGGCGGGAAGGTAAATGGCGTTTCCGTGCGCTGCTCTGGTTCTCCAGAAGCAGCTTTGTCATGCTGGCCACACGACCCGGAAGCTGTCTGCGGACAAATGCCGGCTCCCTTGGCCTATAGAGCGAGATGAGCGCCACAACCCCGGAGTCGGACACGACTGGACCTGATGGTCAGGGGCCCCTTTACCTTTACCTTTATCACATCCCATAATGGGTAACTTGCCGAGGAGTCAGCCAGCAGCTGTGGAGGAAGAACGATGTATAAACATAGGGATTTGACAGTCCACTGCTATAAAGCGAGGAAAACTGATGTTGAGTTATTTGCTGCTGATTTGGCTTTAGCGTTTTGCCTTTTTTTTTTATAGGAACACTGTGCCTTTGTGTCAAAGAGAGCTTCTGCAAAGGAATCCCATTGTTCTTTCCTGTCCTCGAAGTAAAAACCCCTGTGTAGACATGTAGCTCCTGAACCCATCTTGAATTAATGTACTGGGGTGCTTTAGCACAGAAAATCTTATCCATGGGTAGCCAAACTGAGGCCCGGGGGCTGGATCTGGCCCAATTGCCTTCTAAATCCGGCCCGTGGACGGTCTGGGAATCAGCGTTTTTTTTACATGAGTAGAATGTGTGCTTTTACTTAAAATGCATCTCTGGGTTATTTGTGGGGCACAGGAATTCGTTCAACCCCCCCCCCCCAAAAAAAAATAGTCCGACCCCCCACAAGGTCTGAGGGACTGTGGACTGGCCCCCTGCTGAAAGAGTTTGCTGACCCCTGATCTTATCAGTTGGCAGGGTATTATCCTTTCGGTGGAAAGGTCCCAGCGGTGTTTGAAAAAGGAGGAATTTAAAGTCCCGCCCAGTCCAACTATTCATTTTCCGGGGTGATGGACCTTCCACCAGGCACATAATGAGATGGTGGCACTCTGTCTGGAATCCCGACTTGTGTGACTGTCACCTCTCAAAGATGGGGGAGATTATTGGTACCAGGTCTCTGTGTGTGTTTTGGAGGGTGGCATCCTGCCTGTTCATGTAGGGATTTCCCATCTAAGACTGCAGGGGGGGGGGGGGAAGAGGTATAACTACTACATATGTTTCTTTACTTTCATTGAGTATAAGTGGAAATGAAAGGCTTCTCTAGTGTTTTTTATGAACTTGCTCCAATTTAGCTTTTAATGTCTCTCTTCGTTCCCGTTCGGTTTATCTTGATTGAGACTTTGAATTGATGTCCTTGGTGAATTCAAAGCACACTTTTGTCCATTCATAGTTTTTTGCTTTTAATACACCCTCAATTGTGTTCCCAATAGATCTCTGTTCTCCACACTACATTTTCATATATTTGAAATGTGTTCCTTTGCCTAATGGTCCTGGCTAGCAGGTCAAACTACAGTACTAGAGAGATTAGCCTTTAGCCTTGGTAAAACCGCCTTTCTGTGCGGTTAATGTAATTGCCAGGTGTTTGTTCAAATGCAACACAGGACTGAGTCTGGGTCAGGCGTCAATAAATCACTCCAAAGTGAGCCCAGGGAATGCAGTCCAGTGAAGGAAGTAGCATCTGATCTGGCACATCCATTGAGGCAGTTGCTGTTTATTTAGGATATTAGAAAAATAGGAGGATTCCTAGTTCAGACCAATGCTTTATCTAGACGTCCCGAGAAACGAATCTCAAGCATTATACAAAGGCAACAGGTTCCTATCCACTTGCTGAACCCTAATTTCAGCAGAATATCCTAAATGCTGGGGAGAGAGCGAGCAATTTACATCATTGTTCCCTTGATACTTTCAGCAGCCACAGCTGTTGTATGTGTGTGTGTGTGTGTGTGTGTGTGTGTGTGTGTGTGTATGTATGTATGTATGTATGTAGTGTTTGTGGCATCCCAGTCTTTTATGAGTAGCTGCCTTCAAACCTGACCTGCTGTCAGTCAGAAATGTGGGCTGTAAATATTTTTTTAAAAATAAATGATTATTATATATTTAAGATTCTCCTGTAGGGGAGAATTGGGATCCCCGATGTGGGTTTGTCTGTGCCCATCTCACCACTGGCAGGCAGTTAAGATTTTGAAGAATACACCAAGGAGCAACTTTTCAGGGGAGAGACACCCCCCCCCGCTCCATTTCCATCCCCCCCCATAGCTGCCAAGTTATCCCTTATTTTAAGGGATTTTCCCTTATGCTGAATAGGCTTCCTCGCGAGAAAAGGGAAAACTTGGCAGCTATGATTCCCCCCCCCTTTAGGGTTGCTAGACTCAATAGAGGACAGGACTTCTGTGCCTTTAATTGCCCTGCTCTCTTTTGAGTCTGGAAACCTTAAAGAGAAACCAGCAGACCCTTTGCTTAATTTCCAAGCAAAATATTTTCTATAGCCTGATCTTATTGCAAGCGTCAATGAAGTTAAATGAGGAAATCCATCAGCTTCTGTAACATTTTGCTGCTCCAGAGTTGTTGCATGTATGGCGTTTAAAATCCCTTTGTGGAGTGCAGCTGCCTTCTGTGCAGAACTACTAGCTAAGGGGATGTGAGGATAACTCATTTATTTTTGCCTCTCTAATAACGTAATCTATTTCTGGCTTACAGAGTAGGAGGCTTCCGAATCTGGCCTTGCCGGCCCACGGCCTCTTCCAAGACGGTTCAGGAGGTAGATTAAAAATAGTGCCTCGGCCACGAAGCTAGTCAGCATCAGGCAGACTGTTAAAAGACTGGATTAAGGTTCTGCGCAAGGGCTATTGTTGACGAGAGGCTTTCATGCCAATCACAATGCTTAAAGTGTTTGTTTGGGAAAGAAGGTGACCTTTCATTCCTGAGCTTGTTGTGTGAGGGCTAGTCTCTGCCTGGAAGCATCTTCTAGCTCCCTCCAGTCAAGGCTGCAGCCTTTTGACCCAGAGACAGGGCACGTGGGTGGTTGTTTTCCTTTAATACTTTATGCATTAGTTTCGAAGATTTGTGATTTTCTCATAGAGAAGGTTTCCAATGGAATAGCACAAATAAGCAATCTAAATAGATAATCTGGAACTATCATATGTTTCTGTTGGTGCTTCTTTTTAACGTCACTCCTGCCACACAGCTTTGTTTGCTTTTGTAATAGGGACCAATCCGTTCTTTGGCACACTGATTGATTGATTGAATTTATGGGTCTTCTTTCAGGATGATTGTTGATGTATGCCTGCTTTCCCACATGACCCTGAGGAAAAACAAAAACCAAGTACTGTACTACTTCCTCTCTTCTCTATTACAAATGTGCAAGCGGTTTCCTCCCTCCTTCCTTCTCTGAAGTGCTCCAGAGGTCCCACAGGTGCATTGGGTGGGGGGCATGTGTGTATCTCATTCCCTCTCTTGTCATTCTGTGAGGATGCAGACATGTACCTGCTAGCAGTGTTAGAAAATCAGATGTATAAGCTTAGGCGCCAAATTGCTCCTTAAACCAAGGTTGCAGTCGCCAAAATGTAATGTCTGGTTGCCATTTTTGGGCAAGACAACTGATGGACCGACTGTGATTGATGATCTGTGAAACATCTGGCTAGTTCAGATTGACAACCTTGAGCTAGGTTAAGAACTTTATCCAGAAACAGTCTATGTATCATAGCTGCCAAGTCTCCCGTATTCCCCAGGAAACCCCCGTTTTTCCAGCTGTCCCCAGCCAAAAAATACAGATTTTTTTGTTTCCCCCCGGTTTATTCTGGCGCGACGGCCATTTTGGAACTGGGCAGAGCATGCTCAGAAGCGACTTTTGATGCTGCCTTGCCCAGTTCCAAAATGGCTGCAGCGCGACTTCTGGTGCGGCGGCCATTTTGGAACAGGACAGAGCGGTATCAAAAGTCGCTTCTGAGCATGCTCCGCCCAGTTCCAAAATGCCGGCAGCGCTACTTCCGGTCCAGTCCCTTATTTCTCAGGCCGGAACTTGGCAGGTATGCTATGTATATTGGCCTATTCCTACCTCTCTACCTCTGCTTCTTAATGGTGACATGGACCATTCATAATGTGAGAATATTCTTCACAACTGTGAGCAGGGCAGTGGGGTGGGGGCTACAACAATTAGCTGTAACATAGTTCACTGCTCCTCCTCAGGCTGCACAGAAAAAGCATTTTGGTTCCTGAAATTGATAGAATCACAGAATCATTCTGATTGGGCAGATAAACTATTACTGATTGAATTCTACAGGATGTGGTATTAATGTGTGAAAACAGTCAAGATCCAATGATCCTCAGGCATGCGCCTCCAGATGGTGAAGACGTCAGGTGCCATCCTGGCACCCAGGCATCTTCACTTGGTTGCAAGTGGCCAATAGCCAGGTGCAAAATGTACCTGGCTCCTGGCTATTTTCAAACACTGCCTCCTAGTGAGGAAGCAGACCCTCTTAAGGTAAGGTGGACAATTTCTGGCCTCTAGAGATGGTGTTTGACACCAACTCTATCAACCTCAGCCAACATAGCGAAATGGTCAGGGGTGATGGGAGTTACAGTGCAACAATATCTGTAGGGCTGCAAGTTCATCATCTCTGCTCTCTAAGGCCTGACCTCCGTTTCCTAGGAGAGGCTCCTGAGACTGCAATAATGTGCAGGACTCAGATACTGACAGCACCAGCTTTTTTTCTGTCTCGTCTGCAGCCTTCTAGAGCTTGACGCTTGAATTTCTGAAAAGAAAAGCCTTCATCCCTGGTGGAGTTGTGGTTGAAGATCAGTCTGCAATGATATAAGAAAATCGTGAAGCCTGGGTTAATCTTTGATCCATAGTTTAACATAAATGAATTAAAATCTACATGCCACATTTAATACAGGCAACTCCCCATTTATGTGGGGGTGGGGGTGGTTACGTTCTGAGGCACCACACATTTAAGTTAAATTGAATATTGGGAACACCATTGAAAAAGCCTGCAAGCACCATCTAAACCTCTTGAAAAGCTTTAAAAACAAAACTTCACCAAACTCTACCACAATTGCTACCGCCAAACTTCCTTGTTGAAACTCTCAACTCTCCACAGACCGCAAAGGTTGTGCTAGACACTATTTTCACAGTTTTCACACTCTTTTAGGGTCGTTTTTGGCCCTTTTGGGGGCCACCTCCAGGTTCATATGTGTGTGCCTGGAATGCACATACAGTGGTACCTCGACTTACAAACAACTCGACAACCGAATTTTTCAACTTACGAAGGTGCCTTCGGAACGGATTAAATTCGTAAGTCGAGGCACCATTCGAGACTTACGAATGGGGCAAATTTCTCTTACGAATTTCTCTTACGAATTTCTCGACATCCGAACGGAAACCGCGGTGGTTTTAGATAGGGTTTTTTCGAATTTATGAATTTTTAGATGGGTTTGTTTTGACTTACGAATTTTTCCATTTCCAATGCATTCCTATGGGAAATCGCGTTTCCAATGGCGCTTTTCGACTTACGGATTTTTCGACCTACGAAGATGCCTTCAGAACGGATTAAATTCGTACGTCGAGGCACCACTGTAAATGTTTTCTGCTTTCCCACTTTGCAGCTACTTTCTCCATGTTGTTTGCAGGAAGGTCTTCCCTCTCTGCTGAAAGCAAACTTTGAAAGAAAGGGTGGGCGAAAGGTGTTTCTGAAATCCTCTACAGATCTCGAGCCTTTGTCAAGTAAGAAGCTATGCAAATCCAAAAAGAGGGCTTCCCCCCTTTTTAGCCTCTAATAACTACCATAGAAATATGTGAATATATAGTTGTGTAAACATTTTTGTGATCTAATAACTTTTCAGGACTTGTTTGCAAAATACCATGCACTACATGCTACTGTTTCCTACACTACAGCCTTTTCTCGAATAAAATCTGATTAGAATAGAATAGAATAGAATAGAAATTTATTCGCCAAGTACTTACATACTTGGAATTTGCTTTGGCTAATTTTACAGTGTAAACGTAAAATTGTCTCCTGAGCAATCTCTATGTGGGACAAGAAGCTACAGTTAGAACTGGATATGGAACAACTGATTGGTTCAAAATTGGGAAAGGAATACGACAAGGTTGTATATTGTCTCCCTGCTTATTTAACTTATATGCAGAATTCATCATGCGAAAGGCTGGACTAGATGAATCCCAAGCCGGAATTAAGATTGCCGGAAGAAATATCAACAACCTCAGATATGCTGATGACACGACCTTGATGGCAGAAAGTGAGGAGGAATTAAAGAAACTTTTAATGAGGGTGAAAGAGGAGAGCGCAAAATATGGTCTGAAGCTCAACATCAAAAAAACCAAGATCATGGCCACTGGTTCCATCACCTCCTGGCAAATAGAAGGGGAAGAAATGGAGGCAGTGAGAGATTTTACTTTCTTGGGCTCCTTGATCACTGCAGATGGTGACAGCAGTCACGAAATTAAAAGACGCCTGCTTCTTGGGAGAAAAGCATTGACAAACCTAGACAGCATCTTAAAAAGCAGAGACATCACCTTGCCTACAGAGGTCCGTATAGTTAAAGCTATGGTTTTCCCAGTAGTGATGTATGGAAGTGAGAGCTGGACCATAAAGAAGGCTGATCGCCGAAGAATTGATGCTTTTGAATTATGGTGCTGGAGGAGACTCTTGAGAGTCCCATGGACTGCAAGAAGATCAAACCTATCCATTCTGAAGGAAATCAGCCCTGAGTGCTCACTGGAAGGACAGATCGTGAAGCAGTGAGGCTCCAATACTTTGGCCACCTCATGAGAAGAGAAGAATCCTTGGAAAAGACCTTGATGTTGGGAAAGATGGAGGGCACAAGGAGAAGGGGGCGACAGAGGACGAGATGGTTGGACAGTGTTCTCGAAGCTACGAACATGAGTTTGACCAAACTGCGGGAGGCAGTGGAAGACAGGAGTGCCTGGCGTGCTATGGTCCATGGGGTCACGAAGAGTCGGACACGACTAAACGACTAAACAACAACAACAGTGTAAACGTACTTTATACAAAATATCTGTTAAATATCTGTGTGAGGATCGGAGTGGCAGAACACTATTTCAAGCAAAGAGGAGCCACTCCGACTGCGCCTGCAGCTTTTGCCTTCTGTCCCTGTAGTGACTTCAGAACAGGTTGAGGTGGTTGTTGGTGCCTCTGGAGCCGAGTGAATTGCTAGTTGATAATGCTTGACTTTGCTATAAAACTGATTCAGGTCGTTTGCCAATTTTTGACTCTCCAGAGCAGAAGAATATGTTCTCTTATATTCAGTAAAAGAAGATGTTCTCTCATATTCAGAAATGTTCTGTAAATTCTTCCCAAGAGTAGCCGAGACATGTTTGAGGATTGAGTCCGAATGATAGGTTCGTTTTGCCACTATAATCTCCTTCGTCAGTGCGCTCCTAGCTTGGTTGTACAAATCTCTGTCTCCTTTCCTCGCACCCTCCTCTTTAGCATATCGGAGTTTCCTTGAGTTTCCTTGATTAATAAGGTGCAGATCATCCATTTTATTGTCAAGTGTGTGAAGATTTGAGAGGTACAGTGGAACCTCGGTTTATGAACACCTCGGTTTATGAACAGACCATCAATGGGAAAGTTCGCTTCAGTTTATGAACGCTTCAGTTTATGAACAGACTTCCGGAACCAATTGTGTTCATAAACCGAGGTACCACTGTATATAGATGGTAAAGCCGATCTCATTCCTTGCCTTTGTAGCTTGATCAAAGCACTAGCACTTTTTTGACATCGTATCCAGATCCTGCAAGGAGCTACAACTCCTTCATCCAAAACGTCTTGACAATTTTCCTCAAGATTGGAGCGTAAGTACACGAAAAGGCTGCTCTGATGTTTAAAATCTCCACCCTGGAAAATGTAATCCGGGGTGGTTAGCCAGAAGCCATAAGGAGTGATAATAATAGTAAAAAACCCTTTCACTCTAACAATTCCGTTAGGCAGTGGCCTTTTTACTGGCCACATCTTCTATTACACATGGAAAGCGAAGCTGCTCTTAACAATGTTAGACGTCAAAGCTCTGCTCTGGAAGCTTCTGTTAACCTCTGCTAAGCTGATAATAGCTGCTAGGCCATATCCTGTTATCCTGCATTGATCATTTGAATCCAGTTCTGCAGCTGAGAGAGTGGCAGAGACCATTTGTAGAAATAAAATATGGCAACTGTTGCTAGCATAAAAAGGGAAGCAGTTTAGAATTATTATTATTTATCTCTATGGATAAGAAAGAAGAAGAAGAAAGGGATTCTTCATTTTGTAGACTTTCTGATTAATGGTTTCCGATGAAAATTTACCAGAGTAGGCAGTTTGGTTGTGTAATGTGAACAAGACAAAGAACGATGTTTGGTAATAAATGCAATCTTAGCTACTCCCACCTTCACCTTTTAAAAATCCAAACATGCTGAGCTTCAAGAAATATGCCAAACATGCATTTAAATGATTCGCCTTGTGATATTTGCATATAGCTGGTGACTTGCAGCATAATGGCATGTTGTTGTCTGGAATTGGTAGAATTAGAATCTGCTTATTCTTATGAGGGACAAAATATTTCCCGGTAAACAAAACAAGAGGGAAAGCCCTCAAATTTTACTGGGTTGTTGCCTTTGGGAATTACAAAAGATGTTAGATTCAGATGTTTACATCAGAGTAAATGAACATAGAGGAAAATGAAAAAGAGGCTAATAAAAATAGCTTCCACATGGCTGAGGCACCACACAGTTGTGGTAACCTATAAAAGCGTAACCAGAGTCCTGATAGATCAGGTCTGTGTAGACTAGCCTACTGTTTCCAACACTGGCCAGACAGATGTCTTGAGGAAGCCCACAAACATGCTCTACTTTTCGCTTTGAGTCGCAGCTGAATCATGTGGGAAGGGCATTGCGTGAGTATCATGTGATACATGCACACCAAAATCTCATGGGAGAAGGATGCTAACAATTTCTGTCAAGAGTCAGGCCAGAAGTGTGGAAGTCTTGCTGCTACTGGATTGAGCTGATGTTCAAGCTTTAAACCGATAATTGTACTATAACCACGTACAACCAGTTTCCCCGTGGTATCTTGGTATTTCAGGAAGATATCACTGCAGTGTATAGTACATGTTTCCTGTCCCTCGTGAAAGGAGATTAATTGGCCCAAACTTGGAGCTGAACCATAGCTGCCAAGTTTTCCCTTTTCTCGCGAGGAAGCCTATTCAGCATAAGGGAAAATCCCTTAAAAAAAGGGATAACTTGGCAGCTATGAGCTGAACGTGAACTATAAAATTTTATCCCGGTGCTGGAATGAAATTTGCATTTTGCAAATTCCTTTCCAAATTCCTGTCTGCTAGTGGAAGTGTCTCCTCCAAATGTCAGTGTGATTCTAGTGTGTGAAGAGGCAACTCCTCTCCAGTTGGTTCAGCGTCGGTGCTAAAGCATACACTAGCTGGAATTCCGAGGTACCTTAAAAGTCTTAAATGTGTTCCATTTTCAGCCATTTCCATTCATATGTAGTTCCTGTGAAGGGGTCTATGGCAGCTAGGCTGTGTTGCTGGCGCTGTGTCCAGTGTTGCCACAGACGGAGCACAGGTTGAGCAGTGGGGAAGCCTAGGCTTCCTTGCCATAGGGGCCACATTCAGTGGGTGGCATTCAACTAGGCCTACTCTGAGTAAGGCTTAGTTGAGTACCACCCAATGTACGGACATCAGGGGTGGAATTGAGATGCCATCTCTTTGCACAATTAACCTATGAAGGGGGCTAGCGCGGCTTGGGAATTATGTGTACCAAATCTTGCCTTTCTAGGTGGTCTAGAAACACTTCAGGCATTGGGCAGTGTGTGCTTCATTCCCCCCATTTCTACATAAACGTCCCTGCTAGGACTTACTTGCAATCAGGGTGTCATGGTCTACCATGTATAGCAGATGTTAGCTCTTGGTGGTATGGAGACGCCTCAACTATTTCAGGGATCCCTTTGAATTTCCTGTCACAATTCCATATGTTTCTGATCATCGGGGTGTGTTGGATTGGGTTCGTACGAAGAAATTTCAGCTTTCTAAGCAAAGTGGAAGTTATCCTGATCATTTTTATACCCAAATAAAGTAGCTTGTGAGACTGAGGTGTTATTCCTGAGACTCCCTAAGGCTTTCTTTCCTGAAGGGGCTTGAGGCCCCTAAATTTTTACATCCTGTTGTGATTTTAGCAAAATATATTTTCACCACCACCCCATCAATCTGCTTTATAGAAATAAGCCCTACTTTTGTTCCTACTTCCTCAAAAGTTTTCTCCTTGTGCTTCTTTACATAGTAGTTGTTTAGTTGATTAGTCGTGTCCGACTCTTTGTGACCCCATGGACCAGGCACTCCTGTGTTCCACTGTCTCCCGGAGTTGCGTCAGACTTATGTTGGTCACTTCTATAACACTGTGCAACCATCTTGTCCTCTGACGTCCCCTTCTCCTAGTGCCCTCCATCTTTCCCAACATCAGGGTCTTTTCCAAGGATTCTTCTCTTCTCATGAGGTGGCCAAAGTATTGGAGCCTCAGCTTCACGATCTGTCCTTCCAGGGAGCACTCAGGGCTGATTTCCTTAAGAATGGATAGGTTTGATCTTCTTGCAGTCCATGGGACTCTCAAGAGTCTCCTCCAGCACCATAATTCAAAAGCATCAATTCTTCGGCGATCAGCCTTCTTTATGGTCCAGCTCTCACTTCCATACATCACTACTGGGAAAACCATAGCTTTAACTATACGGACCTTTGTAGGCAAGGTGATGTCTCTGCTTTTTAAGATGCTGTCTAGGTTTGTCATTGCTTTTCTCCCAAGAAGCAGGCGTCTTTTAATTTCGTGACTGCTGTCACCATCTGCAGTGATCATGGAGCTCAAGAAAGTAAAATCTCTCACTGCCTCCATTTCTTACCCTTCTCTTTGCCAGGAGGTGATGGGACCAGTGGCCATGATCTTAGTTTTTTTTGATGTTGATCTTCAGACCATATTTTGCATTCTCCTCTTTCACCCTCATTAAGAGGTTCTTTAATCCCCCCTCACTTTCTGCCATCAAAGTTGTATTATCTGCATATCTGAGGTTGTTGATATTTCTTCCGGCAATCTTAATACCAGCTTGGGAAAGGAATATGACAAGGCTGCATATTATCTTTACATAGGGAGAGGAGTACAAATAGTAACTGCAAAATAAAGTAAAAACTAGCCTTCGGAACCAAATCTGATTCTCTGTTGAATCGTCAGAGTTATGCTTGCACTTGAATTTACAGGGGTTTAGATCCCTGGTCACAAAACACACATTTTCATTAGCCTTCGGCGTGATGCTTCACATGTCTATTAAAAGCACATGCCTTCTCATTATAGTTTGAAACAAAGCACTACGATCATAATTCAAGAAAAGACCATTATGAATGTGTCCTTTAGGGAAAAAGGGATCACTAATTAGCTCAGTTCAGCAAGCACATTTAGCCTTCTGAGACACAGTTAGCTTTCAAAGGTGGTTTTTTGCAGAAAATGGCACATGAGAAATAAGTTAAAAGGGATGTACGGGGTTTGCAATACTGGCCAACCCCCCCCCCCCAACCCAAACCATACAAAGCATTTTCACTTCTAAACTGTTTCGTTTGAGAAGGCGAAGGAATTGGATTTATGAATAAACCAACGTTCTGTAACAGTAAGGCATTGAAAAAGCATTAACTTTAGGCAGGAAGAATTTAACAGTGAAGGTTGAGTCGGTGACCTACTTAGGAGCTCATGGAAAAATGTCTTGAGATTAAAGGTATGCTGTCTTGAAGAAAAGTACTTCTGCAAATATTCAACAAAACATGAAAGATGTTGCTCCACCCCCACCTTTCCATTAATAATGAGAGAACAAGACACTCACCACCCTGAATGAATGGAATCCCATGCCATATGATTCTGCCCCTCGCTTCTTATTTTCAGGTTTGGGGAGGCATTCGTTTGATTGATCAGCTTATTAAAATGTTTTAATAAGAGCAACAAGAAAGGAAAATTATGTAGAGCAATCTGTATTCCTTACATTGTTAGGGAAATTGAGCCATTATCTGAAATGTGATTTATTAAAATTTCTAAGTGCAAATCTAGACTCCACCCCACCCCCCCACCCCCGGCAGACTGTTAAATAAATACTCACATAAGAGCTGTTCTGCATGTAATACCGGAATATAGTTTCAGACTGGAGCTTTGCTAAGTCTTTCCTCTCTTGTCGGAGAATCATAGAATTGTAGAGTTGGAAGGGAGCCCTGAGGGTCATCTAGCTCAACCCTCTGCAATGCTGCAATCTCAAACATCCATGTGCTAGTCTTATTTCTTGTGGGAGGCTTTTTTTGTGTGTGTGGATTCTCCTATGTACTGTTTTAAGCGATATAAAACAAAATTCATGGTTATTTGCATGCCGGTGTGTCCCTGAAATAAACAATGGACAACAGACTGACTTCACATACATACATGGGCTGGGGAATCGTTTTTGTGAATGTGGTGGCAAGTAACATCTTGAAAGGGAGTGTGGTGGCGGTGTTAAAAAGTCATTGTATCCCAGCAGCTGCTTTGGTTGAAAATGTCTTAGACAAATATTTTGCCTTTGAAGTAAAAAATGTACAGTACGTAGTGTTCTTCTTTGTTGCATCTGTTGTATTGTGTGATGAGAGAGGGTACAGTTGAATGCCATTTCCCATTAGATATACACACATATCTAAGAATAAAATGTGTAATTACCATGCATTGTGATAATGTACACAAATCTAGGTGCGATATTGCGTGTGAAGCTTGGCTAGCAACGTAGCAGAGCGTTCTGTTCTTGCCTAACATGAATCAGAATCTCTTGACCAAATCCAGTAAAAAGAAACCCCATAACTGTTCTCAAGGGTAAATTCAGGTTATTAAAGGTTTCCTTTTCAGTCTGAAAGCTAAGATGTATGCTGTCTTTCTTTTGAATTAAGCTAATTTTTGAATATTCAACTCTTCCACTAAATAACTATTTCTGCAGCTTTTAGTGCAGCTTAATTTTTTTTTAATGCAACTGTTTCAATTCTGTGTTTAATAATTTGAAAGTAAGTGTGCTATTTGAATCAACGCATATTATTCAATCAAAAGCTATTTCCCCACACAGTTAGTGTAACTTATAAATGGTGTGCTTAAACACTCACAGTTGGATTACTGCAATGCGGGGGGGGGCTACCTTTGGGGTTGGTCCAGAGATTGCTTCAGGTGATCCCTTATATACCCAGTAGATCATTGCATTCTGCGGGAAAGTTTGTCCTGCAAATTCCAAAGATCTCAGAAGCTCGCTTTGCAGTAACTCGGAGCAGGGCTTTTAGTGTGGCTGCCCCTGTTCTGTGGAATAGTATTCTTGTCTTTGTGGAAACAATTGAAGACGCTTTTGTTCCAAGAGGCTTTGTCAGCTGGATAAATGGGTCTTTACCTTGAGTGTCCATTTGTTAGGGTTTTAGTCTTGTTTTAATCACACCTGTGGCTTTTGTGTTTAACTATTTTATATAGTAAACTAGCTGGCCCTGCCACGCGTTGCAGTGGCTCATCCCTGTGGTTTTCCCCACCCTGTGCCGATCCATGACGTATCCATAGCTGCCAAGTTTTCCCTTTTCTCGTGAGGAAGCCTATTCAGCATAAGGGAAAATCCCTTTAAAAAAGGGATAACTTGGCAGCTATGGACGTATCCCTCCCCCTCCCTCCCACCTTATCCCTGTGATCTTCTTGCAGTCCACGGGACTCTCTAGAGTCTCCTCCAGCACCATAATTCAAAAGCATCAATTCTTCGGCGATCAGCCTTCTTTATGGTCCAGCTCTCATTGAGCACTAGTCTACTGCCGAAGAATGGATGCTTTTGAATTAGGGTGCTGGAGGAGACTCTTGAGAGTCCCATGGACTGCAAGAATATCAAACCTATCCATTCTGAAGGAAATCAGCCCTGAGTGCTCACTGGAAGGACAGATCGTGAAGCTGAGGCCACCTCATGAGAAGAGAAGACTCCCTGGAAAAGACCCTGATGTTGGGAAAGATGGAGGGCACAAGGAGAGGGGGCGACAGAGGACGAGATAGTTGGACAGTGTTCTTGAAGCCACCAGCATGAGTCTGACCAAACTGTGGGAGCCAGTGGAAGACAGGCGTGCTCTGGTCCATGGGGTCACGAAGAGTCGGTCACGACTAAACGATTAAACAACAACAAGTCTACTGCACTCTCCCACCAAAATGGGATAGTTTCTCCTGCTTAAAAATGGCACAAAACTTTGGGTGTGGCTATTTTTTGTTTTAATTTTAGTATTCCTGCTCTTAGATTTTTCTAAAAACATGCTATATGCCATGTCAAAGGAACACATAATTGCTGTTCTGGCTTGTAAAAGTTTGTCACTGTAATTCTGCAGAGCACAGAACTCTATAATTCTACAAAGCACAGATAACAGGGCACAGTTGTGGTTGCAAATTAGGCTGCTTTAATTATCTGCTGTGAAAGTATTTCTTGGTTTTGCAGTGTAAGTGCTACTCCACGATGGCAGTGTTTATATTAAAATAGAGCAAAGGGTAGAAACGCCACAAAATATATTATGCTGAGCGCATTTGATTGGGAGAATAACTTTGGTTTGTTTTTTAAAAGAAAAGTATAGGCATTTTTATGTCTATGTGATTTGTGCTCATTAAAAGACTACATTTTCTGTTGGGGCAACTTTCTGAATGGAGAATAAAACTGATATTTAAGTTCTATAGCTCAGTTGAGTGAAACAACACATTCAGCAATGGCATGCATTGGTTCTCTATATGCAAGGCTTTGGAGCATATGAATGACCCTTAGGTTTGTGTGAACTGTAACAGGAGTTGGAGTCTACATTTACAGACCTGGTTTTCACTCCATTCATACATATGGTGGGAAAGAACGAGTTTACTTGGGACATGTACAAAGTGGTCCTGTTTTCAGTAGTCTGATGAAACTTTCTGATTTGCTGAAGAAGTCTGTGTAACTTGAAAGCTCGAATACTTCTACCTTAACAGTCCAAACTGTACATTTCATATACAGTGGTACCTCAACTTACAAACGACTCGACAACCGAATTTTTTGACATCCGAACAGAAACCGTGGCAGTTTTAGATAGGGTTTTTTCGAATTAAGAATTTTTAAATGGGGTTGCTTTGACTTATGAATTTTCCCATTTCCAATGCATTCCTATGGGAAATCGCGTTTCCAATGGCGCTTTTCGACTTAACGAATTTTTCGACCTACGAAGGTGCCTTCGGAACGGATTAAATTCGTAAGTCGAGGCACCACTGTATGTATATTCAGTGTTGCCCCATTGTATGCCTGTCAAATAGACTTTCTGTTAATGTTTGGGAATAGGAGATCTGTATCCTGTCTGTTTCTATTATAGGTGCTTTAAAGCAAGAAACTGGTCACTAAAACTGCTTCTGTTAATGACGTGGAAGGAAAATGAGTCACCCATGGCTAACATTATCTAGCTGTTTGCAAAGAAGCAGGACTTTCCAGAGACTTTCTATTCTAGGCTTAATTTAAGGCTTGTTTATAATCTATCGAAACTTTTAGCTTTTCACATTCTTGCTGTCCATTTTCCAGGGACTTGTAAGTCCCTTTCCCCCCTGTCCCGTCCAGGCTGCAGATGTTGGTGGATAATTTTGAGTTGGCCTGATTTAGTTGCACTGAATCTGCATTGCAATGTGGCGATTAAGTCATGACTTAGTCACCTGTTCGCACCAGGTTTCCAACAGACTTGACTGGGCCCCTCTGACCCACTTACCAAAGAGGACAAAACATACTAAATATCTTAGCCTCTTGAATTTCTGCCTGTAGCTATGCTCCCCCCCAGTGCAATTCGTAAACCAAAGCCTAGGCTGCAATCCTGCCTGAGAGTAAAGGTACCCCTGACCGTGAGGTCCAACGACTCTGGGGTTGCGGCGCTCATCTCGCTCTATAGGCCAAGGGAGCCGGCAGACAGCTTCCGGGTCATGTGGCCAGCATGACTAAGCTGCTTCTGGTGAACCAGAGCAGCGCACGGAAACGCCATTTACCTCCCCACCAGAGCGGTACCTATTTATCTACTTGCACTTTGAGGTGCTTTCGAACTGCTAGGTTGGCAGGAGCAGGGACCGAGCAACGGGAGCTCACCCCATTGCAGGGATTCGAACCACTGACCTTCTGATCGGCAAGCCCTAGGCTCAGTGGTTTAGACCACAGTCCCATTAAACACAAAGAAACATTTCTGAGTGCTGAACTACTCAGCTGCTGCTAAAAAGCTTCTTTGATGGCAAAGCCTGCTACACCCCCCCCTTTATTTCTCAAAAGTCTCTGAGAAGCTAGAAGACTTAAAGTGTAGTAGTGCATTTAGACTTTAGTTCCCAAGCACTTTTTCCTCATGGACCATTTGGAAATTTCCGAATGTCTTGGCGGACTCCTCAGTTATTTTTCTTCCTGTTGCAGCAATTGTAATGTGCTGTGATAGACATTCCATGATTTTTCATTGGATTTTTTTTTAATATCTCGTACACATTGCACTGCAAATTGAATTCTCGTGGAATTCAAACTACAATACAACAAAATGCAACGGGAGAGATAAAAGAAGGAATAAAAATACAATTAAAATTTATAAGAATATTTAATGCTATGGATGTGCCATTCCCTCTCTTCATCTTCCACAGATGTGAATGAAACTCATGTGGCCCTTGGTGGTACATAGATGGCAATTTGACAACACCTGCACTGAGATATACAACAGTTTTCATACATTTCCTTCTTCCAATGAGCACAGCCAAGAAAGAGCAAACTCCAACATACAGAGTTAGTAGGAAAATTACTACAGTAAGAATTGCAAATTCATGGCACCGTAAAAGTCCCTGAAAATTTCCCCACCCTCAAGGAAAATTCATCAAAACTTCCCATATAGGTATGTCATTTTGTTCAGTCACTTATTATAAAGTCATATGCTGAACGCAAATCTATATATATATATAAATGTAGGCATTGCACGTGCAGAGGTCACAGCCTTTCTCCGTAACTGCTGAACCGCATTGCAACAAATTTGGGCACAACGTACCTTGCCCATCAGGGAGGGATCGAACATTTAAAAAAATTATCAAAAAACCACACCTTTCACACCTAAAATAATGATTAAACGCAAAAAAGTGGCGCACAAATTAGACATCACCAGCAGAAGCTCTGAAGACTCTCCAGCAGCATCCAATACAAAGGCAGGTCGCACGCTGCTGCCTCCAAAGCCGCACCACCAAAAAAAAAAAAAACCCACATCCCATCCTACATTCCCAAAAATTACACCAAAAATAAAAAACCAAAAAACAACCACCCACACCAAAAACATACACTACACACCAAAATATATGACAACCCCAACTAGAGAAATAAAACATCGCAAACATCACAATAAAAAAATCCGAAACCACATTCGACATTCAAAACACCACCTCCAAATTTTAAAAACCCAAACAAACAAAAAACAAACAAACCACAAAACACACAACAACGCCCAAATCATACAATACCCACCAAAATAAAATTAAACAATAATAACTTCTGCTTCTCATGTTCTTTTTTCAATTTTTAAAAATCTAAATACAGTACATAAAAATGTTCATGATGCGTGCGCGGGCCGGGGCCAATGTATGGAGATACAGGGGGGAGGGAGCAACACTCCATGGGGACAACAGAGGGCTCAGACAAAAGTGCATGCTGGGAAACAGAACCCAGAAACTGACAGTTCCTTCTCCAAGGGTGGGGGCCAAGGTATGGAGATACAGGGGGGAGGGGCCAACACTCCCCAGGGACAACAGAGGGCTCAGACGGGGTGGGGGGGAGGAGGGGGCTCGATAGCTCATGAGTCAGGACAGGGTGGGGCCAGTCACAGGGATGTGTCGGAGGGGTGGGGGGGGAGAAGGGGACTCGATAGCTCATGGGTCGGGACAGAGTGGGGCCAATCACGTGGATGTGCCGCGGGGGTGGAAGGGAAAAGGGGGCTCGATAGCTCATGGGTGGAGACAGGGTAGGGACAGTCACGGGGATGAACCAGGGTGGTGGTGGGAGGATGGGGCAGGATAAGTCATGTGTCCGGGCAGAGTGGGGGAAATCACAGGAAAGAACCGCAGCAACGCGTGGCCGGGCCAGCTAGTTAATTATAATATACCAAGCCCGTTTCTACCCTCAAGTCTTTATCAGCAGCTATTAATAGAACGACACAGATCTTGAAAACACCCCAAATCTTAAATAATGCTAGAAGCTCCTTCAGAACAGTGGGGCAGCTGTTGTTCGTTCAGTCAGATTGTTAATCTTCATTTCCACAATACTGTTTATCTCCATATGTTAACACTTTTCTATTTTGCTACGGTAAAAGTCTTAGCTCACCACAATAAAGCCTTTGCATATAAATGTGACCAATGACTAGGTTGAGCAGACAGGTACAAATGTGCCCTGCTGTGCAGCCTGGGGAAACTAATACAAAGTCACAGGAATCGTGAGCTCTTCCAGTGCCCCGTGAGTGAGTGAGTCTGCATGTTGTTCATGCCCTAAACTAGGCATCCCCAAACTGCGGCCCTCCAGATGTTTTGGCCTACAACTCCCATGTTCCCTAGCTAAGAGGACCAGTGGTCAGGGATGATGGGAATTGTAGTCCAAAACATCTGGAGGGCCGAAGTTTGGGGATGCCTGCCCTAAACCCTTGCTCATCTTAACATAGTTGATGGAGACAAACCAGCTTTGTAAACTATGGTTTGAGGTTTACATGTTTTGACTAACTATAGTTAAGGATAACCATGGCTCTTGTTGTTATGTGTTTGTACAGTGTGATGGTAGAACGAGACTGTGCTTGCTGATTTCCTGAATTCTTGTTGGGTAGACATCACAGAAACCCAGTGCAGACCCTCCTGCTTGAAGATCTGTATAGAATGGTGGTACCTAAAAATAAAATCTGTATTTGAAGCTGGGCGGTTCAGAACTACTTCCGTTTCAAACTCTACTTTTTAATCTTGAAATACACCATTTCCAATATTCATTAAAAAATTCCTTCAGTAGCACCTTAAAGACCAACTAAGTTTTTATTTTGGTATGAGCTTTCATGTGCATGCACACTTCTTCAGATACATTTGAAACAGAAGTGTCAGACCCTTATGTATATACAGAGGGTGGTGGGGGTGGGTGGGAATGGGTGATGGGCTGATGGGAGTGGTAAACCTGTAGATGGCTGTTAACGACTGCTGATGACTGCAATTAGTCCTGGGGGGGGGGAGCAAGGGCTGAGGCGCTAAAGAAAGCTTGATCATGTATAATGAGATAAGAATCCGATGTCTTTATTCATCCCAGGTGGCTCCATGGTTTTAAGCTTGGTAATGAGTTCCAATACAGCAACATCTCTTTCCAGTCTGTTCCTGAAATTTCTCTGTAATAAAACAGCTGCTTTGAGATCTTGTATAGAATGTCCTGAGAGATTGAAGTGTTCTCCTACTGGTTTCTCTGTCTTATGGTTCCTGATGTCAGATTTATGTCCATTTATCCTTTGGCGTAGGGTTTGGCCTGTTTGTCCAATATAGAGAGCTGAAGGGCACCGTTGGCATTTGATGGCATACACAATGTTAGAAGATGAGCAATTAAATAGTCCTGAGATGGTATGTTGGATGTTGTTGGGGCCAGTAATGGTGTTTTCCGGGTGTATGTGGCAGCAAAGTTGGCATCTGGGTTTATTGCAGGCTCTGGTACCAGTGTCCATGTTAAGTCTGGTGGTGGTATTATTGTGGGTGAGGAGTTGTTTAAGATTGGGTGGCTGTCTGTAGGCAATGAAAGGTCTTCCTCCCAGAGCTTGAGAAAGGGAGCTGTCATTGTCCAGGAGAGGCTGTAGACCTCTGATGATGCGTTGTACTGTTTTAACTTGAGAGCTGTATGTGATGACTAGTGGTGTTCTGTTATTTTCTTTTTTGGGTCTGTCTTGCAGCAGGTTCTCTCTAGGTATCAGTCTGGCTCTGTTGATCTGTTGTTTAACTTCATCAGGTGGATATTTTAGTTCTAAAAAGGTTTGCTTTTTAAAAAATTTTTATTTTGCTTCGACTCAGACCAACATGGCTACCTACCTGTATCCAATATTCATGTTGCATTAGATGTCTGAGGATGCAAACTGAGGCAGACTTTTCCCATGTGCAACACATGCTTGCCTCTGTGAGGGGAGTTTTAAGGAGTTTTGATGTCTGAACAGGAACTCATCTGCCTGGTAAGATACCTGGGGCCATGCATCCCATTATTGCCTAATTGTATGGACTGTTCTGCTGGTGTTCAAGCGGTTGGCATCTGTTTGTCTCCGGAGACAATGGAGGTGTGCACATTTGAAGGTGAAGTCAACAGTGCCTGCTGTGGCTATAGAGACCGATACAGGAGAGACATGTTTTGTTGCAGCTGGGGCAAGTGAAGGCATCTGGTTGAGCCTTCCTCTCTCTGCATTCTTCCCAGTGGCCATTCCTCCTCTGGTTACTGCTCTGGAAGTATGAACTGACTGTTTCTGCAAATGCAGATAAAAAACACCCTCCAGACTTTCCCTGCTCAACCCAACTAGGTCAGAGAAATAGTAGTTGGGGGCTGGTGCACATGGAGACCTTAAGGGCAGGGGGGCATTGCCCTCTACCACCTGCATGGCTATAAACGTGCTGTTCAGACATTCTGCATCATCTTGAGCCTGATTTGAATTGCAGAGAGAAAGGGGCTCAGCTGGGGAAGCCATTTAGAAAACAAAAGCTTGCATTTTAAAGAGCACAGTTGGCCCTTGAATTAGGAATGTTTTTTATTCAAAATTGAGCACTTTAGCCTTGAACTTCTAACCTTTTAAAAAGGAAAGCTACCTGCTTTTTCCCCAAACCGCTCCATAGCTCAATTGCCATTGTAATTGAGCAACATTCAGCCCTCTCAATCTATATGCAGCAGCAGGGGCTATTTTTTAAAGGTAATGCTCCACAATGTGCTAAGATATCAATTTTTTTAAAAAAAAATGGAATACATATTTTGAATATTCCAAAGTGTTTTCTTTTTTTGGCCAGTGGTGATGTGCATTGTTGTTTGGCTACGTAAGACTCGGGAATTGGAAGACAAACTGTTTTTCACTGAAGCTCCCCTGTAAGTGTTGTGATCTCAAATAAATAAAAACACAAATAAATCAAGGTGTGTTGGAAATCAGTGGCTTTATTTTAATAAGGGATGAAATCTAAATTTTACTGTGTTCTCCTTGTTCACCACTTGTTCTCTGGGGTATATGAATCACTCCATTTATTGGTAGAGCTTAAGCATTTCCAGTTGGAAATGTATAGTCATATACAGCATAAAACTGAAATGTTTGGTTCTCCCAGGAACATGCATCTTTATATGAGGAATATTTTTAGACCTTTTTTTTTTAGTATTTGCGTGTGCATGATTTTGGTGAGTAGTTTTTATCTATTAAAAAATCGGGGTCCTGTTAACTTAGACTTCACACATTCTCTGTTCCAATGAGAACATCCAAGAATTCCCCTGTTCCCCCAAAGGATTGTTGAAAATGGGCATATTTTTTTGGTCCAGTATAGTGGTAGGGAACTGTTAGTAGGCAATTCTCAAAAAATGAAGGATCAGTGGGACTTTCATCATGATCTGTTCTATCACATGTTTGTGTTCAGTAGCAAGGCATATTTATTGAAAGGAAAATATCTTTGATCTTTGGAGCATTCTGATTGGTTGGTGAACAGAGAGTTGAAAGCAAAAAGTCATTAAGGCAGCAATCCTATATATCTGAGAGCGACTCCCATTGAATTCAGTGGGACTTGCTTCTGAGTAGACATGTATAGGATCTGTGTTTGCATCTTTTTCTTGACTTTCCTTGCAAGAAGTTGCAGTTGGCTGTGAGTTGGTAGTTTTCAGTAAATTGGAGTTCAGTAAACTGTCCTGGCTGGGACCCAGGTGGCGCTGTGGGTTAAACCACAGAGTCTAGGGCTTGCTGATCAGAAGGTCGGCGGTTCGAATCCCTGTGACGGGGTGAGCTCCCATTGCTCGGTCCCAGCTCCTGCCAACCTAGCAGTTTGAAAGCACGTCAAAGTGCAAGTAGATAAATAGGAACCGCTACAGCGGGAAGGTAAACGGCATTTCCATGTGCTGCTCTGGTTTGCCAGAAGCGGCTTTGTCATGCTGGCCACATGACCTGGAAGCTATACGCTGGCTCCCTCGGCCAATAATGCGAGATGAGCGCGCAACCCCAGAGTCGGTCACGACTGGACCTAATGGTCAGGGGTCCCTTTACCTTTAAACTGTCCTTGGGAAAAGAATTGTGTTAGAGCAGGACATCCAGATAATTTATAGCTATATGTGCTTTACCTGGTTGGGAAGAAACCATGGGATATATTCCCAGAGGTAGATGGTGAAGTGATCTTTGTGTCTGATAGCACATCCCCCACTGATGTATGCTTGGCAACATGGATTCTCATTGTAAATTCTGAGTTTGTCTCTGTTTTCTGGAGTAATCGGGGTCACAAAAAGCCAATAGAAAGCTTCCAGTGAGTTACTAGAAATCTGGATGAGCAGATTACAATAACTGAAAAGCATGACATGAAATTAACATAAAAACCTATTATTAAACCAATGTTGTGCATGAAATAAATCCTAAAATAATGATCAAGAACAAAATAACTATCCCCAGATAACTAAGGAACATAACTTTAACTATTTAGATTATTGGTAGGTTTCATTTGTGGGGTGTGCAAATATTTTTCTAAACTTCGGCGCCAGATAGATTGCAGCATTCCTAACCTTTGTGGAAACGCAAGTGCTACTTGGTAGGCCTAATTGGCGGCCCCTGTGCATTTTGAACACTTGGAGTTGTGTACTCATAATCCTGGAGACATTTTACTTCAATAACCCCCCCCCCATACAAGTGATAGACAGTTTATGCACCTACCCTCCCTCTGTGGGAAGTGGTAACTCTAGGATGGCCTTAGGATCAAGACCAGTTGGTTACCATCCTGCTTATAAGTACAGTGGTTGAAAGCTAAACAACATATTCCTTGTTTGTAGCAGTTGAGCTCTCCTGGTGTAAAAATCAGTTTTGAAATGTGAGGGAAGAACTTCAGAATTGATCACCTTTCCCCTCACAGCGCAACAAAATTTCTTGCAAAATTATAGCACTTGAAGGAAGGTTTTTTTCCCCCTGGAAGGCGTCAAACCCCCTAGGAAGCTCTGAATTGCCTACTTCAGTTGAAAACTTTATTTTGAAATGTTCCGTGCTGGGAGAGCCTTTGTGGAGCTGCATTAAGCAAACAGTGATTTCTCCTGAGCACAGCAGCAAAACACAGTTGTTTGTGGAGAAAGCTTAAAAAGCGAAAACAAGGGTGATTAAGAGGCTCTTAAGAACGGGCTGCCTTTCAGGATGCTGGCCATTCCCCTTAACACATTCCATTAGATTTCCTCCAACAACCACTATGTCATGTATGTGGACAATTAGACACCGCAATGATGAGTACACAAGGGGTTATAGAAACACTTGGGTGGCGGATGGGGAGAATCCTCTGAAAGGCCCTCCTTTATAGTTACCAAAAAGATTCATGCTTTGGCAATGTTGCAATGTCTTCCGAAGGTGGAATTTCATTTGGAACAGAATACTGAATCTGTATGCAAAGCCGCTGAGTTGACTAGGCTCCCCTTAAGTTTGGATTGATTGTATTCCATGAGTGAATACAGTTTAGGAATGTCAAAAGTAGGTTCTAATTGTGGTTACTAATTGTGGTTACAGTGGTGCCTCGGAAGGCGAATTTAATTCGTTTCACGAGTCAATTCGTTTTGCGAAAAATTCGTCTTGCGATTCACGGTTTCCCATAGGAATGCATTGAAATTTCTTTTTTTTTTTGCCCATAGGAACGCATTAATTGAATTTCAATGCATTCCTATGGGAAACCGCGATTCGCAAGACGAATTCTTCGCAAAATGAATTTGTCTTGTGAGTCACCATCAGATCGCAAAACACATTCGTCTTGTGAAAAATTTGTCTTGCAGGGCATTCGTCTTGCGAGGTACTACTGTATATTGATTTTTTACATATTGACTGTGATGTGTAAACTTACAAACCTTAATTGGTGATGCTTTTCTTGCTTGGTATAACCATAGAACTTTCATGCACCATTGTCTCTATCCTGGATAGGAACCAG
Organism: Zootoca vivipara; assembly: GCF_965207765.1. Taxonomy (NCBI): domain Eukaryota; kingdom Metazoa; phylum Chordata; class Lepidosauria; order Squamata; family Lacertidae; genus Zootoca; species Zootoca vivipara. The sequence continues at coordinate 5,964,495 of NC_142594.1, forward strand.
TAATGACCATCACCATGTTTATAGGATCTGAGAGGTGATGTTCTGAAAAGGGGAACCGTGAAGATGGAAACATGTGGTACAGAAATGCCTACCCCCCACTGCTGGGATTAGAGCATCTTCCTTAAAAGCAAATGTAAATGCAATTGTAACTTCCCTTTTTAGGAAAAACATTAAGGGTGAACATAATAAAGGGCATGAGCTTATGGTGGCTGTTATTAAGAGTTAATGGAGGAATGTTTAGAGGAATGTTTTTAGCAGGCACAGTGAAGGCACCTGCTTGGTCTCAAAAGGCAGGGAGTTCCAACTGTATGTGCTGCCTCACTAAGTGATCCATGTCCTTACAAATGCAGAGCGGGTATCGTGTGGTTAGTTTGTTGTATTCGGTAGCTTTCTGTTATTTGGATTTTTATAATGCAACCAGTGCTCAAAGGCTATGCACATGTGTGCTGGATACATTCTGTGGGCTGTAGTGCCATTAAATTATGAACAAAACTGCCGTTCTGATGGAGAGTTCTGGAATGGCAACGTAACCAGGTTCCGAATAGGCAGGACCTTACAGACCAGATTCCGCCATCTGAATTATACGTAGACATTAGAGCCAAGGGAGATTGCAAATCATAGGGGCACGTCGATGCTGAGGATGTTACTATGGCAATAGCTTGGAAGCTTATACCAGGTACCGACTGCTATTTTCTCTTGTGTTATGTATCATGATCTAGTTAAACCAGATAAGGGTGGAATAAGATGTTTAAACAGTCATGGAGAACTCCTGATGTTGCTGGGTGTCCCCTTGCCCCTGACCATGGGCCACGCTGCCTGTGGCTGACGGGAGGGCTATAACTTGCCCACGCTGTTGCAGCATATGGTTTCACTCTCAGTTGGCTCATTGTGCTCAGATCGGAGGTGATAACAGCTGAACATTTGGCAGATTAAAGAATGCCGCAAGGAAGCTTCTCTGCATATCTGCAGTGTGAATCCATGCGCTGGCTTTCCAGCAGACAGAATTTACAACTCCTTTAGAGTTGGCTGTTCATCCATGCTATTTAAATGCAAAAATAGCTCTCTTGGGGGTAAAATAAAAAAAATCCTTCAGTAGCACCTTAAAGACCAACTAAGTTTTTATTTTGGTATGAGCTTTCTTGTGCATGCACACTTCTTCAGATATCTCTTTGGGGTATTAATTTAGTATGTATTATCTTTCTAAATTTGTTCATCAGACTTGCTCTCAGAAGGCCCTTTCTGTTAAATTTGCTGCTTCAGGTTTTTGTAAGCCTAGGCCAGTGATGGCGAACCTATGACACGTGTGTCAGATGTGACACGCAGAGCCCTCACTGCTGGCACGCCCCCCATTGGCCCATTCGCGCTGTTGGTGGTGGGTTTTTTCCCCCATTTGTTCTCCCGCTTGTCTCCACTAGAGCTTGTCTCCGCTACAGCTTGTCTCCGCTGTTAAAACCCAGATCCTTTGTTGTTGTTGTTGCTGGTAGCCAGAGATTGGTCTTTTAATCCTTTCTGTGCTGTTTTTTCTGGTGCTTTGGCAGACTATGATTGGGTGTAACAGCGTTCGTTTTTTAACCTGTTCTGTTTTGGGTTTTTTGGCACTTTGGCAGACTATGTCAGTGCTGCGTGTTAGTTCCAGCGAAGGTATTATTCATCATTTATTTCTGTTCTCTTTGCACCCCCCAAAAAACCTCCAAAACGTTGGTCAGCAGCTCCCCCCAAAAAGCTCAACAACTCTGGGCACTTTGTGATAAATAAGGGGTTTTTGGTTTGGTTAAATAATTTATTAAATACAGTTATATATTACAATTATACATTTTTTTAATTTAAACTATAAATATCACAAAATTATGGGGGTTTTCTCGAAGTGACACACCACCTGAGTTATGCTCGGTTTTTTGGCAAATTTTGACACACCAAGCTCAAAAGGTTGCCCATCACTGGCCTAGGCCATTAGACTTGAATACAAGCGGTTTGTGTGTGTGCTCACAAACACACAGGAGTGTTGTAATAATTGTGCTTACCGTAGCAACACGTGGCTATGCAACACCACCCCACCACCCTTCACAGTGTCCCTTTTGTGCTCACTTGTGTAGGAAGTAATGTTTTTTGCAATACTGGAAGTTGATTTTGTTTTTCCCCCCCTATGCTTTATAAGTGAATCTTCACATGGGGTGTATTAAGAGTCTATTGCAACTGATCGTTAGAGATCACTGATGTTCTTAAATACTTTTACTACGAGAAATGGTGCAACATCCATTTAGTGTTTTGTGAAACATGAAACGAGAATTTCAAGCCTCTGGTTTTCTTGTTCCAAAAGTAACTTGTGTCTGTAGTAGCAAAAGAGCAGTAAGGCTGCTATTACTATCTGCACTTACTTGGAATTAAGTGAACAAAGTGAGACTTATTGCTGTGTAAACATACATAGGATTAAGCTGCTGTTTCTAAGGCCTAATGAATCTCATGAATAAAACTGGTTTTGTGACCCACGTGCTGGATTGAAAGTCAGGAAGTTTCCCCAGTTTCGAAACATTCCCCCAGATGTTTATGCAGAAATAGGTTTATTAGGGTCATAGAATCATAGAATCATAGAATCATAGAATCATAGAGTTGGAAGAGACCACAAGGGCCATCCAGTCCAACCCCCTGCCAAGCAGGAAACACCATCAAAGCATTCCTGACAGATGGCTGTCAAGCCTCTGCTTAAAGACCTCCAAAGAAGGAGACTCCACCACACTCCTTGGCAGCAAATTCCACTGCCGAACAGCTCTTACTGTCAGGAAGTTCTTCCTAATGTTTAGGTGGAATTTTCTTTCTTGTAGTTTGAATCCGTTGCTCCGTGTCCGCTTCTCTGGAGCAGCAGAAAACAACCTTTCTCCCTCCTCTATATGACATCCTTTTATATATTTGAACATGGTTATCATATCACCCCTTAACCTTCTCTTCTCCAGGCTAAACATACCCAGCTCCCTAAGCCGTTCCTCATAAGGCATCGTTTCCAGGCCTTTGACCATTTTGGTTGCCCTCTTCTGAACACGTTCCAGCTTATCAGTATCCTTCTTGAACTGTGGTGCCCAGAACTGGACACAATACTCCAGGTGAGGTCTGACCAGAGCAGAATACAGTGGTACTATTACTTCCCTTGATCTAGATGCTATACTCCTATTGATGCAGCCCAGAATTGCATTGGCTTTTTTAGCTGCTGCATCACACTGCTGACTCATGTCAAGTTTGTGGTCAACCAAAACTCCTAGATCCTTTTCACATGTACTGCTCTCAAGCCAGGTGTCTCCCATCCTGTATTTGTGCCTTTCATTTTTTTTGCCCAAGTGTAGTACTTTACATTTCTCCTTGTTAAAATTCATCTTGTTTGCTTTGGCCCAGTTGTCTAATCTGTTAAGGTCATTCTGAAGTGTGATCCTGTCCTCTGGGGTGTTAGCCACCCCTCCCAATTTGGTGTCATCTGCAAACTTGCTCAGGATTCCCTCAAGCCCATCATCCAAGTCATTGATAAAGATGTTGAACAAGACTGGGCCCAAGACAGAACCCTGTGGCACCCCACTAGTCACTACTCTCCAGGATGAGGAGGAGCCATTGATGAGCACCCTTTGGGTTCGGTCAGTAATCCAGCTACAAATCCACTGAATGGTAGCATTGTCTAGCCCACATTTTACCAGCTTCTTTACAAGAATATCATGGGGCACCTTGTCAAAGGCCTTGCTGAAATCAAGATAGGCTACATCCACAGCGTTCCCTTCATCTACCAGGCTTGTAATTCTGTCAAAAAATGAGATCAGATTAGTCTGACATGACTTATTTTTCAGGAACCCATGCTGACTTTTAGTGATCACAGAGTTTCTTTCTAGGTGCTCACAGACTGTTTGCTTAATGATCTGCTCTAGAATCTTTCCTGGTATTGATGTCAGGCTGACTGGGCGGTAATTGTTTGGGTCCTCTCTTTTCCCCTTTTTGAAAATAGGGACAACATTTGCCCTCCTCCAGTCTGCTGGAACTTCGCCTGTTCTCCAGGAATTTTCAAAGATTATTGCCAGTGGTTCTGAAATCACCTCTGCCAGTTCTTTTAATACTCTTGGATGTAGTTCATCTGGCCCTGGAGACTTGAATACATCTAAACTAGCCAAGTATTCTTGTACTACCTCCTTACTTATCCTGGGCTGTGTTTCCCCTGCTGAATCATCTGCTCCATATTCTTCAGGTCGGGCGTTTTTTTCTTTCTTGGAGAAGACTGAGGCAAAGAAGGCATTGAGGAGTTCTGCCCTTTCTCTGTCCCCTGTTTGCATTTCACCATCTTCTCCTCTGAGTGACCCCACTGTTTCCTTGTTTTTCCTTTTGCTACGGACATACCCATAAAAGCCCTTTTTGTTGCTTTTAACCTCTCTGGCGAGCCTGAGTTCATTCTGTGCTTTAGCTTTTCTGACTTTGTCTCTACACGTGCTGGCTATATGTTTGAATTCCTCTTTGGAGATTTCCCCCCTTTTCCATTTTTTGTACATATCCCTTTTAAATCTTAACTCAGTCAAAAGTTCTTTAGATAGCCAGCCTGGCTTCTTTAGGCACCTTCCATGTTTCCGTCTCATTGGTATTGCCTGAAGTTGTGCTTTTAATATCTCCCTTTTAACAAACTCCCAACCATCATGAACTCCCTTCCCTTTTAGTATTACTGTCCATGGGATTTCACCCAGCGTTTCCCTAAGTTTTCTGAAGTCGGCTTTCTTAAAGTCTAGAATTTGGACCTTAGTATGCTTGGTTGCTCCTTTCCGCTGGATAATAAACTCCAGAAGAGCATGGTCACTCCCACCTAATGATCCTGCCACTTCTACCCCACTAACCAAGTCATCACTATTGGTTAGGACCAGATCTAAAATGGCTGATCCTCTTGTTGCTTCTCCCACTTTCTGGACAATGAAGTTGTCTGCAAGGCCAGTGAGGAATCTGTTCGACCTTATGCTCTTGGCTGAGTTTGACATCCAACAAATATCAGGATAGTTGAAATCCCCCATTACTACTATCTCACTTCCTTTGGAATGCTTGGCCATCTGTTCCAGGAAGGCATCATCTGTGTCCTCAGTTTGGCTTGGGGATCTATAGTAAACTCCCACAATGAGATCACTGTTGTTTTTCTCTCCCTTAATTTTGACCCAGATACTCTCAATTTGGCTTTGAAGTTTTAAATCCTGGATCTCTTCACAGGTATACATATCCCTAACATATAAAGCTACTCCTCCTCCTTTCCTGTTTGGTCTATTTCTCTTAAATAGATTGTATCCCTCTATTACTACATTCCAGTCATGAGACTCATCCCACCAGGTTTCAGTGATGCCTATTATGTCATATTTAGTTTGCTGTACCAAGAGCTCAAGTTCATCTTGTTTATTTCCCATGCTCTGTGCATTAGTATACACAGGGTCACATGCATGCACCTTTTTAAAAAAAGCTGGGTTAGAAGATTATTCTTTTTATTAACATTTACCGTACTACTTTTAAGCAGAGGGACGTGGGTGGTGCTGTGATCTAAACCACAGAGCCTAGGGCTTGCCGATCAGAAGGTCGGCAGTTCAAATCCCCGCAACGGGGTGAGCTCTTGTTCGGTCCCAAGCTCCTGCCCACCTAGCAGTTTGAAAGCATGTCAAAGTGCAAGTAGATAAATAGGTACCATTCTGGCGGGAAGGTAAATGGTGTTTCTGTGTGCTGCTCTGGTTTGCCAGAAGCAGCTTAGTCATGATGGGCACATGACCCGGAAGCTGTGTGCGGACAAACGCCGGCTCCCTCAGCCTATAGAGCGAGATGAGCCTGCAACCCCAGAGTCGTCCATGACTGGACCTAACGGTTTACCTTTACCTTTTAAGCAATTTTCCTGCTTTGCATCCCCTCTCTTGAGCAGCAAGAATTTCAATTTATTCCAGTCTCTGTGCCCTCAGAGAAGGGTGTTTTAATATCCCTGGTGGATTTTGCAGTTGTTACTCACCCTTTGAGATGGAGTGAGCTATAAATGTGAATAAAGACTCAAAGTGAAAGGGGTGGATATGGATGAAGTGGCAGGCCATTTCACAAGACTAGGCCCACTTGTAAAAAAAAACCCCCAGTGTGCTAAAAGTCAGTGACTGCTAGTCACGATTGCTGCGTACTTCTTCCAGGATGAGAAGTAGCATCCCTCAGAGTATTGCCAGGGGGTGGCTATTGTAATGCCCTGCTTGTGAGCTTCCCATAGGTACCTGTTTGCCCACTGAATGCTTCCCTGATCCACCAGGGCTGCTCTAACCTTCTTTAAAGGCAGTTGTCTTTAAGTGTTCCAGACCCAGAACCCACTTTTGCCCAGTGTTAGAAACAGATATATAAACTAGGCGCCCAAGGCTCCTTAAACCAAGGTTGTCGTCTCCAAAGCGGAATGCCTAGTTGCCATTTTGGGCAAGACTTCTCTAAAGTCTTATTTTTCAAACGATGGACTGACTGTGATTGATTCTCATCTGGTTAGTTCACATGACAACCTTGATCTGGGTTAAGAGATTTGAGAACTTAAAGAAAAAAAAGTCACTCGATCCGGGGACAATCCACATACATATTGGCCTACTCCGACCTCTTTTTCTTAATGGTGACTGCTCCTGCTCAGGCTGCACAGAAAAAGCAATTTGATTCCAGAAACTCATTCTGATTGTGCAGATAAAATATAATTCTCCAGGATGGGGTATTAGTGTGTGAAAACAGTCCTGATCCAATGATCCCCAGATGATGATGTCAGGAGCCATCCTTTTGTCCAAGCATGTTTTTTGGTACCCACTTCTTAGTGTCCCCCCCTCCCCAATATGTCTTGCATGGTGATAGTACTGTTGTATCCTCCATAGGTCTGGCTGTAATCAAGTAATTGGTCACATGTTAACCAAGCTGCAGGTGCCTATTCAGACAAATCTGACAGCTTGTCTACTACAGGTGGCCTTGGGATTTATAGTTAAAGATGTCTTTGATGGGACCCTGCTCCCAGTGCTTGCATGCTAACATATGGGCAGCTAACCGAGGAAATATCTCGAAATAGCCTTGGGTCGTGTGTATCCTTGGCAACACAGCCACTCAGGGTCAAACTACACACTCCCTTCATGCACACTGTAAACTTTTATTTACAGACGAAATAATATTACAACAAAAACAAAATTCAGGGGAGTATACAGGTATACCGCCCCTCCAGCTCAAAACCTGACACTCTAAAAAATTATATGTGAACAATGCTTGCCTATATCAGCTCAGGTATTGAATTAAATCTCCCAGAGCCTTGTTGGCAAATTGAGAACTAATGCATTTCCTATTAATGACTTGCACCAGGGATGTTCCCAACCCTTTCAGCTTATGAGTTAATTACTGCAGCGCAGCAGGGTATCCCGGCCCTTACAAAAAGCTGCAATGTGCTTGATATTACCGTACTTTTCTGAAGGAATACACAATGTACTATCATTAAGTCCCAGAGCTAGGACTTTAATGGTGTAATTTATATTTTGGTTTTAAAAAGTGCTCCTGGCACCTAAATTTCTAATTTTTGCCAAACTTTGGGGTGATGTGTAATGCATTCTTCTGCAGTTGCCTAAGCCTCGTCCAAAATGACGAATGCAGCATATCTTGGTTAGCTGTCAGAAGGACACATGCTGAATGTCAGACTTTTTACCTTCTCCAATCTTTTAAAATTTAAACTAAGCAGAACTGTGACTATTGCTTTCGAAAATGAGGTCCATGGAAAGAGAGCATGCTTACCAAAAGGGGGGGGGGAGACACCTAAATTCTTAGCTCTGTAAAGACCCCCATGCTGATGTAATTGTCTTTATGCCTGAGCATGTTGCTCAGACGCATGCCTACTTTTTTTTTACTCTGATCCCCGCAGAGGAAGCCAGCAGGGTGTGAACACAATTCTATTCTCGTCTGTATTCATAAGAGAAATGCGGAGGAGAGTGAGAGACGGGGATGTGGATGGTAACTCTTTATATCATCCCTACCCCTCCTCACTCCTGATGGTATGGATTCTTTATGGTGGAAAGGAAGGAAGGAAAGATGACTGTTGTGCGAATATTAGAACTCAAACAAGTTGATTTAAGGCAGGGGTCACCAAACTTTTTCAGCAGGGGGCCGGTCCACTGTCCCTCAGACCTTGTGGGGGGGCAGACTATATTTTGAAAAAAAAATATGAATGAATTCCTATGCCCCACAAATAACCCAGAGATGCATTTTAAATAAAAGGACACATTCCACTCATGTAAAAACATGCTGATTTCCGGACTATCCGCGGGCCGGATTGAAAAGGCAATTGGGCCGCATCCGGCCCCCGGGCCTTAGTTTGGGGACCCCTGATTTAAGGTCTGAGAAAAGACTCAGTTCTAGTTTATATGCCATCCTAAATGCATAGGGACGCGGGTGGCAAAGTGGGCTAAACCACAGAGCCTAGGGCTTGCCGATCGGAAGGTCGGTGGTTCGAATCCCCGCAACGGGGTGAGCTCCCGTTACTCAGCACGTCAAAGTGCAAGTAGATAAATAGGCTCCCTCGGCCAGTAAAGCAAGATGAGCGCCGCAACTCCAGAGTCATCTGCGACCGGACCTAACGGCCAGGGGTCCCTTTAAATGCATAGGAGGGTGCAATCCCAGAGGGTCCCCCCCACCAGTGGCAGCATCAAAAAACAAAACAAAAATGGAGGGGGGGGGGGGGACAGAAGCTTTGTCCCACATTTTAGACTTGAAAGTGAAATAATGGTGTCTTTCACATCGTTGCCCCCATCCTATTTTCTCTGCAGTAAGTTCTGTGGATTTTGACAGCATTAACTTGCCAAGTAAGCATGCTTAGGGCTGCAGCCTTATTTTTATTTCCGGTTTCTGATTTGGTAACAATTTGCATGTGAAGAGCAATGACAGTGGGGAGAAGGAGGAGGAAAGGAGTGGGCAGGGGGAGTGAGTTACTTGTTAGGGAGAGTAGCTTCCTTAGTCTTGTTGTGGTCCCACTGATCCAAGGCGCCAGAGAGGCTGGCCATCTCTGCGCCATGGAGAGCTCCCAATGAGTCACTTTGTCCAACAAGAGTAGGATGTGAACTAAAATTCCAACCTCCAGCCCACCTCTCCCTCGCCCCACCAAAAAATGTGGAGAATTGGTGTCTCTTAAAGAGCCAACCTCTGGCCTTGTGCTCCATCGCATCTGACCTGATGCACTTACCACTGTTGGACTGGAGAGGTGTTTGGATCCTCAGGTTCAGGAGAAGGTGCCTTTGAGTGTCCCGGCTCCGATTCTGCAGACCCTGGTGCTGTGAGCTCTGGTTCAGTGGGCTCCCACTCTCTTGCATCAGGCTTGGAGATAGGACTTGTAGTCTGGTTCCTTAGAATGGTAACACAACCACCTCTTGAGTCATTGCCCTGGTGGACATTGCTGGGCTCTGGAATCCTGACAGCTCTCCTTTGGAGTTCTCGAGTTCATAGTGCTTTGGCAGGTGTAACCAAGCACATATATTGTGTTATATGAACATGGTGGATTACAAAGCCCTTGTTGGAGTCAGGCAGGCAGTGGTGGACCTATCAGGTCTGGTAAGTAGGTCTGGCTTGTATGACCAAGACTAAGGCTTTGGAAAAATGATCCTATGTATGATTTTATTGGTGCCCCTCCCTTTGTGCCCCACAGTCTTCAAAGTCTGGAGCCTCTGGTAGTTGTGCTTGGTTCATTATTTCCCAAGCTATCTTTCACTTACTCCTTGGCCTTTATGCCATTACGGTGAGAAAGTCCTAGCATCTCATCAAATTGATATCTGAACCGAAGTTCATGATTCATACTTTTAAATTACGAGTCTTACAGCAGGGACATCTAAATACAGTCATACCTCGGTTTAAGTACGCTTCGGTTTGAGTACTTTCACTTTAAGTACTCCGTGGACCCGTCTGGAACGGATTAATCCACTTTCCATTACTTTCAATGGGAAAGTTCGCTTCAGGTTAAGTACGCTTCAGGTTAAGTACAGACTTCCGGAACCAATTGTGTACTTAAACCGAGGTACCACTGTATCTATTTTTCACACTCACTGTTCTTTTCTTTCAAGCTTCCATCTTTATGACTAGAAACTTGTTTTTAATGGAATATTGCTCCAGTTCTAAGTGGAGCTTGTATGTTGTCCAGCTCTGGATCCTGCCCACAGTATCAGTTGGTTTGCATGGTAGTGTAACTATATGAAGCTATTTTAGATCATGAAGGCAGAGGTAGTTAAAGGATGAGTCCCATATATTCCAAATCAGAAGCAGGGGCGTAGCAAGGGGGTGATGGGGGTGCGGCACCCTGGGTTCCACTCTGGGGAGGGTGACACTTGGTGCAACCCCCCACGAGCGAGCACCCAGCCGCCGCCCGGTAAAAGTCTCGCTCGGCGGCTGGCTGCTCGCTCACTTGCTCTGCGCGCGTTTTGCTTATTCCTGCTGGGGCGGAGGCAAGGAGCGGGCCAGGTAGGGGCATCAGTGGAGGCCACTAACGCCCCTCCCTGGCCTGCCCCTCGCCCAGGAACAAGCAAAGCGCGCTCTGAGCCAGTGAGCGAGCAAGCTGCAGAGCGAGGCTTTTTAAAAAACCTTGCTCCGTGGCTTGCTCACAGCTTGCCGGTGATGCCGCTCTAGCACTCTCACGCCGGGATCCTCTGCTCGCGACTCCGCATCCCAGATCATCCCAGGCGGCAGCATCCCTATACTGGATGGCGCTTGGGCGGTTTGCCGGCGGCTCCGCTGCATAGCGCGTATGTGCGGAGCCGCTGCATATGGTGCATGCGTCGTGCGTGGCAATGTCACGCATGCATGCTGCACGGCGATGCCCTGCCCCCGGGTGCACACCCACAGTGCTGCCCCGGGCGCTGGAATGCCTTTGTCCGCCCCTGATCAGAAGTGCTTTATATATCTGATGAGTTAAATGTGTTTCTCTCTCTCTAAGTGATGTCGCTGCATTGTCTGGTGCTGTTCTATTTTGCCTTCCTCCTGACATCCTGGTTGCTATAGTGCAATGATCTATTTGTGAACATACAAAGGATCATTGCCGTAATTAAAGGGGAAATGTTTTCTGGTCATCTTCATGGGTAATGCTTTTTGAAAGGTGATGGACTAGAATATTTAACAGGTTATTTTGGATCTTCAAAACTCTGGAATGCAATGCTCAATCTTTTTTTCAGCCTTTCTCTAGCAATATAGTTCAGATAATTTCTATGTTTTTTTTTAAATTCTATCTGTTGCATGGCTGCTGTTCACAGTACATTTTAGTGCTTCAGCCATCTTTTGAGCAGATTGTCTAGTTACATGCTGTGCAATATAGTACTGAATAATTTCAAACTTTTAGTGTGTGAATATGTGTAATCTTTCAGAAACATACACACCTTTTGTGTACCTGCCAAATGATGCAAATAGACACATTTGTGCTTGAATCTGTTTTAAACAGTACTCTCTCCTCTTTCTCTTTCTCCAGCTGTGAATGAAACAGAGACACTCTGCAGCATTCAGTGCTCAGTTTCACTAGCTTTGAAGAACGGTGACAACTAAAAATGCCGCCTCCCGCAGATATTGTGAAAGTGGCTATAGAATGGCCTGGTGCCTTCCCCAAATTGATGGAAATTGATCAAGTAAGTGGCTGATTCTGTGTATTCCTACATATCCATGAAATTTTGCATAGGCAGTTTTTAATACTCATTATGCCCTCCAGATAACAACGTATATAAGATTATGGAACTACCACCTACTTTTTGCCTAAACTGAACATTTGCTGCATTTGGGGTGTCTTCTTCTTCAGTTGTAATTTTCTATAGATTGATGATTTATACAATTCACGAATCCTTCATAAATGAAGGGTGGATTAGAATTTGTATGGATAATACGTTGGAGTTAAAAGTATTACTTTCCTTGTTGGCTGTGTGTCTTAAGACATCTAGTTGGCACTCAGCTTAACGAATTACAGAATGCCTTTAACTGTTAAAGTGAAGTACTCCAAGGGGCTGGACTAGACTTGCCCTTCCAAGCTGGTTCTTGGTTTCTTCTGTTCAGAAGGGTCTACAAAAGGCTTTCTGGTGCATTTGTGCTTCTGTGAATTTTCCTGAGCTCTGACTATCTGGCTAAACTTGGGAGTGCAGTGTATGGCTCAGCCTTGATATGACTGTTAGATGCAGAGAAATCTGTCCAGTGCAAAACAGTGCTTCATTGTAGTTGCATAGCCTCACTTTTGCTGCAGTTATAGCCCCTGGCAGCTACATACCGGTATGTGTGGTGGAGATAGCTCTGTTCTACTTGCTGTTTCATTCAAGTAGAAATCGCCCACTGCAGCTCCTTTCTGGCCTAGGGAATAACCTCAGAATGAGTGGAGTGACACTGCTAAAATGATCCGGGCCTCTTTGCAAAGACAGAATCCAAGGCCCTTCACTTAAGGCACAGCAAGAACAAACAGCCCAATTCCTGTTACAGGTAGGTAGCCGTGTTGGTCTGAGTCGAAGCAAAATAAAAAAATTCCTTCAGTAGCACCTTAAAGACCAACTCAGTTTTTATTTTGGTATGAGCTTTCGTGTGCAGAAGTGTGCATGCACATGAAAGCTCATACCAGAATAAAAACTTAGTTGGTCTTTAAGGTGCTACTGAAGGATTTTTTTTTTATTTTAGTCCAATTCCTGAAATTTCTGAAATTTCACACCAACAAAAAGTTGGAACACTTTATCTCATCTTTTCTACAATCTCGCCACACCTTGCTGTTCTAGTATAGGTAACACAGGAAAGCTGTTCATGCAGCCACTCCACGTGAGCCTGTATTTATTTGTTTGTCCTCCCTCCCTCCACCCCTGGCTTGCCTCTAGCAGATCATTTGAACTGTTTGTTGCATGCAGGTTTTGTTTGTTTGGTTTTTTTTTGGTAGTGCAATTCAACTCACTTTAGGAAGCTTTGCAGTGGCATTTGATACTGTCGTTTTTGCTTATGACAAATCATGAACTGCACAGAATGCATTCTAGGCTGGGGAATAAAGTAGGCATGTGGAATTGGACTGTAGCCTACAGTTTTCCAGTTTTCTGAACAAAATCAGAAGCAGCCTCTTCAATGTTTGGAATGTATACGGTTGGTTAAAGTTGCTATCTTGGCCAGTGAATCCCAGAACACGTATCCCGACACCCTGGTATATCCCAAGAGGAGCTGAAATGTGCTTTGAAAATTAACCCAGCACGCTGCAGACATCTGCCACACTCTGCCCCATGAAGCAGGGAGGGTATTTGTAGCATCGGTTTCCCCTTTTGCCTGCCAATATATGGATAATGATATTTACACACAGGAGGGAAAAAGGATTCGTTGGGATTTCTGATACAGCCTGCAGTATATCATGAATCTTAGAAGCGTTTCCATTGCCCAGAAAGTGTGATTCTCTTGATGAGCATTGTCCAGCGAACAAAGGGGAGGAGAGGATGCCAAAAGTTAATGTCATTATCTTCACATATTAGATAGACACCTACACATTCTTATGGACGTTGATTAAGAACATGATAAATATGTGTACGTTTTGTAAGAAACCAAAAAGCGTGCCTTCTGTTTTAATCTAACCTCCTCTGTCTCCTCCCCCAACCCATGTCCTAGTTATCAAAAGTTTGGAAATCTTACATCTGGGCAAAGCTATGGAATTATAAAAATTGAATTCTTTTGTGGCTTTGGAGCATAGACTCACCATACCGGTAGAATGTGTTGGAGTTGCCTAGACAACACTATTCAGTGCAGCCCAAATAAGGATGTTGGAGTTCTTTTGAGCTCCTTTCGCCACACCGGGTCATTAATGTCAATGGAAATGGATGCAATGATGTCCTTAAGGATGTAGTATGGCAGCAGCCCTCCCCCACCCCCCATTTTTTAGCATTGTGTTGCTGCACTTAACAAAATTCCTCTTAACGCTCTTGCCTGTGCTGTTATTACTCGTACTGGTGCATCTCAGAACTACTTTACATTTATATTAATACAATTAAAAATCCGAATAAAAGGCATGTACTTATTAATCTCCCCTTCAAAAGCTGCTGCTGCTGCTACCAGAAGCCTTCAGGAAGGGCAATGATAGTTTTCTTACCACCACTTTGAGACAAACTGTGCACTGCAGGGACCCCCGTGTAGGACTTTATGCGAAGCCTTTCCTTAAGCGTTGGCTTCCTAAGCCTAGTCACTAGTCCAAAAGACCTGCACTTGCTTGTATCAGTTACCTTTGAACATGGAGAGTCCTAGAGAGTCATGTGGCTTGCTGTCCAAGAAATTCTTTTCTTAATGGTTTGCTGTTTACAGACATTTGCCTTTACCAATCTGGCTACAACTGTAGGTGCTGTTATTAGATTGCGTTCTGAGTAAAAGAACTACTGGAGGAAATACGTATTTTCTTAATTATTTTATTTATTCGTTGCGTATCTCTTTCTTCAAGAAGCTCAGAACGTGTGAGCTATTTGTATCCTCACAAAAGTTACACTGGCTAGCCCCTGAGTTACGTGGTTGCAGCGGGTTTCTGCCATGTATTAAAGGTAAAGGGACCCCTGGCCATTAGGTCCAGTCGTGACCAACTCTGGGGTTGCGCGCTCATCTCGCATTATTGGCCGAGGGAGCCAGCGTATAGCTTCCAGGTCATGTGGCCAGCATGACAAAGCCGCTTCTGGCAAACCAGAGCAGCACATGGAAACGCCGTTTACCTTCCCGCTATAGCGGTTCCTATTTATCTACTTGCATTTTGACGTGCTTTCGAACTGCTAGGTTGGCAGGAGCTGGGACCAAGCAACGGGAGCTCACCCCGTCACAGGGATTCAAACCGCCGACCTTCTGATCAGCAAGCCCTAGGCTCAGTGGTTTAGCCCACAGCGCCACTAGGCCAGACCATTGGCCCATCTAGCCCAGTATTGTTCACTCTAGATACTCAGGCAGAGAGAGGTCTTTCCCATCACCTGCTACTGAAGATTACTGGATTAAACTGATATCTGATGCAGGCAATGCATGTGCTCCACCTCTGAGTTTATAGTCCTTCCTCAAGGGAGCAAGGATTCAAATTGGAGTACCCCTGATCCAAGCTCAGCACTGACAGCTATTCATCTGTGCCTTTTAGTTGCTGGATTGAAAGGGGATTTGAGATAGGTGCAACTTACCTCCCCACGGCAGCTTTGTGAGGGGTAACACTTGGTGTGCCCAACTTTTTGTGTCATACTGAATTTCGGTTCAGTCTAGGATTCCACCTGAAGCAACCAGATGATGTTGTTCTGTTCGGGATATGGCACTATATTTTCAACTTAGTTCTTCTCCTAGATGTCGTGTGAAGAAGTCCTGTACCCTGAAATTTCTCTTGTCAAACATTGTGACCTAGCAACCCTATGGATAGACACATGTGCAAATACCTTCATGTGTAATGCGGGCAGTCAGCTATTTTGTGTGTGCCAAATTTTTATTAAACTTTAAAATCTTCACATGTAAATTCCAAATTTCAAAATTATTATGCACTTCTCTTTAAACTTTGACTTCCCACCTTTCCCTCCATGTCGTTCTTAATCTCATTGTAATCCCATTTACATAGTGCCTTCTAATAAATGTTTCACCTAGAACATGTTATTCAATTTTATATATTATCAGGCAGTCTCCTCTAAAGAGGATTAAAATAGAGAACAAAGAGCATCCAAGCGATAGTTCACTTAAACTTAGGTGGTCACGAATTAACTGTGGGAAAGCAGATACTGCTTTGTGGTTGGATGCAGGATTTCAAATATGGGTGAAACAGATCCTAGCTACATCCTACCAGGACCAAAAAAGGGTATGTTAATATAAAAAGGGACCCAGGTGGCGCTGTGGGTTAAACCACAGAGCCTAGGGCTTGCTGATCAGAAGGTCGGTGGTTCGAATCCCTGCAACGGGGTGAGCTCCGGTTGTTCGGTCCCAGCTCCTGCCAACCTAGCAGTTCAAAAGCACATCAAAGTGCAAGTAGATAAATAGGGAAGGTAAAAGTGCAAGTAGATAAATAGGGAAGGTAAACGGCGTTTCCGTGCGCTGCTCTGGTTCGCAAGAAGCAGCTTTGTCATGCTGGCCACATGACCCAGAAGCTGTCTGCGGACAAACACCGGCTCCCTTGGCCTATAGAGCGAGATGAGTCGGACACAACTGGACCTGATGGTCAGGGGCCCTTTACTTTACCTTTAATATAGTATTGGACAATGCAATGACAATTAATTACTGTGAAAAGTTTTTGTGAGGGAGGGAAGTTGGTTTCTCTCTGCCAGTATTCTGTTTTACATTGCAGTTGTATGTACCTGATGATTGTCCTTATGTTGAATCACTGTTGAATTTCAATTAATGAGCAGAGGACAGCAGTGGTTACTTCTGAACAGTTGCCAACATGGAGCCATTGGGCAACGCACAGTATGCCATATACTCTGCCCTGCCAGGGGCTTGAAAAAGCCCATGTTTGTATCTTGCCCAGCTGTGAAAATAGCACCAAGCACCTGGTAGTGTATGGTTTCCCTAGAATTATGCTTTTTATTTTTTGATTTCTGCCCTATGCTTCTTTGGGAGGAAGCGCTGGATATAACAGAAAGACAGAAATGCATATATTGGTTGTTGCTTTGCATAGTGCAACCTTCTTGAAGCCAAGTAGGGGTTGCGGCGCTCATCTCGCTTTACTGGCCAAGGGAGCGTACAGCTTCCGGGTCATGTGGCCAGAATGACTAAGCCGCTTCTGGCCAACCAGAGCAGTGCACGGAAACGCCGTTTACCTTCCCGCTGGAGTGGTACCTATTTATCTACGTGCACTTTGACGTGCTTTCGAACTGCTAGGTTGGCAGGAGCAGGGGCCGAGCAACGGGAGCTCACCTTGTTGCGGGGATTCGAACCGCTGACCTTCCGATCAGCAAGCCCTAGGCTCTGTGGTTTTTTAGACCACAGTGCCACCCATGTCCATGATCAGCTATACCCAATCCCTAAAAAATTCCCAAAAGAAAACTTTCTTGGCTCAAGGCAGTTTGCACCCAACATTATATCTGAATTTCTGGCAACTTGTTCTCTGTCCATATGGTCTTACAGGAGAGGATACATTTATCAAAAGAAACACTTCCTAGGTGTTTTGAACCATAGACAAAAGAATGCCTCTACTTTGTTAAAACATGCATGCATACTTCAAACTTCCACACACCCATTATTCTCCATGTGTTTAGGGCCATTTTGGGGGTAAAAATTGACACGATAACTAGAGCTTTGTATGATTTTAATTAATTGCAAATTAACTTTTTGCATTTTAGCAAGTAGAACATCTGTATTGCTTATACTTCAATTGTTACCTCCAGAAATGTATTCATCCTACAGAAACAAACAAGTGAGCAAAGCTTCAGAAATGTTTGTTTTAATAAATTCTTGCAGGTTCTCCCATGTTGAAGAACATGCTAAATTACGGTACTTACACAACAGCTCAGAAAAAGTAATCTTCAGCTTCATGCCGTGCCTCTTACGAAATGAGTTCATAAGTTCATTGCACAGTAGCAAAAATGGTTGTATCCTGCCTAGCCATGGCTTTCATAGGAAGATTATGCTCCTTGGATGTTTGAGCAGCGATGCATTTTTGATGACCCAAAGTACTTTTTGGATTTAACTTACCCCAAGTTTCTGTGTTTTATTAGGCGAAGGTACGTGATCAGCATTGGATCAGAGCTCTGCATGCCATCAGTTCTAAAGCAGGTCTAAGTTCTAAGACCTTCAATAACAAGTGTTCATAAACTCGCCTCTGTCCTTGAAGCATTTTAACTGGCTCTCAGTGGCACTGCCAAATTGAAATCGAGGTGTGTGTGTGTGTGTGTGTGTGTGTGTGTGTGTGTTTGAGGGGGATACTCAGTTTCACTTGTAAGTAAAGAAGCAGTGAGTATCTGTGTGTATTTCTCATCAATTGAGATTTCATGCGCAATCTGGAAAGGGTCACTGGCAATCTGCCTCTTGAGGGTAGCTTTCAGGAAGCACGTTCATTTATCAGCCCCTCCTTCCCCCGGATTACTCCTCTACCCTCTGATCGGTGACCACAAACCATCCAAGCTATTTCGTGCACTTTATTTCTGAAGCCCTTGCTACTACCCCATGGCAACTTCATTGTAGGCCTTGGTTCAGATGGGGAAAAGCTCTCCCCCCCCCCCCAGTTTAATCTCGCCCTAACCATAACAGTGGTGAATTCAGAAACAAAATAAGTGATTTGATAACCCATCCTAAACCTAGACAGCATCTTAAAAAGCAGAGACATCACCTTGCCGACAAAGGTCCGTATAGTTAAAGCTATGGTTTTCCCAGTAGTGATGTATGGAAGTGAGAGCTGGACCATAAAGAAGGCTGATCGCCGAAGAATTGATGCTTTTGAATTATGGTGCTGGAGGAGACTCTTGAGAGTCCCATGGACTGCAAGAAGATCAAACCTCTCCATTCTGAAGGAAATCAGCCCTGAGTGCTCACTGGAAGGACAGATCGTGAAGCTGAGGCTTCCAATACTTTGGCCACCTCATGAGAAGAGAAGACTCCCTGGAAAAGACCCTGATGTTGGGAAAGATTGAGGGCACAAGGAGAAGGGGGCGACAGAGGACGAGATAGTTGGACAGTGTTCTCGAAGCTACCAACATGAGTCTGACCAAACTGCGGGAGGCAATGGAAGACAGGAGTGCCTGGCGTGCTATGGTCCATGGGGTCACGAAGAGTCGGACATGACTAAACAACAACAACAACAACAACCCATCCTAAAATTGCTTTCTATAACTCTTATAGAGGCCTGCATGGTTAGTGATGACTTGCCTAGCCCAGTGTTTCCCAACCTTGTGCCTCCAGCTGTTTTGTGACTACAACTCCCATCATCCCTAGCTAGCAAGACCAGTGGTCAGGAATGATGGGAATTGTAGTCCAAAAACAGCTGGAGGCACAAGGTTGGGAAACACTGGCCTAGCCAACAAAGCAGCTCATGTGGGTGTTTGAGAATCTTGCTGGCATTGCTGTGTGCCTGGGATTGCTAAATGCAGCTTCTGTGTTTCAAAGAAATTAGCATATCTGGACAGCTATATATTTTGTTATTCAATCTTGGGTGACTTTGGAGTGTAAGAAGAGATCGGTACGTTATAGTGCATAATCAAAAGGGGGGAGAGAAGATGAGAGACGAGTTGAGTTCTCTGCCGTGTGCAGTCAGAAGAAGTGAATAGCCCAGTGGAAAGTCTGGGCACATTAAATGTTGTAAACAAGCCCAGCAGATGCAGGCTGGACCAGTGCCTGGGTGGGAGACCACTGAGAGCTTCATGTAAGCTATTCTGAGCTTTCCAAAAGAAGACAGCATATACTTTTAGTACAAAAAAACATTACATGGTTGAAATGCAATCAGTACGCAGAAGTCAGAAGTACTGGCAGAAGACATATCAGTCACAGACGCTTGCTACCAAGGAGAGAAGTGCTCCGTCTAGTTAG
Source organism: Zootoca vivipara (assembly GCF_965207765.1). Lineage (NCBI taxonomy): Eukaryota > Metazoa > Chordata > Lepidosauria > Squamata > Lacertidae > Zootoca > Zootoca vivipara. The sequence continues at coordinate 5,983,926 of NC_142594.1, forward strand.
CAGAATTCCTATATTTGCCTTGTCCTTATGTTTCCCTGCTGAAGCTTTAAAGTGAGTGCATGCATGCAAGTGCCCACATTTAACCCCCTGCAAACAATTGTTCTAATAAATAATACCATATAAACTTGGAAGGAAATACAAAATTAAATGCAGCAGCGTGAGAAACATTAGACTGGAGCAGGGGACCCCAAACTAAGGCCCGGGGCCTGGATGCGGCCCAATCACCTTCTAAATCCGGCCCGCGGACGGTCCGGGAATCAGCATGATTTACATGAGTAGAATGTGTCCTTTTATTTAAAATGTATCTTTGGGTTATTTGTGGGGCCTGCCTGATGTTTTTAGATGAGTAGAATGTGTCCTTTTATTTAAAATGCATCTCTGGGGCATAGGAATTCGTTCATATATTTTTTTCCAAAATATAGTCCAGCCCCCCACAAGGTCTGAGGGACAGTGGACCGGCCCCCTGCTGAAAAAGTTTCCTGACCCCTGGACTGGAGGAACGCACCTCATCTCTATTTTACAGATAATAATCTGTAATATTAGTATAGTGGTGACTTCTTCACGGGGTCGTTGTGGGGATTAGTCAGAAGGAGATGGCATGTACTAGTAGTGCTACAGATCTTTTCAAATAGTAAAAGCAGTTTGTTATCAAGTACATATTTTTTTTCTTCAGGCGTTAAAACTGGCATCCTATTAATGTTCACTGAATTCTTCTAAAAGACTTAACTTCCTCGATATAATGACTTGCCACATTGACAAACATTGTTTCCCAGCAACACTTAACATTCTGTTTGCTTTATGGACCATCATGCAAGTGTGATGCCAGCCAGAGGAAATGAAATTACCATTCCATTGTCAGAATGAAAGAAGAGAGGGAGCTATGGTTTATGCAGAAATGTTGCGAGAAAAGCATCAGTCTGAACTGAGAAGTTGGTTGTACATAACTCTCAAATCTAGCTAGCCTGGGATAGTAGTACCAGAAAGGATTGTTGGGTTTTGCAAATTGTGGCAGTTGTGGTTAGGGACTCCGTGAAAATATGTGCTGGTTGTATCTGCAACCTGGTGGTATCCTGTCCCCCTAGACCTGTGATGGATGGGGACATCAGCACATGTTCCCTAGGCCTTAATATGCACCCAGTCCATGAATTGTGGCTTCAGACCAAGAAATGTGTTTCATTTAAGAAGTGCTGATGCAGAATTGTTTTGTAAAATGCATTTGTTAGCAAAAAATCATTGTTGAACTGGCCGAGGGATTAACAAAATGAAAAATGACCACCCGTCCTTCTCCTTGAAGCCAGGCAAATATTTACAACTGGGCAAGAAAAAAAATCCAGCATTTGGAAATAGTTTGAGGAATGGGGATAGTGTTGTGTTTGGAGAGAAGGAAAAACACACACAAGGAGAGGCCTTAATATTATCATTAAAAGGGGCTCGTTGTTTGGCTTCCTTTTTCTATTAAATTGTACAGTTCTGAAACGTATACTCTTATGTTTTTGTTACATTTTGGGGGGAAAGTTCCACACCAGGCGATAACAGAAAGAAGTGCTCCGAAAAGACTGGATACACAGTTCTTTCCAGAGGGAGAGATAGCAGCTTACCCGGCTTACAAACCCAGTTGTCCCTTTCACAGACAGCGACTCTTTTGTTTGCTTGGTGTGGTGGTGGGGATGTTGCATGTGTGGCATGTTGTAGCAATACTTGTGTTACACTTTTGATCTTTCTCGCTTGCCAAAGTTTGCTCTGTAGCCACGAGTTACGTAATGCTGCACGGAAGGGGCGTGGAAGCCTTCCTGGAGTGCTCCAAGCGCATCTTGCTTGCAGCTGTTAGTGTTTTAATGCTGGAGACAAATTGTGTGCTGTAAGAAAGAAAAGAGGAAAAAGAAGAAGCATTTTTATCATATGGGAAGTATGGCTCGTGAGGGGGAATGCAGAGACAGATTAGGGGTGATCTCATTACTTTCTTGATATTACGTTTTTATTAACTTCCTAGAGCCCTTTCATTCCAGGGATAAAGTGTGCTAAGTTGCCTCTGAAATAGAAGAGCAAATTCTGAGTCCCTGCAAAGCCATGCCTTGCTATTTCTAATTCTGTTTGTTCCTGGTATAAGCTTTCGTGTGCATGCACACTTCTTCAGATACACTGAAACAGAAGTCGACTTCTCTTTCAATGTATCTGAAGAAGTGTGACATGCACACGAAAGCTTATACCAAGAACAAACTTAGTTGGTCTCTAAGGTGCTGCTGGACAGTTTAATACACACACACACACACACACACACACACACACAGTCGAACCTCGGGTTACGAACACCTCGGTTTGCGAACAGTTCGGGTTACGAACTGTGCAAACCCGGAAGTGTTTTCGCTGTGCGTGCGCAGAACGCGGAAATCGCGCTTTGCGCATGCGCGAAATGGCGCTGCCCATCGCGTTCGGTTTACGAACTATTCGGGTTACGAACTGCAATCCGGAACGGATCGCGTTCGTAACCCGAGGTATTACTGTATACTGCGTCAAACCAACACAGCTACCTACCTGAATCTATTTCTAATTCTGGTAGCTAAAATAATGATGACTGGTCCGTCAATACTGAAATACATAGATGTCAAGTTCTCCTTTTTTTTTTTAAGGGAAATTCCCTTATGCTGAATAGGCTTCCTTGTGAGAAAAGGGAAAACTTGACAGCTATGGAAATACCTTTTTTTTTTTTTGACAGCACCTTTGTCTTTTTGAATATACGATTGCATGCGTGAAAGCTCAACCTTGTTGTCAGGATGTTCATAGACAGGGGCAGGGGTGAAACTAGGCCTTATTTCACCTGGGTCAAAGACCCAGTTTGGTACCCTCCATGTCCATTTGACCGGCTGGGAGCCTCAGTGGTGCCCCTCTCGAGGCTTCACCTGGGCCAAAAAAACCTGGCTAGTCTTCCTGTAGCTACGGCTCTGTACAGGGGAGCAAGAAACCCAGACCATTTCTTAGCCTGTCTCCACACCTCTGCACTTTGGGCGTGCACCTTCTCTTCTTCCTCCCATCCTCCCCAAATGCTCCTCTCAGCTCTGTGGACCGAGAGATGCTCACTTACAGGAAGGAAGCTTCATGACAAGTGTGAACTGTAGCACAAAGGAGGAGGATCTCATTAAATGACAAAGGGCATAGGTTTTCCTTGCTGCAGGACAGGATGGTCGTGAGGGGGTCCCTGGGCAATCGGAGTTTGCAGCCAGGTGACTGCATTGTACTTTGTAACATTCACAGAGAATGTATGTTTAGGATTAACCCAATTACTGGTTGAAGATGCTTGTTGCAGTATGCATTTTTTACTTTCCTAGGGTAAATTAATAACTGATTAAAGGTGTCTATTTGCATTTGATATGGGAAAGGTTCCGAGACTTAATTAGGCTTTTGTACTTAAGTTATTCAGAGGCTCATTATGCACATCTATTATTGTGCAGAAATTCCCAGAATAGTCACTACTATGGAGAGGATATTTGGCAGGAACCTCTAGGACTTTCCTTGATAGACGATACTTAGCTTAAACTATTATAGCGATCTCAAATTTCTTTTGTTGCTCAGAGCAAAGCCGAGGTGAACACATACCTGTAATTGCATTGGTAGTTAGTGCCGAATGCTGCGGTGTGATTGCTGAAAGGAGTGAGGCATATAACACCTGTGCTCAGAGATCTGCTACCGGGCCAGGTTCAAGGTGTTACTATTAGTATATAAAGCCCCTAACATCATGGGATCTGCTCATCTGCGAGACTGCCTAATCCCACATGCGCCCACTTGACCACTTTGTGGGTGGAACTGGTGCTTTTATAGGTGCCACATAATAACCATTCTGGAGTTGTAAGAACTCCGTCATTCCAGATTCTGGAAGCAGCCACATTCCAACTTGCTAACTCAGAGGTTTAAGGAAATGTGGCAAATGGGGTAAACCATGAGCCCAAGTCTGGAGACAATGCTAAACCAAACCACGGCTTAGCTCGCAACAGCAGCAGGACCAGCGCAGTTGCAAAGAGGCCATGTCCTTCTCTCTCATAACCCGCACACTTGTTCATTCGCACTAAGCCATGTGTTGGCTTAGTGTTGTGTGTAAACTAGGCCACTCTTTGCAAAACAAAACTGACTAGATGTGTTTATTTCCTGGTGACTGCTTTAATCAGTCTACGTCATCTTTGTGACAATCACTTATTCATCCAAATGGCTCTTGGTTTTTTGCTTTGGTTTTTCTTCCTAGGCACACAAGCGCTTATGTTTGCAGCAGTGTTCAGAATGTTGTGACATCTCCAGACCAGACAGTGTTCTTTCTATTTTGGGGACCTTGAAACTAAAGTAACTTTAGCCAGACGGCACAGCACAGCAGAAAGAGCTATACTGGAATTCATACTGCTGGTTTAGTGGATAATTTTAGCAGATTATTTAGTGTTTAATGGGTGTTGATTGCATTTATTGAATTCGCTATAGTGAATCGGGAGAAAGCAGTTCTGTATAACGTAGAGCTAGTTTTGCCCAACTCAGTACAGTATTGCAAATAGGTTGCAGGTTTGATTCCCACTGGGGGAAACTGCATATTCCTATATTGCAGCAGTTTGGATCAGAGGTCCCCAGACTACAGCCTGCAGGCCGGATACAGCCCGATGGACCAATTTTTCCGGCCTGCGGTGACGCCTGCCGCAGCCGCCCGCCCTTAGCGGCGTGGCGGCGCGGCCCACTTCCAGATCGCCGGAGCACCGAAAATGGTTTGTGTGCATGCGCACACGTCATTTCCGGCACACTTCCGGGTTGGAGGAGGCCCATGCGCATGCGCGCAAGCCATTTTTGGCGACCCGGAAGTACGCCGGAAATAGCGCCTGCGCATGGGGGAGCGCTCCTGCATGCTCCCCCGCCCTCTGACCCGCCACGGGATCGGCGCTTTGGGCATTGGCCCGAAGCGCAGTAAGTCCTGGGACCTCTGGACTAGATGATCCTACTCTATACTTCCATGAATCTATGAAATACACTTTAGTTATGACACTTATTTGTTCACCTAGATGCAAGAAAGGCAACTTTTTAAAAAAGTTGTTTGTGAATTGCTCTGCGTATCAGTTAAAACAATGTTTGCAGTGGGATCTTAAGTCTTTTCTTTCTTTGTAGGAGATGCTAATGAGCATAGGAAATAACACCAAGCCCTTTATACCCAGGACCTAATTACATTTAACATTACTGTAATGATCATCACTTCTGCCTCTCCAAAAAGGGGTTCAATGACCAGAGAATTAGGGGAAATCTCAAGTATGTCAGATTAGTCCCTGCCCCTCCCCCCTTTGGTAATTTTAACAGATTTGCTCCATAGCTCTGTTGTTTGAAGACCAAATTAGATGTGATAGCAGCAGCCCAGACTATTTTAACCCTACCTCCACCCCACTTGCATAGTAAGTGGAGTGGGGTGGGCTTAATCTTTAAAGCAAAAGGGGAATGTGGACTGTCGTCATCCCTAGTGTTTTTCTTCCCAATATAGTTTATGGATCTTACTGTAAGTGATTGTTGCTGAGAAAGGGGGCTCATTGTAGCCACTGATTAGTGAGCCCCACTGAAGCATTTAGCTCAGGGGTCAGCAAACTTTTTCACCACTGCCCCTCAGACCTTGTGGGGGCCTGGACTGTATTTTGAAGGGGGGGGAGAACGAATTCCTATGCCCCACAAGTAACCCAGAGATGCATTTTAAATAAAAGGGCACATTCTACGGTACTTATGTAAAAACACATTGGTTCCTGGACCAGCTGCAGGCTGGGTTTAGAAGTTGATTGGGCCAGATCCGGCCCCCTGGCCTTAGTTTGCCTACCCATTCTTTGGCTTGCCTGCATTGTTTGCATCCAAACTGTACCTGCACAAGGACTTTAGAGGAAGGTGTGTTGGACTCAGTGGAGGCCAAGAGGTATCTCCTCCTGCCTTCACTTCCACAAAGTATGCTTGACAATAAGCGCACAGTTTTGTTCAATTGTTTACCTTCAGAGTCCTCCTCCTCTTGTGTTCTAGCAGTCTTCCAATACGCTGCAATGCCCATAGCTCTGAATCACCTGGAACTGAAATCTTCAGACTCGATGAGAGTGGACCATTCTAATAGCCCCTCCAGACCTTTGCAGAGAAGCAAATCTTAAATCTTAACAGGAGGTGATCTAACCATGACAATGGGTAGGTGGCAAGATCTCCTACCTTCAGATCACTCTCTTCTTGCCCTACTGAGAAAGCCAGATTCAGGGTGTCATCAGCCACACATGCATTGTGGGAATGCTGTGATGGTACTATTCCATGGTTCTTACGGAAGCCATGATGTCCTGAGCCAGCCCTGAATCAGTAGCCTTAATATTAATGTTACAATTCCACAGATTTGACCTCCATTTTTCATTTGACCTTGTTGTTTCATTCATACTCCAGAAATTCTTGCTCATTTTTACAGTGGTTTGTTAAAGCGAGCCAACTTCCAAGCCATGGTTATTTTGACTAACCATAGTTTAATGTTGTGTTTCAACTCTGTGCTGGGGCTCATCATGCCTATGGTTTATTGAAGGAAGCCAGCTTGATAACCCATGCTTTTAAAGTTGCCTTGTTTCAGAGCAATGCTAGTTAAAATTAACCACAGATGAAATAGCAATTTGCCATTAATCAGAAATGGAAATAAGTACTAGGAGTGTTCCAATACATTTCCCTCAATAATTCAGAACACAGTTCTTCCTTATTTTGCCGGTAGGCTGCTGAGAAATAATGTTTTGTTGTAGGGCAGGGATGGGCGAACCAGGACCCTTCCAGGTGTTGTTGGACTCCAATTCCCATCAGCCTTAGCCAGCATGCTTAATGGTCAAGGATGATGAGAATTGTATCCGGCAATGTATTATTATTATTATTATTATTATTATTATTATTATTATTATTATTATTATTAGAATTTAAATACCACCCTATACCCAAAGAACTGCAGTTTCTCTGTCCCTGCTTTGGGGCTACCTAATGAGTTTATAATAATTTTCCAGACCATTTTGGTTGTTTTACATAGATATATAAGTTTTCAACAAACATTTGCACACTAAAGAGAAATAGGCCCAAGTTTTCTTTTGGTATTGCAAATATCTACTGAAGGCTATGCTGTGATGTTCTCACACAATGCATTTTCCTCTTTTTTGTCCTCAGAAAAAGCCATTGTCAGCAATCATAAAGGAAGTCTGTGATGGGTGAGTTTTACTTGTTGCTGTGCTTTCTTTCAACTCTCAAAATAAACAGTTCTCAGATATATTTTCTCCCTCTTGCGAGTTAATTCAAATACCTCCTAGGAGCCTTGTTTTACACACACACACACACACACACACACACACACACACACATTGTACTGGTCTCTAAGGTGTGGGCTTCAATTTTCTTTCATCCATTTTGAAGATAGAACAAAGGGAAAGACAATTTTATTTATTACATTTATATGTACAAATGTGTACATTACACAAACATGTAATGAACAAATATATATATTTGTTCCAAGAGGTTCAGTGTGACTTACATAGTTGTTGCCTCGACTTTAAACACAACCTTGTGAGGTGGGTTAGGCTGAGAGTTTCTTATCCCAAAGTCACCCAAAGTCTCCCCAGTTGTAATTGGACATTTTAACTGTGACAAAACACATAACTCTCTCTAGTATGCTTAAGCAAACTTTGGTGTTTGCATGGAGTTTGCCATGAATAAAAATAAATAAATCTTGCATTTGTCTTTTATTTTTTTATTTTTTTTAGTTCAAGGGAATCATAATTGCTTAGGGACTTGACTGAAATTATTCCAGCATGGTTAAAAGAAATATACATTTTCCTTAAATAGGCTCCTTAAACCCTTCTCTAGATCAGGCATGAGGAACTGGATCCAGCTGGCAAACCAGTTCCTTTCTCTCCCATTCTCCATAGGCCAGGTTTGACAGTGGGTGGGCATGCCCACCTGTCAATCACATGACATCACATATATATATTTTGCCCATGTGGCATCAGGCGACCCATTTTTGCATATGCAGGCAAGGTACTGTGCTTTGCCAAGCCCTGACAATTAGCTGGTTGTAATAATAATAATAATAATAATAATAATAATAATAATAATAATAATAATAATTTATTTATACCCCGCCCATCTGGCTGAGTTTCCCCAGCCACTCTGGGTGGCTTCCAACAGAACAGAAGATTAAAATGCAATAAGCTATTAAACATTAAAAGCTTCCCTAAACAGGGCTGCCTTCAGATGTCTTCTAAAAGTCTGGTAGTTGTTTTTCTCTCTGACATCTGGTGGCAGGGCGTTCCACAGGGCGGGTGCCACCACCGAGAAGGCCCTCTGCCTGGTTCCCTGTAACTTGGCTTCTCGTAGTGAGGGAACCGCCAGAAGGCCCTCGGCACTGGACCTCAGTGTCTGGGCAGAACGGTGGGGGTGGAGATGCTCCTTCAGGTATACTGGACTGAGTCTGTTTAGGGTTTTAAAGGTCAGCACCAACACTTTGAATTGTGCTCAGAAACGTACTGGGAGCCAATGTAGGTCTTTCAAGACTTGTGTTATGTGGTCTCGGCGGCCACTCCCAGTCAGTTCCCCAAGTCTAGCTGCCGCATTCTGGATTAGTTCTAGTTTCCGAGTCACCTTCAAAGGTAGCCCCACGTAGAGCGCATTGCAGTAGTCCAAGCGAGAGATAACTAGAGCATGCACCACTCTTGCTAGACAGTCTGCAGGCAGGTAGGGTCTCAGCCTGCGTACCAGATGGAGCTGATAGACAGCTGCCCTGGACACAGAATTGACCTGTTTCTCCATGGACAGGTGTGAGTACAAAATGACTCCCAGGCTGTGCACCTGGTCCTTCAGGGGCACAGTTACCCCATTCCGGACCAGGGAGTCCTCCACACCAGCCCGCCTCCTGTCCCCCACAAACAGTACTTCTGTATTGTCAGGATTCAACCTCAATCTGTTAGCCGCCATCCATCATCCAACTGTCTCCAGACACTCACACACGACCTTCACCACCTTCACTGGTTCTGATTTGAAAGAGAGGTAGAGCTGGGTATCATCTGCATACTGATGAACACCTAGCCCAAACCCCCTGATGATCTCTGCCAGCGGCCGCATGTAGGTGTTAAAAAGCATGGGGGAGAGGACAGAACCCTGAGGCACCCCACAAGTGAGAGCCCGGGGGTCTGAACACTCATCCCCCACCACCACTTTCTGAACACGGCCCAGGAGGAAGGAGCGGAACCACTGCATGACAGTGCCCCTAGCTCCCAACCCCTCTAGACGGTCCAGAAGGATGTTATGGTTGATGGTGTCAAAGGCCGCTGAGAGATCCAGCAGGACTAGGAAACAGCTCTCACCTTTGTCCCTAGCCTGCTGGAGATCTTTGACCAGTGTGACCAAGGCAGTTTCAGTCCCATGATGAGGCCTGAATCCCAACTGGAAGGGATCCAAATGGTCCGCTTCTTCCAGGCGTGCCTGGAGTTGTTCAGCAACCACTCGCTCAATCACCTTGCCCAAGAATGGAAGATTTGAGACTGGTAGTCAGGGTTTGCAAAGGATTTTGCTGAAGGGCTGTTTTTTGGACTCAGCTGCATCTTTACCTGCTGTAAAGATCACACCTGATGTGATACATATATGATGTCAGATATAGGGCAGGTAGGTGTGCCTTTCGGTCAAACAGCTCCTGATTAGACCCATGGACTGCAGGTTCACCACTATGGTTCTAGATTTACCTAAGTGTTCTGTACTCAGACATGTAACTAAAAAGTGAAAAGCTAAAAATTGTTCTTGGCTTCTGTCATCCGTGTGCATTTTCCTAATAAAATTGTTTGTACCTTTTAAGGTGGTCTCTTACAAATCACGAATATTATGCACTGCAACATGCTGATAGCACCAATTTCTACATCACCGAAAAGGTAAGAAAATACCCCTGGACATCTCTTGTGCTCTTTTCTTTTCTTTCTTCTTGTTTAAAAAATGCTCTTCATGCTGACAATTCAGTTTCAGAGCTAATGTTGAGGAAAATTGCATTATTACCTTGGTTTTTACAGAACGTAGACCCAAGTTGATTATAATGGGATCACTGTGCCGCATCCTATTGGTCTGAACTCTTTGTCTCCTGGTAATGTAGCAGTTCAGTTTTTGTGGGTAGAAAAATAATTGGTGTATTGGAGGGCTTTCTGGACAAGATTTTAATTGGGTAAGCATTATCCGCATGCTGACAATGATTGCTTCTTATTAAAGCAACTTGTATCAGAATTAATTGTGGAAAGTTTTTTGTGCCAGCTCTTCCAGTGCTGCTGGTATGTCACTGGGTCTAGAGAAGGATCTTGAACTTGGAGCACTTGATTCGGAATAAATATTAATTAATTGTAAGGGCTGTTTTGTTTTTTTAAACCGCCTGCTTAGAAGAATGTCCTTTCTTCATAATGCCAACATTTACTTTGAAACTGCTCTCCTAAAATGCATGTTTAGTTATTTTTCCACCACTAATCATTTCAAGTGATGAAGTGGAGGGTGGCATTGTCCGCTTTCAAGAATTCAACTCTTTGGTTCTGAAATGGTGAGGAAGGCTCCATAAAGTTGACTCTCGGGTTTTTGTGGACATGTTAATACTTTTCTTAAGGATTTATCTGTGCAAACAGCAGTTTTTGAACTCTGCCACTTAAGAGACCAGGTGAGTGGTGGCCGGTTGAAAGACTTGCCCACCAAAAATAAAGCCCCACACACAGAAAATTAGCATGCAAGGGGAAGAATCCTTTTCTCCGGAAATAAAACTATGCATGGCAGAGCATTCAGGCACATAGCAACATCCTCTCTGTACCCTGGAGTGATGCAAGCAAGCAGTTTCCTTGCGTGATGCTCAGTTGTGTTGTAAGGCTGTGGGCAGAGGAGGGCAAAATTAAATCCATTTCTACCAAAACCACTTTGCTAGCTCTGTAGACTGCCGTGTCCAAACCTCTTTAGAAAGTATAGTTTAGCTGGCACTTCTTCCTAATCGGAGGACTGTCGAGAAGCAGCAGACAGGAAGCCCAAACGAGACATACCCATAGCTGGTTGTTAGGTAAACAAAGTGTTGTTGCCACCACTTCCCTTTTTTTTCTCCCCTAAATGGTCTCTTAATAGAAATTAGATTCAAGACTTGCATAACACTTGCCATCTCCATGAGAGAGGTGCCCTAATTGTTGCCTTGCTGTGCATTTAGACTGGATCAAAGCAGTGCTTTTCCTGGGCTGGCACCCATGGCACTTTTATCAAGATATGAGAAGTAGCATCTCGTTTTTTCCTTCTAAACAAAACAAAACAAAACAAAAACAAAACACTGGATTAAATTGTGCCTTGGAGTGTTTTCTCATTTTGTGCTGGGAGGAGGTTTGCTAAGCGGTGCATGAGATTTGGCCAAGCCCCACAGTCTGGATGCTGCTCTTGGGCTGTGGGCTACTAGCAGTCCATTGCAGTTTTTGTTTTATTACAAAAACTAAGCAGGCAAGTCATCCTAATGCATAGAATCATAGAATCATAGAGTTGGAAGAGACCACAAGGGCCATCCAGTCCAACCCCCGGCCAAGCAGGAAACACCATCAAAGCATTCCTGACAGATGGCTGTCAAGCCTCTGCTTAAAGACCTCCAAAGAAGAAGACTCCACCACACTCCTTGGCAGCAAATTCCACTGTCGAACAGCTCTTACCGTCAGGAAGTTCTTCCTAATGTTTAGGTGGAATCTTCTTTCTTGCAGTTTGAATCCATTGCTCCGTGTCCGCTTTTCTGGAGCAGCAGAAAACAACCTTTCTCCCTCCTCTGTATGACATCCTTTTATATATTTGAACATGGCTATCATACATATTGCAAAAGTGTGTTGCACCTCAATTTCTCTCAACACAAAGCTTGTGAAATACGGTAAATCAATTGTTCCAGCTGACAGTTTTCAGCCACTCGAGTTCTGAAGCACAAGCTAAACTGAAGTTCACCCTTTGAAATACGTCATACTGTATTAGTTGAAAGTGCCTAAGAATTAAACTGCAAACAATTTGCAGTTCTTCGTGGTAAGCTGGGTGCTGCATTTGGGCTTGGCTGGGTAAGAGAGCTTATTCTAGCAAATTTTAATACTAAACATTTCATGTTTCAGGAGCCAAAGTGCTAATTTAGTTAGTGCCAAAATATGCAGGAATGAAATGTGAACGAAACTGTGTAAGATGTAACTGATAGTGCTGAGGCAACATAATACGCTCAACGTAATTCCTTTTCACAAGATTTAACCACTTCCACTGGGGCAGGCCTGTGTTAAATGCTGCATTTTAGCTGTGAAGTATCTCTTGGCCTCTCCAGATGAAAAGTTATTTGGCTCGTCAGAATTTACGCATTTTGCTGGCTGAATTATGCATGGTGCATGTGATAACACTTGATGACGTGCAGTTCGGCCCGTCATGTGAACTGCTTCTGCCAAAGATCCACATGCTTGAGCTGATACAAAAATGTAATCAGTGATGGCTTTCACATCATGCAGGATGTTACTTGAAGTTTTAGTAACCGAGAATGATGTGTGAACTCCCCTAGAGAGTTGCTTTGCACATGACACTCTTGAGTGGTTGGGGGGTGGAATAGGAAGCACAAGGCCCCAAAAAAGTTGTACAGTGGAACCTCGGTTTATGAACACCTCGGTTTACGAATTTTCGGTTTACGAACGCTGCGGACCCATCTGGAACGGATTAATTCACTTTCCATTACTTCCAATGGGAAAGTTCGCTTCAGTTTATGAACGCTTCAGTTTATGAACAGACTTCCGGAACCAATTACACCCATGCTTTGGGTTAAGTACACTTCAGGTTGAGTACTCCGCGGACCCGTCTGGAACGGATTAATCCACTTTCCATTACTTTCAATGGGAAAGTTTGCTTCAGTTTATGAACGCTTCAGTTTAAGTACTCCGCAGGCCGTCTGGAACAGATTAAACCACTTTCCATTACTTTCAATGGGAAAGATCGCTTCAGTTTATGAACGCTTCAGTTTATGAACAGACTTCCGGAACCAATTGTGTCCATAAACCGAGGTACCACTGTACAGTAAATAGTAAAATTTTGCCCCAGCTGCCTCCTTCCTCCCAACCCTACCCCAGGTGTTCTTCCTGGAGGAAATGAGACCTTCTGGGAGAATCTGGCATGTGCTCTCTGTTGCTGCTACTGTTGGGGGTATGTGTGCATTTTCACTAGAAGAGTACAGATTTTTATAATGCCATTAATCTGCGCTCAAGACAGACAGGGACTGTATATTTGTGCTGCAAGGAGGGTTTTTATTCTGCTTATAGGCTGTCTTGAGTCAGATAGAAAGTAAATATGGGCAAGAATTAAATGCCATTGGTATTACTCAGATGCCCGCGTCTACTGCTACAGTTTTGACTGTTTACCGGTTGAGTGGGGGAGAAATACCAAAGGTCATGGTGACTGTTTCATGGACTTTGCAGACTTGTGAATAGATGGCTTCAACAAGTGGGCATTTTGACCTTTCACATGCCGGGATTCGGACTGCCTTTCCCAGGCCTCTGAGGAGCGGCAAGCATAGCATGTTCTCAGAGTAGCAGAAAGGAATGTTTCAGTGCTTTTTAACTACTTTAACCTGTGGGCCATTGCTTATAATTCTTTGTGCGTGCTGATTGGAAGGATTTTTTTGGTGTCTATGTCAGGGGTCCCCCAAACTAAGGCCCGGGGGCCGGATGTGGCCCAATCGCCTTCTAAATCCGTCCCATGGACGGTCCGGGAATCAGCATGTTTTTACATGAGTAGAACGTGTCCTTTTATTTAAAATGCATCTCTGGGTTATTTGTGGGGCATAGGAATTCATTTATTTTCCCCCCTCCAAAATACTGTATAGTCCGGCCCCCCACAAGGTCTGAGGGACAGTGGCTGAAAACGTTTGCTGACCCCTGGTCTATGTGATCATTTGTTGCTACCGGTAGTACAGTGGTACCTCGGTTTATGAACACAATTGGTTTCGGAGGTCTGTTCATAAACTGAAGCGTTCATAAACTGAAGCAAACTTTCTCATTGAAAGTAATGGAAAGTGAATTAATCCGTTCCAGATGGGTCTGCGGCGTTCGTAAACCGAAAATTCGTAAACCGAGGTGTTCATAAACCGAGGTTCCACTGTACTATCATATTAGTCAGAACAATTTTCCAGGGCCGTCTTAAGGGTATTCAGCGCCGTGGTGCAAAAATCCCTCCGGCACCCCCCCCATTTCCCTCCGGCCTGAACTCACCTCCAGGAAGGATCACCTGCTGTACCCTGGCCGCAACGAGGGAGGGAGGGCGGCAAGCATTTATTTATTTTTAATAAACATTTATTTATTTTTAAATAAATGAAAGTAATAAAGTAAAAAAAAATAGTAGTAATAATAATAATGATAAAAAAGGTGGCAATAGCAGTGGCAGCAGCAGGGGTGGCAAGACTGAGGCTCCTCGCCTCACAGGGTCCCTCTCCCCTTCTCCCCGTCCAGGGAGGGGACGGCAGTGGCAGCGGCCACGAGGCCGGGGCTCTCCTTCTTCCCCTCCGGAGCACCAGTGCTCCGCAGGCCGGGCTAACCCAGGCCTCGGAGCTCCGCCCGGTCAATGGCTGGGCGCCCTCGGCTCCGGCCTGGCATGATTGCTGGGGGAGGCAGCGGCTCCCCGGCCGGTCCACCAGGTTTCCCCGGAACCCGCGGAGCGGTGGCGCCGGTCTTGGTGGCTGCTGGGCGGCAACAAATTTAATAGCGTCGCATGAGGAGCTGTCGGGTGGCGCAGCAGCGTCCCTGGTGGCCAGGTGCCCTGGCGCATTGCGCCGCCCAGGCCTAGAGATGGCCCTGCAATTTTCCTTAATCCAGAAATAGACTATTTATTCCGAATTCTAAAGATACTTTTGCTACTTAAATAAATATGGGGAACGCAAAATGTCACTTAGAGGAGAATCTGAAATATTTTCCTTGAAGCTTGAATATGTTCTCTATTGTTTTAATGAGTTGTAAACCATGTTGAGATTTTTTCATTAAAATATGAAGTGGTTGGTATAGAATTTAATAATAATAATAATAATAATAATAATAATAATAATAATAAGCAGCTCCAGACCACACAATCACAATCTAATGCAGCTTTTCTCAGCCTCAGGTCCTCAGACGTTGTTGGACTACAACTCCCATCATTCCTAGCTAGCAGGACCAGTGGTCAGAGACGATGGGATTTGTAGTCCAACAACAGCAGGGGACCCGAAGTTGAGAAAGGCTGATCTAATGGACACAAAAGGAATGAGGGAAGACTAAAACAAGCTTTGGAAGGATTGCTGCTTATCTGTCAGGGTGCCCATATCGTGCCATTATGTTCTTCCTAGGAGGCAAAAGGTATAGCCTTCCAGTGGCGCTAAATTTCCTGGCTGATGGCAGAAGCCAAAGTGTGCTTTCCTTTAGCCCTGTTTGGTTGCAGCCATTGCTACATATACTAAATCAATGTTTGAACTTCTGAGCCAAGATTCAAGCACTTTTGTATTGTCTAACTTGGGGGCCAGCAACCTTTTCCAGCTGTGGGCCGGTCCACCGTCCCTCAGACCATGTGGTAGGCTGTACTATATGTGGTTTTTTTTTGGGGGGGGGGAATGAACGAATTCCTAGAAGACAACAGAAGAAGACAACTGAAGGCGGCCCTGTTTAGGGAAGTTTTTAATGTTTGATGCTGTACTGTTTTTAATATTTGGTTGGAAGCCGCCCAGATTGGCTGGGGAAACCCAGCCAGATGGGCGGGGTATAAATAATAAATAATTATTATTATTATGCCCCACAAATACCCCAGAGATGCATTTTCAATAAAAGAAGACATTCTACTCATGTAAAAACACACTGATTCCTGGACCATCCATGGGCCGGATTGAGAAGGCGATTGGGCCGCATCCGGCCCCCAGCCTTTGGTTGCCTACCCCTGGTCTAACTGAAACACTCAACGATAGGAACAAGAGCACCATTTTGATGATGTCACCATCCTCCCAGCCCCCAATGTATTTTCTTCTTCATTCCCCTTTGTTTCAATCTGCATCTATACCTATGATGTCACTAGAGAACAACGAGGAGTCTTGTCTTCTGTTGGTTTGTCTTCTCTTCTCTGTGTTTGTGTGGATAAATGAAACTGTGGCCACCTGGTTTCCCCTCCAGATTCAGTGTTGATCAACCTCCTTTTTCTTTTTTGAGCCCTAGCTGCAGTAGTTAAATTGTTCTGTGCAAAAAGTTATGGTTTCTTGTGAATAAATCCTGTACAGTGGTACCTCTACTTACGAATTTAATGCGTTCCGAACGCACATTCGTAAGTAGAAAAAATGTGTAAGTTGAATCCCATAGGAATGCATTGGGAGAAAAAAATTGTAAGTGGAAGCAACCCTATCTAAAAATTCATAAGTAGAAAAAATCCTATCTAAACCGCATCCAAGATGGCGGACGTAGCTCCATTTGTGAGTAGAAACATTCGTAAGTAGAGTTATTCGTAAGTAGAGGTACCACTGTAATTGCTAGGAAAACTCTTGCCTTATAAAAGCAGGGAGGTTGCACAAATAAATAAACAACAATGAACTAGTATTTCTGTTGCTTCTATTCTTCACTTCAGTCAGCAAATATTAAAAGAGGTGCTCTGATTTTATACCTGACCTGCCTTTTCAGTATATGCTAATGGAATGGAAGGTCATTTTTGCATATAGGAAAAATTATATACCCTGTCATGTATATACAAAAGGCACAGCAGCAAAATAAACTACAGCTTGAATTTCAAGATAAATTAATGTAAGGAAGTCCAACCTCCTTCAATGCAGGAATCTCGGCAAAAGCATCCACGACAGATGGCCATCCAACCTCTGCTTAAAAATCTCCGAGGAAGGAGGTCGCTGACATTTAATTGTTTCTAGGAGGGGCGTATGTGGGGTGCTGGAGGGGAAGGAGAATGGGCAATTTATTGATCAATACATTTAAATTTAGCATATGGGTTTGTTTGCTGTTTTCAACCAGGGTTGAACAGAACAATTGCAAACATGGTGAATCTTACATACCAAGTTGCCAGGAATCTAACCTATCAATCCCAAGATGTTTTAAAGCTTTGAAAATGAAAAGTTAACTTGTTTATTAGAATACAGTATTTTTGAATACTGTGGTCAGTATGAAGCAGATTTATTTATACAGTCCACAACTTAACCAAACGTTCTTGTTATCACTGGTATTAAGTAGTCACAGAACAGCTCTGTGTATCCACTGAAATTAGCTGACATGTTGAACACGGTTTCATTCAGGTTAATGTAGAATATCCCTTTGGTTTAATTGTGCACTGTTTCCTTGCAGGCGCTTAAGTAATAGTTTGGGAATGCAGAAACAAAATTGGATTTTTAATTGGAGAGCAGAGATTTCCACTTAGGTTTTGTCTGGCCTGCTGCATTACAAAGCAGATGTTTATGGATGCATTCCAGTGGGATACATAAGAAGTACTTCATAAACTCCTGTCTACCCGTGGCATCTTCAGAGTTTTTCTTGTGATGGCTCTGGTTAGAGGTGAACCACAAACTATGCCATTGCAGGCTGATACCTGATATCCCTGTGGTGGTGGTAGTAATAGTACGTAGCATTTTTGCAGCTCTTTTGAGCAGAGGTAGTCAACATGGTGCCCTCCAGCTGATGGTTGAATCCCATCAGCCCCAGCCAGCCTGGCCCAATGGTCAAGGGGTGATGGGGCTTGTTTGTTTGTTTTCACAAAATACTTGCATACTGCAATCCTATATAATAATATGCAAATGTCTCTGCGTCCAGTCTCTGTGTCCGTGGGATTGCGCTACTGCGCATGTGCCCCACGGACAGCCGTTGGGACTTGGAGTGCAGAGACTTCGGACGGGATAAACCAGGACCGTGAGAGAGATTACATGCTTGCATATACACAACCATACAAAAAAAAAAAAAACAACCAGTGCGCGGCTTCCCCTTGCCTGCTGCAATACGGAAGGATCTCTCTCTTTCCTCCTGGTTTCTTCTCTGTTAGAGGGGAAGTAGAGGAGCCAGGCGTGTGCCGGCGAAAGGGAAAGGGAGGGTAGGTGGGTGTGGATAAAGAGAGAGCGCGAGAGCCGCGAGTGATGCGGCTGCTGGGCTGAAGGATCGTTTAGCCGTTACTGAGGGGCGAAAGCAGGAGAGCAGGCGGGCGGGCGCACCCGTGGGGGAAGGGGGAATTAGTCCCTGGAAGTGTTTGTGGATTTTTTGGGGTGGTGGTGGAAGTGCTGCTGCAACTGGGACCAACGAGGGGGGGGGGAGAGAGAGAGAGAGAGAGAAGAGGAGTAGAAAAAAGAGGGTGGGAAATGGGGAGGGAGAGAGGAAGCTGAGGAGGCAGCTGGCTGGGGCAGGGAAGGGACTGAGTGAGGGGCTGAGGTGGTGGCAGTGGGTGAGTCACCGGGGGGGGGGGGGAACCCCACTAATTAATTCTAGCACCCGTTAATTTAACGGGCTTCATGATACTAGTTTTATGATGAAATGTTAAAGTGGTTTACAACAGTTTTACACACACACACCACAGACCACCAACTATTATAGAAAATGTTTATCATAATTATCTTTATAAGCCTAGCAGCAATGGAAAAAACAGCAAACTTTTAAACATTTAAAGAAGATGCCTAAAGGTAAAGGGACCCCTGACTGTTAGGTCCAGTCACAGACGACTCTGGGGTTGTGCACTCATCTCACTCTATAGGCTGAGGGAGCCAGTGTTTGTCCGCAGCCAGTTTTTCCGGGTCATGTGGCCAGCATGACTAAGCCGCTTCTGGCAAACCAGAGCAGCAGATGGAAACACCGTTTACCTTCCCGCCGGAGTGGTACCTATTTATCTACTTGCACTTTAACGTGCTTTTGAACTGCTAGGTGGGCAGGAGCAGGGACCGAGTAACGGGGACTTACTCTGTCCCGGGGATTCGAACTGCCGACCTTCCAGTAGGAAGACGCCTACTAAATCCCTATTGGAAGAACATTCCACAGGGCTCAATGGCTCTAATGGCTTGGATTTGTGTTGATGTTAAATGAGCCTCACCAGCTCTGGGGACAACCAGCAATGCTCCTACAGATTATCTCAGTGATCAAGCTAGGATATATGGTTCATCAGGAAGTAGCTGCTCCCTCTGAAACCCTGGTCCCCAACAGGAGAAGACTTTAAGCGTTCAGACAGTCCCTAGCTTGTATTTCCGCAACTTCTGGAGGGCACCATAATGGTTACTCCTGCTTTAGTGTGTTTAAACCATATTACCCTGGTTGAATTCACATGGTTTAGCATGATGAGAATGAGCCGCAGTGATATTTGGACCTGCATGCCTCATGTACACCTTCTCTCCTCTACTCCACCATTTCCATTTCAGACTAACCATACTTTCTTGTGACACCTGAACATAGACAAACGACAGTTGGTCTTACCCATGCTTAGTGGAAACAAGGCAATTCCAAATTATGGATTATGAAGCTGGCTTGTATTCATAGCCTAGGGCTGGATTGTAACATTAAAATGTAGTTAAACTAAAAACAGAAGTCGGACCTTCTCATCTCTTCACAGTTGTGCTGGAATGGGAGAATGTGCAAGCTTAAAATCTTGGTTTAGTATTAATGTGCATGCTGGGCCAGAGGTCATTTTAGTAATCAAGCCCATTGAGAGAAGCTGAGAGTAGATTATCTATGGTCACCTAATGGTGTTTGTGACAGGTGAGGCCTAAACCAAGTCCTTCCTGGTTCACATCTCATTCTCTGTTAGTTGCTACTGTCCATCAACGCTCCATTTAAAAAGGACTCTGTTTGTTAAAGATAAATGAAGCTTACAAGTGCGGGAGACTTTGGTCCAGTGCTTTCAAATCAAGGTTCAGGTTGATGAACGGGATGGAGCATAGGAATCAATAGTCACCTTCAGTGTTCGCTGCAGTTCATTTCAACATTTCTTTTTTACTTACAGCCTACTTCAGTCTGCCTTGGCTCCTGTTGTTAGCTCCTGTATTAAGACACAATCGACGATAATTTCATAATATAAATACCACAAGCTGGTTCAAGTGAATTGTAATAGTGTTTATCGATTCATGCGGTGCAGTGAATTTATACGCAGCTTTATAGTTAGTTGTTTGGAGTTGAATAGGAGGCCATATAGTCTTCTTCCTCTGAGGGCAGTGTTTCAACATTTTCTTTGGTTGAATTGCTATTGTAATTTTTATCTTCTCGGTGTAATTGTTTACCTTTAAAAGAATCCAGATCGTAAGTAAAAAGTAACTCCCCTTCATTCTTCTTGCCTTTCAACCTCCTCTCCTTTCATTCACCGCTATTGTAAAGCATAGTAAGTTAAGCTACAAAATAACTTTGTCATTAAAACACAGGAGTGTCCCAAAGATTGGCAGCTGTGAACCTCAGACACAGTAGATTTTTATTGTTACCCGTGTGAATGCAGAACAAAACTGCAGAAAACTGACTACACCAATGTTATGTTACTGCTTGTCAGTTGCCTCGTGGCAGTTCTTACCACTGGCTATGAGAATAGTCCTTACATAGGCACTCAATACGAGATATATTCAAGCAAACAATTGGCCAATAATGCAACAAAATCTTGCACTATGGAGTGCTCCTGTTCAGGGTTCCAGCCAGTCAATGAGGCCCATTCTGTTCCTCTTCATATTCCCATGCCCCAGGTTTCTGTAGTTCCCTTCCCCTGCATTCTGTGACAACTCAGTCTTCATTAACCTATTTGGGTCACCCACCCTTTTTGGATTCTCCCCCCCCCCCAAAGAAAATCTGTACTTCTGCAAACTTTGGGGTTTCCTCAAACATGCTAATATCTCCCTCCTGTGGAAGATCTGAATTCTAGCAATTGTCTTGGGTGTTTCATGTAAAGCTCTTTGCTTCTCGTAATGTAGACAAAATGCAGCTACATTTCCAGGTCTGCCTGTTTAGGTGACCAGGGCAATTGCTAGTATACACTGCCTGGATACCCAGTTGATAAAGAGTGGTTTACAATTCTTTTAACTAATAAAATAACAAGTAGTGTAGCATAGGGCCATGAATCAGGAAATCACAATTCAGATTTCACAGCTACCTTAAGCCTGTTTGGTGACCGTAGGCAAGCAATTATCTCCCAGCCACAGGCTCCCATCTGCAATATTGCATTTAATATTACAGATCTGTTTTGCAGGGTTGATGCAAGGATGCAAAATAATGTGAGATACTGTACAACATAATCATACCTACCAAGTTGCTGTGGGAGGAATAAGGGACCGGATCGGAAGTAGAAGACTGGAAGTAGCGCTGCAGCCATTTTGGAACTGGGCAGAGCTGCATCAAAAGTCGCTTCTGAGCATGCTCCGCCCAGTTCCAAAATGGCCGCTGTGCCAGAATAAACCAGGAAAAAACAAAAAAAAATCTGTTTTTTTCAGCTGAGAACAGCTAGAAAAACGGGGGTTTCCCGGGGAATACGGGAGACTTGGCAACTATGCAACATAGTGAGATAACAGATGCAACATATTTTGAATGCTCTGTAGTGAAGTATAAAATAATTGTGATTGGTACTAGTACCAGATGACTGCTAACTACAAATTTTTGTGACTAAATTTGGCTGAGTCAGAGGAGAGAGTTGTCCCCATGTCTCAAAAGGGCCTGCATTTTGATGGAATTACCTTGTATGAGATTCTCAAAAAAAAAGAGAAAACCAGTCAATGTTTTCCCTCCTGCTCTCGGTGTGAAATAACATTCTTGGCTGTTTTAAGAAGGAAAGGCTCTTCAATGTCCACATATTTTCAAGTATATATATTGGCATTCGTGCTTTGTGTCTGAGGGAATGTAAAGCTGTGGTGTCAGATCTCTGTGGCTCGTTCCAGTGGTTTTCAGATTGCACATTGCAGTTATGGAAAGCAGAGCACTGGAGGAATAACATTGCAGTGCTGCAGATGTTTAATGATGGGTTTCAACTGACCCACAAGCTCCTTGATTATATGGCATCAATTTGGTGTCACATTTCATAGTGCAATTTATTTTGGCTTTTACAGAAAATGAGGACTTCAGACTGCTCCTTGGTAGCTGGCAGCGGCCACAAAACTGGGAGATGCAATACATGAACTCATGTTACTGGGTAGAAATTAAGTTCCTCTTGTTTTGCTTCCTTTTCAGGAAGCAGAGGAATATCAGAACATGCCTTTTTTCTTTTAAGGGGGTGAGCACTGATGTCTTTGGTAAATTCTATTTGTACACTTACGGGTAGAGAATGAACGAATGAAACACCCTTGGTGCTAGTTTCCAAGCAGAATCAGTGCAAACCAGAATCCATCAGGGTATAAACAGTACCGTATATACACTTAGGGCACTCACAGTAGTCTCTATCTTCCCAGCACATGGAGGGGAAAGTTCTTTCTTAAGTTTCCCTCTTTGCTCTGGTAAGCTTTCTGCACTGCCATTTTCTGCATGTGGCTCATATACGCAGAGAGCAGCTCCAGTTTTGCTTTGGGGTAAAATAACACCCATGGGCACTGAAAAGGTCCACTAGCAGCAAACAACAATTCCATGCCACAAATTGCAGCCTTTATGCGCAATTACATCTGCAGAGGAAAGGTTGTAGCCTTGTAATCTGGAGTCAAACTGCTTTTGAATATAAAGCATCAACCAGTGGCCCTGCTCCTCATTGGAAGCTGTTGTATACTGAGTTCAACCATTAGTTCATCTAACTCAGGCATCCCCAAACTGCGGCCCTCCAGATGTTTTGGCCTACAACTCTCATGATCCCTAGCTAACAGGACCAGTGGTCAGGGATGATGGGAATTGTAGTCCAAAACATCTGGAGGGCCGAAGTTTGGGGATGCCTGATCTAACTCAACTACTGACTACTCATTTGCTGCAGGGGTGAGAAACTTCAGGCTCAGGAGGCTGGATGTGAGCATGTGGCCCTCCAAACCTCTCTTACCTGGCCCTTGAGAGTTTTTGCCTGGCTGGAACTCTTGCTTACCTGGAGGGAGGATTGAGAGGAGTGTATGAGTGTTTGTGGAAAATAGGCAACTGTAGAAAGATAATGAAGGGACGCGGGTGGCGCTGTGGGTTAAACCACAGAGCGTAGGGCTTGCCGATCAGAAGGTCGGCGGTTCGAATCCCCGCAACGGGGTGAGCTCCTGTTGCTCAGTCCCAGCTCCTGCCAACCTAGCAATTCAAAAGCACGTCAAAGTGCAAGTAGATAAATAGGTACCGCTCCGGCGGGAAGGTAAACGGTGTTTCCGTGCGCTGCTCTCGTTCGCCAGAAGCGGCTTTGTCATGCTGACCACATGACCTGGAAGCTGTACGCTGGCTCCCTCGGCCAATAACGTGAGATGAGCTCCGCAACCCCAGAGTTGGTCACAACTGGACCTAATAGTCAGGGGTCCCTTTACCTTAGAAAGATAATATTGCCGTTCACTGCACACTTTTCCTCTGGCCTTTCCTCTGGCATCCGGACCCTGGAAAATTGCATAGAAGGGAATGCAGCTCCCGAGGCTTAAAAATGTTTACAACCCCACAAATGGCAAGGGGAAAGAAAGAAAAAGCCTCAGACCAAGTTCATGGCAGAATGGTACAGCTTATAAGCAGAATAAAAATTGTCCTTGCAGCACAAATATACAGTCCCTGTCTGTCTTGAGCACAGATTAATGGCATTGTAAAAATCCGTGTTCTTCTACTGAAAATGCACACATACGAACAAGACAGAGAACAGGGGATTTTGTACAACGTATAAAATCTTTTGGCTAGTTTGATTCCTGATGTTGTGCTATTTTTCCTTCCTTGTGTTGGATAATCTGGCAGTAACTAAGAGGAGAAGGTTTCTTTTGTTGTATAAATGTTGTTGTTTAACCTGCTAGAAGAAAAGCAAGTACGTTAACAGAGAAAGGTTTCCTAAGCCCCGAAAATCAATCCGTTTTCTTCTTTATAAGATGGTGGACTTAAATTGCCTCTTGGCAGATATCCATGTTCCTCCCCATCTTCTGGTCCATTTGATGCATGTGCAGATTAGAAACCCAAACAATTGTTGGGAAACCACTGTGGCAGAGTTGACTAAACAAGATTCACAGGGAGAGACTTTATGTATGAGTTAGTCATGCCCATGGAGTCTTGAACCTCCAGTGTAGCTTGGATACAACCTTTTTGGAATGGCCTTGACTTTAAGTGCTCCCATTAATCAAGGGGTTCCGCCCTAAATGTAGAGTCATAGGGAAGGCATCCCAATACAGTACACTTAGGTAAAGCAAGTCTTTTATTGAGAGTATAATTTCTTCTAGCTACTGATTTAGATACAAACTAAATTAGTTGAAATTAATCCATCGAAATACCGGTAATTGATTACTCATTGATTTCAGTAGGAGCCAAGTGCAACCAGCTTACTTTGGATCCAACTTTGGTAACTTCACACAACAGCACTGTACACATAAATTCTCATGTACAGTAGGAAGCACCTGACGATTGCTGTAAATTCAGTTTTTTCTTTCATGATTTATACACGTCGAAGAGCCTCAATTATGGATGTCTGACATTTGGAATTTTCTTTTCCAGAACCGTAATGAAATTAAAAATGGAGCAATACTTCGATTAACTACATCACCAGTAAGTTACTGATACATTCGCATTCCTTTGATTTTCTTGTTTTCCCCAATACTATATGTTTCCTTTGATTTGATTTTATGTTTTATTCATAGAAAGGGGCCCTTATCAGTGATCCTATACCATTAATTCAGAAGAGGGAAATCACATATTTTTAAAAAAAGTATCTCACAATATATTATTATTATTATTATTATTATTATTATTATTATTATTATTATTATTATTATATTTTATATGTAGAAAGTGGTGGTTTTTTTTTAATGTGGAGGCAATGTGGAGAGTTTCTGATTCTCAGTCAGCTCTCTTGGAAGCAATGCTTAGGCCACAATGACACTCCTCTTCATTCTCTTTCATTTATGTGCTCATCTCAGCACGGCAGTTAGGTTCATAGCATAGCCACCATATTCCCTTGTTCATTGAAATATCACACCAGCATAAGATTCCCATTGCAGTCCTATACATCAATCAGAACCAAGTCCTATTTAGTTCAGTGGGTCTTGCTTCTAGCTGCGTGCGTGTTAGATTGCCGCCTCAAAATATGTCCATAAACGGGATTGACTGACATAATACTGTTGAGCTTTCCCCTGCCTTCATTCTAATACGTCTGAAGACAACATCATTACAAAATTACCACTTGCTTTTTAAACGGTTGGCAGAATTGCAGTTTTGCGAGTCTGCACCATTACAC
Source organism: Zootoca vivipara (assembly GCF_965207765.1). Lineage (NCBI taxonomy): Eukaryota > Metazoa > Chordata > Lepidosauria > Squamata > Lacertidae > Zootoca > Zootoca vivipara. Next base: position 6,009,198 of record NC_142594.1, read on the forward strand.
ATGCAACTTGTTCATTTGGTTCATTTGCTCTATTTGCAAATTTCATGTAATTATTTATTATACTAGGGTCCCCCTCCTTTCAGAAACCTGCAGGCAAACTCAGTTTCCTAGGTTACAGCAACTACTGGCTGAATTTTCTCATTTTCTTTACTCTTTCTGTTCTTCCTCTGATTCATTCCTCTTTAATACCTCAAAAGCTATCTTCCTCCATTCCCCCCCCCTATAAATTTGTAGGGTTTAAAAAAAAAAAAGGCTATTTCATATTTGTACATTCCAGCCCTATACCCCTGTACAGGCACCTGCCTTTGTTTGCACGGGGCTTCCGTTTCCGACTCTTGCACGTGTGCACCCTGTTATGCCTCACCCCTGTTCTGCTCTCAACTGGGTCGGTGTGTCGGTGATCGTGTGTCAATTGGACGAGCCTAAAATTGTCACTGCCTGTAATCACAAACTTCTTGTGGAGAGCTCCATGTGGAGCCTTTGCGTGTGGAGGTCCCCAAACCACCCCCCAAATAACTCACCACATAGACAGGATTTAAGTTTAATGGTTTTTGGCATGAATTTGGCCACAACTTTATTTAATACAAAACATGTGAGTGGTTGCGTAGGCATTGGTTCTCAACTGTCATGTAAGGACAGAAATGGTAATAATAACTTGCCTTGTCAACATGGGGAAATCCTACAGGGAGAGGCGGGGACCCGGGTGCAATGAACTCTCCCCTCTCCCTTCAGGCTCCCAGGGGCCTCAATACGCCGTCCTGGCCCCCTACCTTGGGGTTACGGACACAGCATAGAGCCCCTGTATTCCTGACCGGGATTTCCCCAACCACGCAGGCATAAACTTGGGGCCAACTTAATCAATAAGACCCTTTAATACAACCAAAATAACCAATGCCTAACCGCCAACCTCACAAGTTGTGACTATTTGCTATGCAGTAGGCAAAAAACCAGATGGCACCAGCCAATCAGCCAAATGGAAAAAAATTCCTGCCAGGCCCCTGAATACAGGCGACCCCTGGAGAGGCACAGCAATGTCAACACAGAGGCCTAAAAACAGCGGAGGGAGGGTGGGGATCAGAAACGCAGCCAAAGAGAAAGAGAAGAGAAACCAAGCATTTAGCCATTTATACCCCAGGGGTTGGACTTACCACTTGCAACATGCTATTTTGCCCAACAACAGCCCAGGTCCAATCGGGCGGTGGCCACTCATGCCCCCACCTTTGACCAGGGGCGTAGCCAGGATGAAAATCAGGGGGGCAAGGGGCGGGCCAAGGGGCGGGGGAGGGGCCACAGCGGGGCAAGGAAAGTTCCCTTCTCCCTTGCCAACTTTCTCTCCTCCTGCCCCAGCGATCGCGGAGGGGGAGGAGGGGATCGGAGCAGCCCGATTTCGGGCTGATCCTGGCACCCCCTCGCCCCTGCCGAAGGCCCTGCTTCTAGGAGGGGGCAATTGCCCCCTCCTGCCCCCTGCCTACGCCCATGCCTTTGACTCAGGAGTGGTTTGCTAGCCCCCACCGCAAATCGTGCTCTCTATGATAGAGAACCTGCATTGTCCTTAGTTTAGGGCAGGGGTCAGCAAACTTTTTCAGCTGTGGGCCGGTCCACCACCCCTCAAACCATGTGGGGGCCCCGGACTATATTTTTTTGGGGGAAATGAATGAATTCCTATGCCCCACAAATAACCCAGAGATGCATTTTAAATAAAAGCACACGTTCCACTCATGTAAAAACACCAGGCAGGCCCCACAAATAACCCAGAGATGTATTCTAAATAAAATGACACATTCTACTCATGTAAAAACATCCTGATTCCCGGACCGTCCGCGGGCCGGATTGAGAAGGCGAATGGGCTGCATCTGCCCCACGGGCCTTAGGTTGCCTACCCCTGCTTTAGGGGTTTCTTTGCCTCTTCCACAGAGTTGACCTTGCATGGAAAAGTAGAAAGCTACGCTCCAAAACCTCGTATCTCTTCTACCTCAGCAACATTGCTCACCCCAAATCAATTTATTTTACAACATTAAAATGATTAAGCTGAAGGCCATGGCTTACAGCAAAAAGATTTCTGTTGTAAAAAAAAAAATCAGTGGAGAAAAAAAAATCAATGTAGCATTTTTTTTAAAGAAGCCATTTCAGTGGGTTCTTCAGTTGCGTGGTGAATATGGTATTACAGAAACCCCACAATATTTGGATTTCCCCCACTCTCATCCTACAAAGGGTGTTGAGAAATGAAGCATCACAAACATTGCAACATGCCCATCCAATATATGTGAATTGTTTCTAAATGCCAGGTATCATTTTGCTCCTCCTGACATGTATCATCCAGGCTGTCTGACTTTTCTTTTCTCTCTTTCTCTTTCTCTCTCTCTCTCTTTTTAAAAAAAGAAATTCGCAGTTTTAAAACTGTTCCAAAACTACGAGGGGCGTAGAGGATTTGTTGATGGGTCACAGGTCCTAGCCACTGGCTGCTCATTACAGCTGGCTTTTTCCTGGCTGAACTTGATTGAAAAACCTACAGTAAAAAGCTACATTTTTTTTTTTCAAAACTTGCCCCATGGCAGACAAGATGTGCATGCAATTGAGGGCAGTGACAGAGTGCTATCAAACCTCTCTTTTAAAAGAGACGTTTGATAGATGACATGATGTTCAATCATCACATTTAACTCACAGAAAGAATCCCTCACGTCCTTCCTTGTCTTACATACAAGTACCGGTGCAAATTAGCTGGTTCTTTCAAGTTGCAGGATAACTCAGCCTGCTAAAAGATGTCAAATCCACTTGTTTGGTGAATTGCCAACATATTTCATGCTAACGACCCAACCATTTGGTATTTGGCTCTAATTGTACGAAAAGGAAGTTTAGAAATAAAAGCTGCGGCAGATGTTGACCCACTAAAAATACTATTTTAACCTACTTTATGACCTTGGACAAATCTGTTACTCTGTCCTTCAGTTAATTCCTAATTATTTGGAAACATTTACCACTGAGGTTTCAGTGACTATATTTGTTCAGTGCTTTGGGCATGCAAAACCCAATTGCAGAGGTTTATTATATAAGCCCTAACCAATTTTGCTAATGCCTGAGCAGAAAGGCCAAAAAACTTAAGTACATTTCAACACATAATGTACTTACTTGTTTCCAGTAATCCAGCGCTTTAAGAAAGTGTAAGCTTCTCAGCGAGTGAAATGGAGTTGTTTTGGACAAAATGACAGCATGAAACATTACTTTTCATTGGTTCGTTAAGTGTAAAGTGTGATGAATTAGGCTGTTCATTGTTGCTTGCCTTTTTGGCTACAGGAGATCAGCCATGCGGCAGCAGCCCATATATATAGCAAGGATGTGACTAATTTATCTGCATAACATGACAGGAGATAACACTGTTGTATTTCATTAGCTTCTGTCACAAGACCATATTGGAGGCACGCTGTTAGAGCAGTACCGTTTTCCCTTTTAAATGGATATATTAACCCTCCCCATTTTTTGGTCAGTTTTTGTTTAAATGATATATTAGGGCAAGAGTCACCAATATTTTGGAGGCCCACAGGCACATTTGGGAACTAGAGAAACACTACAACAAAGCACATAAAAAGCCTTAGTTTTTAATGGGTGATATTTTAATGTATTTTAAATTTTTGTTGGAAGCCGCCCAGAGTGGCTGGGGAAACCCAGCCAGATGGGTGGGGTACAAATAAATTATTATTATTATTATTATTATTATTATTATTATTTAGTTGGTGGCATCTCCCAGATTTTGGAACTCCTTCCTTTGTCCTTCCACTGGCAGGAGAAGACCACCTTATTCCAACAGGTTTTTGGGAAGCTGGCTGCTTTTAATGAAAGGGATAGGGCCATGTTGTTTTTATTGTAATTATTGGCATGGTTTTAATAGATTTTATATATGTATATAGTTTTAATTTTATCAGTATTTAGGATTTTTTGATAGTTTGTTTTTCTCTACTTTTAGTTGTTCTTATTTTATCTGTAAGCCACCTTGAGTCCCGTCAGAGGAGAAGGTGGGGTGTAAACAAACAAACAAACAAACAAACAAACATTAAATGAATTAAAAGTCCAAACTTCCTAACTAGCAAATCAATACACCACACAATTCCATATGAATTCTACCTCAGTTCACTTCTTTTGTTTCTTGAACTTTTTTGTGAGTGATCTGATACACTTCCTTTTTAAAGGTAAAGGTAAAGAGGCCCCTGACCATCAGGTCCAGTCGTGTCCGACTCTGGGGTTGCGGCGCTCATCTCGCTCTATAGGCCGAGAGAGCCAGCGTTTGTCTGCAGACAGCTTCCGGGTCATGTGGCCAGCATGACAAAGCTGCTTCTGGCGAACCAGAGCAGCGCACGGAAACGCTGTTTACCTTCCCCGCCGGAGCGGTCCCTATTTATCTACTTGCACTTTGATGTGCTTTCGAACTGCTAGGTGGGCAGGAGCTGGGACCGAGCAACGGGAGCTCACCCCGTTGCAGGGATTCGAACCGCCGACCTTCTGATCAGCAAGCCCTAGGCTCTGTGGTTTAACCCACAGCGCCACCTGGGTCCCCATACTTCCTTTTTAATTTGGCTTTTAATTGATTTTATCTGTGTGCATTTTAATTTACGACATTGCTTAAGGTTTAAAACAACTTGGCAAATGCAACACAGAGTAATAATTTACGCGAGCAACGTTCACAGTTTCAAACTGGAATGGGGTCCCTCGGCTCGCTCTGCCCCCCAACGCTATGTCGCTGCTCCTATTCCAGTCTTCACACAGTTGTCTTGAAGGGAACCAGTATGCATGAATAAACTGCACCTAAACTGGGACACCCAGTTGTTTGGTGCTCCTAAACAGGAGCATCTGCTTGTGGGTAGCTGTTCTTTTGCAGACAACTGTGTACAACAGGAGGCTGCGTTCGCACCATGATGTGGCACCGGGGTGGGTGGCCTGAGAAGCATCGCCCTGCTCCATCTTGAAACTGGGTGCCCTGTGTGAGAGTAATGCACAAGCAGAGCTGTATCCTTTAATCGACTAAAGATTTCTATGCTAAGATTCATGCTGCTTTGGCCCTGAAAGCTCGCTCACTGTCTTCTTTAAGCTAACAAACTTGTCCGTCTTGCCTTGCTCTCTTAAAAGTGTTGCAGCAGAAAGGACAGCAAAATCCGGCCAAGCCAGAGATACATTTAAGGCATCATAGAGGCCTTTTGAGAAGGGATGTTGTGCCCATTTCCTCCCCCCCTGTCTAATCAGGATAGTATAATTCATTCCAAACATCAGCACCCCTTTGCACTTATCTCATAACAAAAAGTGCTTCCATAAGATGACAATTTTCTTGTAGGGTTAAAAAAAAAAAGTAGGGTTGACTTCTTGGTAACCAGAATTATCACGGCCTAATGAGCTAGTACTCCCTGCAGTCCTGGCATTTATGGACCAGAAATTGCAGAGAGTTCTTTGGAAACTGCTCATAGCACATGTCCTGTAGGTGTCATTTCTAATAACACAATGAGAGAGGGAGGGAGGGAGAATTGGGGAAGAACCACCGTATTCCATATGAGTACATATAAAGCACTATGGCAACAAGTGAAGGCGCCACGCTGAGTAAAGCCTTTTCCCCCATCCATCAGTCGTGATAGCAGGCACTGTCACCTCGGCTAGTTGCCATGTGAGACAACTGACAGCATTTTTGTGAAAAGAAACTATTTGTTTAATCTGTGATCACGATAAATCTGCTCTGTCTTTATTGAGGCTTGCTACACTAAAGTTAGGGGTGTATGAGATCCCACTGCCTGCAGATGTCTGCGGAGTGTTTCAAATTTCAAAACAGTGTTTGTTCGTTTCCCCCCCCATTTGCATCCCATGTTTCTATAAAAGTACTCAAGGTGGCATGCAGTAAATAAATTAAAACAAGACACAGTAATAAAAGCACAGTGCAACCATCTTAAAATGCTACGATTAAAAAAGAGAGGCAGTTTCAGCATAAAACAGTTTAAAGACCATAGTCTACAAAAAGTGGCTGAAATAATGCCCTCTCTGCTCACCATATAAAGCCCAGCAGTGAAGGAGGCAGGTGGACTTTCCTTTGAAGGTGTCCTAGATCAGAGGTTGCCACAAATGAAAAGCCATGTTTCGTAGCTACATGCCATATTTTTGATGGTGTGGGGAGCCAAAGCAGGACTGGACATGATGATGAGTGAAAGTGCTCCAGGAAGGCTTATTTGGGGGAAGGGGATTCTTAAGGTATTTTGGCCCCAGGTATCTTTATGGCTTTAAAGATCAAAAGCAGCACCTTGAGTTGGTACCAGAAACGATTTGGCAACCAGTGCAGCTGGTACAAGATCTTTCAAATTTGATCCGATCGATGGAACTCTGGCCAGAAGTCTTGCAGCTGCGTTAGAAAGTTGGAGCCTCCGAACTCTTCTCAAGGGCAGCCCAGGCACATGGAGCTCATTATAGTATTCTAATGTGTAGGGGACTGAAGCATGAAATAACGGATGAAGAGTCTGATATCTTCCTTCCAAATAATTCACAGTTGGCGTATAAGATAGTGATGGTAGGAACTTCAGCATCCTGAAGCATTTCCAAATCAAGGAATATTCTGGGAATCATAGTAGCATGATACGAAAGTTTAAGTTGGAAGCATAGTTGCTATTCATTTGGTGCTTTTTACTAAGTGCTCAAAGTGCTTTGCACACATCCCTTACAACTGCATTGTAAGGTAGGTGATGGCTGGATCCGAGATCCAGTGCAGGCTCCTTCTGGCGGGTGGGAGGGAGAGCCAGTTATTGCAGATAGCTTCCTTCCCCCTGCAGTCCCCTTGACAGTCCCAGGGGGCACAAAGGTTTGGGGGGGATGAAGAATTGGCAAAAGCTACTTTCCCCATGAACATCCCCGCAGTGGAAGCTTAGTTAGAAGCCAAGGCATTCATTCCACAGTATTAGCTTTAAGGTAGTTAATGAGGCAAAAGAAAAAGTATTTTTATCAAGGAGTGACCATGTAGGAAAACAGGGCTGTTGTTTTTAATACGTAGTGGCATTTAAATTAATGTTAATAATAACTGCTTTGAAAAGGGCTTCTGTGCCCACATACAATGTTTTTTTTCTAAAGCATAACTTTGTTCTTGGAGAAATAGGAAATAGATTGTTACCAGATTGTTTAGGGAAGCTTTTAATCTTTAAGAAATTAGTGTATTTTAATATTTCTGTTGAAAGCCGCCCAGAGTGGCTAGGGAAACCCAGCCAGATGGGTGGGGTATAAATAAATTATTATTATTATTATTATTATTATTATTATTATTATTATTATTATTATTATAGCTTCCCTCTCTCTCGTTCTCCACTGCATGGTCTTAGGCAGCTCACTAGTTTATAACAAAAAGGCTTAAAAAGAGATGCCACTGCGAAGTTGCTGAGCTGGAATTCATTTACAGATCCGACACTATCTGACTTCTGCTCAGTCTGGGTTGGGAGGAAGAGCTCAGCTAGAAAATAATTTTCCATTGTCAAGTGTTCGTGCGCATTATTAATTTTGCTTTGCCAGTTCATAGCGATCACACCCACTCTGATTGAATTGTTCATCCTTTTCCGTGGACCTTGTTTACGCTGAACTCGGCACAGTCATGCGCCACACCTATCCCTTGCATTGATGGACTTTCTGGCCTCAGTTTGTCATAACATCCCCAACTCTCCTGCCTGTACCTTTGTACCCTATATAATAAAATGTAAGAAGGTCACCACAGGGTCCTCATCGGAGGATATGCAGTGCCTCAACCTTTATTTGCATGAAGTCAGGGCAGGGTAGGGAAGGAAAAGTGATTGAGGCTGCAGACAAGGGAGTTAGAAGGGAGTGAAACCAAGAGGGGAAAGTTTAAAACAAGGGCAGAAGTTTGAGAGAAGCAGGGATGGACAGATCCTTAGAGGGGGGAAGTGGTCATTTTAAACAACAGCAGAGATTTGAATAAAGCAAGAATCTGGATACACTGCGGGGGAAAGTGATTATTTTAAACAATGGTAATGACTTTAGTAGAGTAAGTAGGGACTGACACTGAGTGGGGGAGAGAGGCAATTTTTAATAAGGTTTGAATACAGTGAGAAGGCAGTTTGGAAAGGCTACGTTGTGTTATCTTTTTGGTGTTAGCTTTAGTGTGTACCTATCTCTTATTTTTTTATATAAATAATTTTTATTGCATATTTTCCAACTTAAAACATCCATCATAGCCTCATAACACATTTTTTTATCTTACATAGAGCACACAAATAAAAAAAACATTGCTTAAAAAAAGCAACACAAGAAACAAGAGACAAAAGAAAAAAGGGAAAAAAAGATAATTTCAATCTTATCTAAGCATTCTTCTTCCATCATCGACTTCCCCGTCCCTCCCTTCCCGAGTCCATTTTAGTCCCAACTTCAGCAATCTTCTCCATTTAGCAAATTCCTCTATTATTACTATCTTAATCATCACGTAATCAACTAATTTTTATATCCTATAAAATTCCCTTAAGAAATTATTCTACCTATAGAAACCCCTTAGCCTGTAAATTCCCTAAAAATATTCCCATTTTTTACATCTAATAACCTCAATCTTTATCTCTTACACATAATTTTTTTTATTGTTTACCCCCCTCCCTCCCCTGATTGGCAATCCCCTGTAAACCCTGACCAGCTCCTTGTGACAATCCATTTTCAAACCATTTAATCCATCCCTTATTAATAAATCTGTGTATCATTCACCCCACACTATCTCTTACCCACTCTAAAACAACCCACACTCTCCCCCTCTCCTTCAGTTGTTCCCATCTCTGTCCCCAATTTCTTTTTCCATCTTTCTTCTTCTTGCCCCCCAAAGCCCAGTCTTGTTTAAATCTTTTATCTTTGCCTGATTGTCCTTGACCAGAATCTGGTCTCCCTCTCCCACTGAGAGACCAGGATCCTGAGTCTTTTCTTGAGCTGGAGCCTGCTGAATAAAACCAGTTTCCTTTGCAGCTTCTCTCACAAGTTGCTCAGGATTCAACTTATTTCTCCTTTGTTAAAACTATTTTTAAAAGAAAAACCACCAGTGTTTCTCTGCTCTTACATTACTCTGCTGTTGTTTAAATTAGCCCCTTCTTTTTCCTTTAAGCATTTCTCCCTTCTCGCTGTACTCAAACCTCTCCCTTTCCCATTCCTTAGCTGCCCCATGTGAAAAAGATAAAGGATGCAGAGCCCCCCAATTTCCCATAGTACAGTGGTACCTCTACTTACGAATAACTCTACTTACAAATGTTTCTACTTACGAACGGAGCTCCGTCCGCCATCTTGGATGCGGTTTAGATAGGATTTTTTCTACTTACGAATTTTTAGATAGGGTTGCTTCTACTATGAATTTTTTCTCCCAATGCATTCCTATGGGATTCGACTTACAATTTTTTTCTACTTACAAATGTGCGTTTGGAACGCATTAAATTCGTAAGTAGAGGTACCACTGTACCTTCACGCAATGTATATCACTCTTGGCACCATGCCCTCTTCAGGTTCAGTGTAGCGATTGAGAACATGAATCTTCCTCAACCGACCACCAAATAGGAAAGAGGATGAAGCATGGAAAAATGGGAGCGATCTGTCTGCAAGAGAGAGTTGAAAAAAGTAAGGAGGGTGGAAAGGAAAAGGAAGTGAAGGTGAAAATATGATGATATTCAAACTTAACTAATGTTTTTTCTTCGGGATTCTTCATTTATTAGTAACACTTGAAATTAAGGTCTGTTTCCCCCCTCTCTCCCCCCCCTCCATTTATTCAATGTTCTGTCTTTGGTGAGGCCCAAACCTCTCTTCAGCTCCACGAGAGGATCCAGTCTTCTAGCATGGATGCCAAGTTGGAAGCACTGAAAGACCTCGCTAGTTATTCACGTGATATAACGTTTGCCCAAGAATTTATCAATCTCGACGGCATTTCGCTCCTGACGCAGATGGTGGAAAGTGGCACCGAGTGAGTATTTTAACACACGCACACTTTCTTACTTGTTGCTTGGTTTAATCCCTTTGCTTGGATTAAAATTCTATTCGCTGTTCATTTCAAAGCAAGTCATGTTAGAAGCCACCATTTCTGCTCTTGTTCCTTGGAAAGGAGTGCGTGTTTCATGAGAGGCGAGTTAGAGAGAAGTAGTTCTCTGAAGGAGGAATGTTTGTATGTGTTACCTGCCACAAGAAGTTCGGAGACCTATTCATCGCCTGATGCCCGTTCTTAAATAGTTACTACATGGTGTTTTAAAAGTATAGACAATTTGGGGAATGCTAGAAAACCCTTGGAAATCCTGCAAGCTTTATAGTAAAAATGTATGGTTGGGTAGCGGAGGGTGGTGGGGTGGTAGGGAATATGCAGGTACAATTCTGTGTTTCCACAAACTTCCAGTAGCTAAACCATGCTTCTTGCCCGAATAACAGTTGGAGTCACAATGCAGTCTTGCACCCAAAAGTTTTGCTTTTACAAGATGTAGGACTAGGGATGATGTGCCTTCCGGTAAGATCCAGCCCTTGTGCTTGCTTGCATGATTTACACATGTGGATCCTGACTGAAAAAGGCAAACACAGAGCTGTGAGCTAGGCAGCGGTTCAGTGAGGAACCTCTACTTAAAGCAGATAATTCCACTTTCTTTGGAGCAGTTCAGTATCTTAGTCAGTCTGATTTAGAGATGCAGCAGAATTACCTGCCCCTGGAAGAGTCTGATTTGAAGCAAGGAAGGTCAGAGCACCAAATCACTTAGAGAGGAAATGTGTCGACTCCTTTGTGGATAGATGTACACATTGTTAAACCTCAGTCTTTTCAATGAGCCCGATTGTGGGAGGGATACCCACCTTGCGAGAATGAAAGACCACATTTAGTATTGCGTCAAATTTAAAAAGTTGTGGCTATATAAATAGCGTAGCATTCCAGAGTGTCTTAACGAAATCTGAATGTGTGCTTCGTCACTGTTGAAAAGACAGGTTTAAAAATGCATTTTTGACATTGATTTCAACTGAGCATTGTCAGCTTCAGTCGCTTGTTGTAAGAGAAAGGAAGGAGAGTTTCTCTTCCAGAGTCATTATATGCACTTGCTATCTCCTTTATGTGAAAGTCTCACTGTGGTTTCCATGTGCCCAGTGCAAATGGCAAGACCCGCGTCAGTAGCAGTAATTCATGGGGGTGTGTGTTTGTGTGTGTTTGTGCATGCACATGTCTTAACACACACAAAGCATGTGTTACCGAACAGCCATTTACTGTAGCTGCTGTAATAAATGTGCATGTGAGACCCATCCCACTTGTGTTGGAATCCCATGGAAAGGGAGCAGACTCCCTCCTAGGAGGGCCAACACAGATCTGGAAAGGTTCGCAGAGACTAGCTGATTTGCAGCTTCCTGCCTTTAGGGATGGGAAACGGCGGTCCCCCAGATGTTATTGGACCCCAGCACTCATCAGCCCCAGCCAGTATGGCCAGTGGTCAGGGGTGATGGGAGCTGTGGTCCAACATTTGGTGGTTAGGGGGGGGGGCTACAGGTTCCCAGCAACTCTTCCATGTGTGGAGTTACAGAACTACCTTCTTCCTGCTGTTACGAGAATTCCCCTCCCCACTTATGTAGGTCACAATACCCTTGGTAGCAGACAAGGGAGAAGTGTGCTGCACCTTCAGTTTGGAGATGCATGTGCCTCTTCTTCATGTGTTTGAAGGAAATTGTTCATGAACTTGAATGAAATGACTTGCACCAAGAGCGTTTCAGATAAATAATTCCTTGTCCCGCAGCTTGTTTTAATTCTGCTAAGGACATTGCTGCAGTGGTTGTAAGGCTAAATAACAGGAGTCTGTCTGTCTGTCTGTCTGTCTGTCTGTCTGTCTGTCTCTCTCTCTCTCTCTCTCTCTCTCTCTGTGTCTGTGTGTGTACTGTATATGGAGCCATCATTATTGTGTTTTATGTGGTACAGTGGTGCCTCACTTAACAAATGCCCTGCTTAACGAAATTTCCGCTTAACGAAAGGATTTTTCGAGCGGAGCTTGCCTCGCTAGACGAATGCGTTTTACGGAAAATTCGTCTAGCGAATAGCGGTTTCCCATAGGAATGCATTGAAATTCAATTAATGCGTTCCTATGGGCAAAAAAAAAAATTTCAAAAAAATTTCAATGCATTCCTATGGGATTCGCTAGACGAATTTCTTCGCTATAAGAATAGACCCGTGGAACAAATTAATTTCGCCTAGCGTACTCTTTCCTTTCATGCAGGCCCTAGTTTCTGCATCCCCCTCTCCCCTGTCTGCCACTGCCTTGACCCCCTGCGGCCCTCTTCCAATTCAAAACTTGCCAGAATATCCCAAGTTTGGGGAAATGGCAATCTTGCAGCCCCTGCACATTGTCACGGTGTTCTCTGCTTCCGCAGATTTAGCTGGGGGTTTCCTTGGGGGCAGATTTAGGTTCTTCCTTACAAAAACAGGTCCAGCCGAGCCCTGAGCCACAGACAATCATTCTCTGTTCCCCCTAAGACATCCTAACTGAACTTGAAAGCAAAGGGGCCTTCTTGATCTATGACCAGAGGCTTTGCCAAATAAGCCACAAAGGAGTTGGTCTCGTCAGAGCTGGCAAAATTTGTCTCAGCTGGAAGTGGCTCCTGGCAGATAGCAAGGGGAGCACATTCAGCAAGTATGAAGCCTTTTGTGGCTTGAGGAATTCCAAAAGGAGCTGCTGTCCTTCTGGTAGAGAGCCAGCAGTGTAATTCCGAGTCCCTTCGAGGACAAACAGTGAGCATATTGTGGTAGGCAAATGTCTAAGCAAGTATCCTTTCACTGTTATTCTATAACATTATATTGCCACCCTGTTTCAGATTTTCTTCTTCTGTTAAAATTAATATGAACAAAAGTATGTGGCTCATTTGGACTCTTTGAGTTACACAGAGTCCTTTAAAAGGCATTCCATTTTCTCACAGACCACTATGAGTTATTGGGATCCTTCTGGCCCACTAATTTTAGACCATCATTGTTCAGCGCATTATTGTTCATATAACCCCCAAAAGGCAAATATTGTGACTTCAGCCTTCAGAAATAACATCATGCAGAATCGAGTCATGCCCAGCCTGGTTAACCTCACAGCAGCTTCGCTGACAAGCAAGATCATTTGAATTCCCTTTGTTTCCCTATATGTTATGTTTAGGAAGTTCCAGGGGGAACCATCAAATTAGAGCACCAATTCCTTCCCCTTCCGACTTGATGTAACAGGAGAAATGTATTAAAATCACAGATTTGGATACCTGTATTTTAGCTAGAGCGAAAATTTGAAGAGCAACCAAGGGTTAAATTGGTTTCATTGCACAATCTTGTAATTTCTGCCACATATAAGTATTTTGAAAGGGGCACCATTACCTGCAAAAGGTTATGCCTCAAATGCCAAGGATTATTATTATTATTATTTGCAGATGATGAAAAGAGCCACCAAACTCCTGTTCACATATGTGATGCTTTTGACTCAACACTTTATGTTCTGTTTGAAATTTACACCTCAGGTGCTCTGATTCAGGGTATAGCTGGCCCCAAACCTGTCCTTCACAACCAGTATATCGCACAACTCCCATTAGTTGCCATAGGGCCTATCCTGAAGGTGTTAATAAGAGGATTATGTCCATAGATTCCATCTTGAGGGGATGGGCATTTAAAAACTCCCTACTGTATTAATATATGGCTTGAATTGAGCAAAACAGTTGTACACGCAATGCTTATACAAATTGTGTGTCTGTTCTGTGCAGCCTGCTTATTTCAGTGGTTGGTATGACTAACTTTCATAACTAGTGCTCAAGTTCTGTAAATAAGCTCACAAAAGTTCCTAGCCTGAATAAGGTTTTAGTAGTGTTTCCTGTTCCTGTGGTTACCAGGCTAGTGCTTTCCGTGCAAGTGAAACATTCACCTTTTTAAACACACTTGTACATTGTCACATTTATAGTGATTTGTAGTGGTTAGCAATGGAGCTTCTTGATATTTTTGAATTAGGTCAGACAATGCCGTGGGATTTGGTGCAAACATTGTGAAGCACAAGAAGTCAGGTGGCCACGGAAAGCAATTCTTTGCTGCCACAGGCAGAGTTCTTAGGAGTAGCAGAAGCTGGCGAAGTACCAGATTTGTGTATAAGCTAAACAAGCTATAGCTTAGGGAGCCACTCTCTTGGGGGGGGGGGGTGCGCAAAAAAATTAAAGAAAAGAAAACAATGTACATTTCCAAAATATAAGATAAAAACAAATAAAATAAAACCTACATACAACAACAGTTACATCCCATGATGTAAGTCAGGCATCCCCAAACTTCGGCCCTCCAGATGTTTTGGCCTACAACTCCCATGATCCCTAGCTAACAGGACCAGTGGTCAGGGGTGATGGGAATTGTAGTCCAAAACATCTGGAGGGCTGAAGTTTGAGGATGCCTGATGTAAGTAATGGGCCCTGCCTGCTAGCCTGTTTCCAAAAATATCACTAATTTGCTCATTTCTATATATAGGGTGCCTACATTCTGCATGGACTGGTTGCAAATTACCATATAGCATATACAGTATTCAACACAAAAAACAGCGGCAATTTGTTGTTGACAAAGGACAGCTGGATATGTAAAGGACCCATTACCTTCAGTAGCTTAGGGCATCATCAAACCTAAATCCGGCCCTGAGCTGGACCCATAGTGTGCTAACTGGACAGTGGTGAATTGTAGAGTTTTAAATGCTCATAGAGCATGTGTTTGTGGGGGACTTGAGGGCTGTATGTACACAGATATACCAGTATATATATATAACATTATAAAGAAAAGCTATAAAGAACTCCCAAGGCAGTCTGCCATTGACTGTGGATTCTGCTCCACAGCACCACCTGGTGTCACATTTCATAACACATTCTAAATGTTATAAATTGGCCTGTGTAGCCAAGTCCATCATATTATGGTTATGATTCTGTGGGGTTTTTTGGGGGGGGGAGTGGCCAGTTGTAGGATTACACCCCACCTTTTCCCTAAGGCTGCTCACACAAACATTTGTCCTTTTATATCCTAAAAATCAATCAGTCAATCATAATTTATTTCAGCTTTAAGCTCATATACACATGAAAATAGGCACGACGAGACATAATTGCTTTACAAACAATAAAAATGAATATAGAGCTAAAAATATAATAATTACAGATAATATAAAATTAGGAAAAACAATATAGTAAGAGCTTTATATCCTAAAAAGAGAGAGGGGGCAAAACAGAACTTTCTACAATTAAAAAAATGTTTTTATTTATCTGAACAGTATACACTTTACTAGCATACAAGAATAAAGAAGTAAAGGAAAACAGAACAGTTTAAATTAAACAAATTCACACACAAAAGTATAAATTTGGGTCATTTCATTCATATTATTGTGAAAAGATTACTGTTATTGGTGTGGTGGGAACATATTTTTTTTAAGATTTGTTTTATTTGTAAATATCATGATACAGTCTTCAAGGTCTTATGATAACTCTCCCTTAAAAGTTACTAAGAATTACAAACAGTAGCTTATTTCATAGTAGATGAAAACCAGTCTTTTTTTGCTTTTCATCTAGTAGTATACCTCAGTTTTTGAATTAATTTTTCAGCAATAGCTATGGCCCAGATTCGACTATACCATAAATCCCTTTAAATATTTCCTTGTGATCACCATCCTGGCAGCTAGCAATAACTGTGTAATTGTTGCTAGCTGCCAGGATGGTTATCGCAAGAATTGCCCCAAATAGCCTTCATTTTGGCCATCCTATGCTCTCGGGACATGGGTGGTGCTATGGGTTAAACCACTGAGCCTAGGGCTTGCCAATCAGAAGGTCGACAATTCGAATCTCCGCGACAGGGTGAGCTCCCATTGTTCGGTCCCTGCTCCTGCCCACCTAGCAGTTCGAAAGCACATCAAAGTGCAAGTAGATAAATAGGTACCCCTACAGCGGGAAGGTAAACGGCATTTCCGTGTGCTGCTCTGGTTCGCCAGAAGTGGCTTTGTCATGCTGGCCATATGACCTGGAAGCTGTACGCTGGCTCCCTCGGCCAATAATGCGAGATGAGCGCGCAACCCCAGAGTCGGTCACGACTGGACCTAATGGTCAGGGGTCCCTTTACCCTTTTCCTATGCCCCCAGGAGCGTTGGTATCAGTTATTGTTTTTTTGATGATTCATTGATTGATTTCTAGGGGCACCGTCCCTAAATATTCCATTGGTGCTTCTCCAAAACACCAAATTGTCCATTGGAAGCTGATAACAGACTCCTTGGCGGTTGTGATGGAGACAACTGCTACTTGAGCCAGCAAACTCCCAGGTCTGGTACCTGGCTGGAGGGTGGAGCTCAGAGGTCCATGACTCCAGCAGCTATTTTGTTTCTTACGGCTGATGTCTGGGCCCGCATGACCCTTCAGCTTGCTTCTTCTTCAAGTTTGAGAGACAGATAAAAAGGATTGTATGCCCCCAGAAACTTCCGGCCTTTGGCCAATAGGGCATGTCATACTGCTGCCTCCTGTGTTGGTGAGGTCCTGATATACAGGCAACGTTCTTAAGCGTTCCTTAGAATAATAAGCAATCTCTCTCCCTCTGCCACCCTCCCCTTCTCTGTGAGATTTTGTTGTTGAATTAAAAGGTATATTGGGTTGCTTTGCATTATTTTCTTCCGAAGAGCATTAAAGCGTGTTATTGCCATTTCAAGTCTGCTTCAGTTGAATTATCTCCAACTATAGTTCCTCTGGTGGTGTTCAAATGGCCTTGTAAAACTCAAATGCGGATTAGCAGGAAAATGTCTTAACAATGTTTCTCCTTATCTGAAAGTTTTTAAATTTTTGCAGACGATATCAGAAATTGCAGAAGATAATGAAGCCCTGGTAAGAATCTGATTGGCTCATGACCCTGCAAACTTTCTCCTCTTTGCATGATTAAATTCCAGGCCTTCCTGCTGATTTTATTTATTTGAATACCTGTGCATATTTTGATCAAGCAAATCTGCTTCTTTTTCCTGCTCTTTAATGCCACATGCCACTGATTTATTATGGAGCTTTCAGTTACTTATTTTTATTTTTATTTTATTTTTGCAATGCTTGTGGAATGTATGCTTTGTTTTCCTATACCTCCTGTAGCTATTTGCTGGTGCTATCTCCTTTTGGCTTTTCTTTTTTGCTTTGAGCTACCAACCCTCTTACATGAATATCCTATGTTCCTTCCTGTTAAATCTGGGAAGCTGATGGGTTATTAATAAACTTGAGAGTCACAGTCATTTTAACTTCTAGCACCAGGTAAAATGGTTTTGGAACAATAGATAAATTGCAGTGTCATATATTTTCTGAATAAGCATGCTTTTGATTAGCCGTATGCTGACTCAAATTTATCTTAAACCTACTGATAGTACAGGAGTTCAGTTCAAGGGGAAAAGGTTTCACTTCCAACCAGCTAACTTATTTCTGAATGCTGAGGTAGTAATGGTAATAGCTTAGTTTCTGGGGGAAATAAGGACCAGATAAAAGCATTCGAATCTCAAGGGACATAATTTGTTCTAGCCCCTGCTGGTGCATGATTCTTATTCATGCTGGTTCTTGACATTTCTCAGTTTTGTGAGCATGAAAGCTTCTGAGTTTGCTGGTGGCTACAGTTGAGTTTCCTGTGTCTTATTCTCCCTTTTCAAGACTGGTCTACAGTAGGCCTGAAGAAGTTTTGGCATAACATTTCTTGTTCCTAAGTTTGTATATGCAGTGCCAATGCATCGCCAATGACTACACCGGGTTTCCTAAATTTAGAGTAATTCTATGAAAGTGCCATTTCTCTGAATAAAAGGAAAGACTTCTGTGTTCTGCTAAAGTAGGACTTTCATACTGAGTAAGTGTATATTCTGGGGATTCTTGCATGCTAACTATTTTCATATGAGCAGTTTTCTGCAAATGCCTCTCCTAAGTGGAAGAAATTGGTATCTGTTTGAAGTTACACTAGAATAACTCCTAGATGTGATACTAGAACTTGCTACATGCACCATTAAATTAAGCGTGGCGCTCTGTTGGCTGCTGCCGTTGCCATTAGACACACTAGCTCAAATGTGTAAGATCAGGATGTAATGCTGTTACAAACAATGCTAGAAATTGTTCTTTTAAAAAACGGTGTTGTCATGCGCTAATAGGCTTTGTAGCAAGGTTAGCCTGGAGGGAATCTTGGGCTGAGCGGTGGGTTCAGAAGGCACTCAGGGTGCCATTGTCTAAGCTACACTAGCTCCTTCATCTGATTAACTGCTCTGATGAGGAAGGTAAAGGGGCACAGGAAAGAATCGGAAACAAAGTAAATATCCAGGAAAAGTGGAGACAGGAAGTCAAATAGGTAGCAGCCCAAGGGAAGGAAGAGGCCTATGCCAGGGTTGGAAGAGTGAATGGTCAAGAGGAGAAATCCTGTGGGAAGGATGTGCTTGGAGACAGAATGGCCAGAGAAAATGGGTGCTTGTGACCATGTAGTGCAGTGCAAAGGATAGTCACATGTTGCTTTGAAATAGTTTGCACTCCAAAGCATTGGGCTCATAAGCTCCCCCTCTCTTTTCCCATGTGACTGGCGCTTATTTCATTTCCTAGAATTCTTGGTTTGTCCTTGCATATGAACCAAAGAATATAGTTTAAAACAGGCATCCCCAAACTGCGGCCCTCCAGATGTTTTGGCCTACAACTCCCATGATCCCTAGCTAACAAGACCAGTGGTCAGGGATGATGGGAATTGTAGTCCAAAACATCTGGAGGGCCGAAGTTTGGGGATGCCTGGTTTAAAACTAACTGGTCAGTCTCAAAACAAGACAGCTTTAAAGAACGCTCCCTGGTTTGTACATAACAACAAGTCAGGAATCGTGGGAAATGGACCCATGGAAATGGGTGGAGTCCTCCTCTCAACTGCTTAAGGAAGAGCACTTAACACATAGTGAATTAAATTAATGGGCCCTAAAGCATCAACAGGGACGCGGCGGGGGGGCACTGTGGTCTAAACCACTGAGCCTAGGGCTTGCCAATCGGAAGGTCAGCAGTTTGAATCCCCATGACGGGGTGAGCTCCCGTTGCTCAGTCCCTGCTCCTGCCAACCTAGCAGTTCAAAAGCACGAAGTGCAAGTAGATAAATAGGTACCGCTCCAGCGGGAAGGTAAACGGCGTTTCCGTGCGCTGCTCTGGTTTTGCCAGAAGCGGCTTAGTCATGCCACCCACATGACCCAGAAAAACTCTGCGGACAAACGCCGGCTCCCTCGGCCTGTAAAGCGAGGTGAGCGCTGCAAACCCAGAGTCGTGCACGACTGGACTTAACTGTCAGGGGTCCTTTACCTTTACCGTTAAAGCATCAACACTTGCACTGAATGGTACATCTGACTACTGAAAGATGAACTTCATGTGACAGTGGATCGTAAGCTCTGTGTTGATTGCACAGCGCAAATCGGAACCAGGCTCCAGTTTCTAATTCTTCTGCACATGGATGGCATGCTTGGGAAACTCCAAGAATTAACCTCACACTGAAGCAGAGAACAAGAAGTCACATGAACTGCTGAGTCCTGCAGAGCCGCTTGGTTGGCATTATCATGCAGCAGTCCCTGAAACTGATTTGAACAATTTTAGATGAACTTGGTAGTAAGATAGAAATGATTTTAGCTTTCCATTCTGATCTGGTGAGCTGCCCTTTGGCCACAGCTTTTCAAATAACATTGTTGTGCTCTAGTTTTTCCGTGCTCACATATGATGTAGCAATTGCAACACGCACAATACGTCCAGGTAGGAAATTGCAGGTATTCCACCACACGTGACTAATTCGGACTTTTCTGTCTTCCTGTATGCTCATGCTCGGAGAATCGCCTGAAGAAGGCACGTCATACCATTCTGCTGTTGACGCTAAGCAGGTTTGGCTTTGTAAGCAGCCTGAACTATATATAAGCTCCTCTGAGCCGGCAGCTAGATATGTGCAATGCATGCCTGGGAAACATGCCTTCAGTGGAGGCAGTGTGTGTTTGGCATGTATATACATTTCCTGCACAAAATGGGAAATCGTTTTCATTTTTCAATGTCTCCTTTGGAAGGAGCTGTGGTTCAGTGGCAGAGCACGTGCCTGGCTTGCAGAAGGTCCCATGGCCCTCTGCTTAAAAGGACCACTGTATAGCAGGTGATAGGAAAAACCTTTGCTTCCTGAGACCCCGGAGAGCTGCTGCCAGTCAGAGTAGCTAACACTGGGCTAGATGGACAAATAGTCTAACTTGGTAAAGGCAGCTGGCTAGCCATAAGGCTCTGTGTAGGAAATACTATCTAAGTTGTACTGTGGTTTTAGTTGTTTCTCTTGCTTGCTGAGGTATTTTAATAGTTTTATTGTTGTGTATTTTATGACTTCATTTAGAATCGTAGAATCATAGAGTTGGAAGAGACCACAAGGGCCATCCAGTCCAACCCCCTGCCAAGCAGGAAACACCATCAAAGCATTCTTGACATATGCCTGTCAAGCCTCTGCTTAAAGACCTCCAAAGAAGGAGACTCCACCACACTCCTTGGCAGCAAATTCCACTGCCGAACAGCTCTTACTGTCAGGAAGTTCTTCCTAATGTTTAGGTGGAATCTTCTTTCTTGTAGTTTGAATCCATTGCTCCGTGTCCGCTTCTCTGGAGCAGCAGAAAACAACCTTTCTCCCTCCTCTATATGACATCCTTTTATATATTTGAACATGGCTATCATATCACCCCTTAACCTTCTCTTCTCCAGGCTAAACATTTAAACTGTTGTGCCCTGCCGAAAGGTAGGCTATAGATATTTTTTAATAAATAGGAATAGATATGTGAAGCAAATGAAAGAGAATCGAGCTCACAAAACACACACACATATATACATCACTTCCAAGTTGTTGTATGCCAGAAGCAGAATAGATTTAATGTACTTTTCAAGAAGTCCTTTGTATGTTAGATCTCCGAGGAAGACTACAGTAATTCATGGTCAAAGCCGTTCTCACCTGTGGCTACCAAAAACGTCTTGTAAGCTTGAAAGGTGCACATTTAATTGCTTATATTTCTGATAACTTCAACCCAACATGGCATTTTAAAAAGCCATATGTGAAGCTACCCTGCGTCTCTCTTTGGTCTTGTGGTGACAAGCACCGTTAACCGGGAATAAGCCGAGCCTAGAGACGGCTTCTGCTTTGCCAGCAGTGGCTAGTTTTCTCTCCGCTTCCAAGCTTGTTCCCCTGTGGCCTTCCCCTGCAGTACTAACCTCACAACTGTGGCCTTAACTTAACATTTCCACTCTGGGCACTTGTTTGTACAAAGCAGATGCCAAAGGAATGTCACTGACTCGAGACGGTTCTGGGCTGCAGTGTGCAAGAGAAGTTCATCGTTCCAGCTGCAGTCCCCAAGTGCCACAGATGCGGCTGCAGCAAGGAGCCTCCATGAATCCCTCACTCTGTCGGCAGAAACAGGGAGAGGAAAGCAGCCTTTCTTTCCTTGCCCCACAAACATCTCATTGTGCTGTGCCATTTGGATTCATATTTAATAATGAGCTAAGTTTGCAGCATTTGCCTGCCTGTTAACGAGGACAGGGTGTGGTTCATACGACACTGGGTTTTGTTTTAATCATGTGCACATTTATTTAAGTTGGATTTGAATATATGCCATATAAATTGGATTGTGGCGTATTCACTTAGATGTAAGTCCCACTGCGTAAAATTGGGTTTATTCCCAGGTCAATATGCACAGGATTGCAGCATCGATACTTGAATCTTCTCTTCCGAAGTCTTAACTTTGGCCTGGAATAATTCTGTCTCTTCGGTATTTTGAGTGTTTTTTTCTGCACTTGCCTTCCCGGGAAGATTTTCTGGTACTGTGATGACACCTTGTGGGGAAAGCATTTAATTTTATAATGGAACATGTAGAAACCACAAGTGAAGCTAGATGTGATGATGGTTATCTGTCTTTGACACACAACTAATATCAGATTTCGTAATATCAGAGAGGGCAATTTTCAGGTCAGAGAAAGAAACCGTAGGGGAACGGTTTTCACACAGACCTCACCGATGCACACTGCCCTGATCCAAAGCATACCCTTACCATCACTTCGTTGGGGGATCTATTTAAAAACATGTTTGGAGATTTGGTTGCCTGTCCCTCACTTCCCATGTAGTTTGATGCTCTTTTTAAAGGTTCCACTCATTGTGCCCCTCAGTGGATATAAGCAGCCAGTTGTTTTTTTCTCCCTCCTTTGTATATGCTTAAAAAATACACCCTGATCCAGTTAAGACCAAGTGCATCACTAGAACAGCTTTCATTGAGTTGCCATTGCTAATAGCCATCGAATCCTTTTTAAAGCCATTTAAGCCCATGGTCATCACCATATATTGTGGTCAGAGATTTCATGTATTAAGTGTGGCATGAAGCAGTACTTTCCTCCTCTTTCTCATTCCTTTTTTCACCTGGTTCCATCCCTTACATAGGACTCCTTTGGGTGTGCAATGGTAATAGATGACCCAAGCGGCCCTTCGTGGTATTTCCTGTGCAAAGCTTCTCTCAGAATTGGCATCTCTCCCCGCATCGCTTCCTTTGTTCATGGCTAAGTTCAGACATGGTCCCAATCCAGGAGGGGAATTGGAGCATACTTGGGGGGGGGGGGCGAGAGAGAAGCATGTGCACCAGGAAATATTACATGACCTAACTCTTTCCAGTGGACTTCAGAACAAAATTTTGGAAGGTGTCATATTTGCTGCTGCATGAGAGGAAGAGCAAATGCATTCATTTCTCTCTCTCTCTCTCTCTCTCTCTCTCTCTCTCTCTCTCTCTCTCTCTCTCTCTCTCTGTGTGTGTGTGTGTGTGTGTGTGTGTGTGTGTGTGTGTACACACACACACACACACACACACAGTTGTGGTGGTGAGCTGCATGCTATACTAGCTCCCTTGTATATTTATCTCAGGCATCCCCACACTGCGGCCTCTCCAGATGTTTTGGCCTACAACTCCCATGATCCCTAGCTAACAGGACCAGTGGTCGGGGAAGATGGGAATTGTAGTCCAAAACATCTGGAGGGCCGAAGTCTGGGGATGCCTGATTTATCTGGTGTAACGTGAGTCCGTTGCATGTGCATAGTAAATGCAGTATGTTTAGCAGTTCTCAGTATTGCAGAATGCCTTCATTTCTTCCACTAGGTGTCATTGTACAACAGGCAGTTGCGTGAGCTGGCTGTGCTCTCACACCATGGTCAGACTCAGTGTGCTACTGAATACCAGTTGCTAAAAGCCACAGGGTAGGATAATGCTCTTGTGCTCAGGCCCTGCTCACAGATTTCCCACAAGCATCTGGTTAGCTGCTGTGAGACCAGGACGCTGGACTCGATGGGCCATTGGTCCGATCCAGCAGGCTCTCCTTACATTCTTGTTATGATGTCCTCTGGCGTTTCAAAAGCAGATAAGGTTCGTGCCAGGTTTGATTCTGTGCAAACTGACACCGTAAAGTCCACCACTGAATTTGTTTGGTTGCTAAGGAACTGGAATTTGCTCATCACTGGAAATTCCAGCCAAGATGATGACATAAATCAAGGTTGCCATGGAGACAACTGTTCTGTACTGATCCTGTGGTGGAGCCCACGGAGCAAGGAAAGTGGGCAACTTCGCTCTGACAAGTGTTGGAAGTGAAATGAGGCCTTTCAAGCCTCTTACTCCAGGGCAGCTGACCTAAGCTCTGTCCCTCTGGGGAGAACTAGATTCTCTTTAAAGCATCTGCCCTCTGGCCAGAAAATGGGCAGTTCTCCCGCGCTTCATAGTCTGTGCCGTTGGAGTGGCAAGGTGGCGCGAAAGGCATTTGGTTCTTCTGGCACAGGGGAAGGTACTTGTGAATGTCTCGGCTCCTATCCAAATCCTATCCCATCCTATCCCCATTATTGCGGAAGTGGCTCAGTGAGCTCTTTCCTGCCAACTTTGGGTTCCACGATCCCCTGATCAGCAACATCAGGCTTGGGAGTCAGGACCCCAGTTTGGCTCCTTAGCCAGCGACGCTGTAGCTTTCAATTCAGTGTGCTGGACTCCAGAGTTACAAATGTAAGTGTCTCTCTCTGTATGTTCCCCCCCTGACTGAGCTTAAGGGCTTATTGCTTTCTAGGTAGTCTTCCTGGGTTGAATTACCACGAGCTATGTATTAAAGAGAAGCCTAGAGGTTTCTAGCTAGTTTTTTTTTTAATGGTGTGGAACAATTAGGAAGAAGATAGTTTTGCAGCAGAGTTCCATTTGCGTAAGAATATGTCCTGATTTATATTAGATCTGCTAACAAAAAGAACACTTTTCTTTTTACAAATGATGATAAAAAAACCCTATGCATATTCATAGTGTATTCCGCCCCGTCCCCCCAAAACCTGGAGGCTGTTCCTATAGGGTTTAGCTAGTGGTTTTCACAGGGACCCAGGTGGCGCTGTGGGTTAAACCACAGAGCCAAGGGCTTGCTGATCAGAAGGTCGGCGGTTCGAATCCCTGTGACGGGGTGAGCTCCCGTTGCTCGGTCCCAGCTCCTGCCAACCTAGCAGTTCGAAAGCACATCAAAGTGCAAGTAGATAAATAGGGACCGCTCCGGCGGGAAGGTAAACAGCGTTTCCGTGCTGGCCACATGACCTGGAAGCTGTCTGTGGACAAACGCCGGCTCCCTTGGCCTATAGAGCGAGATGAGCGCCGCAACCCCAGAGTCGGACACGACTGGACACCCCTTTACCTTTACCTAGTGGTTTTCACATTGGGGTGGGTGTGAATTTGTCAGGTTGAGGTTCTGTAGATGTGCGCCTCATTCCTTAACTATAGTTGAGAGCTCACATGTGCCCTCCCGTATCCATTCTGAATCCAAACACACCAACCCTGGCTGGCCATACGAGTGGTGCAACAATAAAACTGCTAGTATATTTGCAAAGCTAAGCAGGGTCCTGTATAGCATCAAATTGGATGGGGGGCTGCGTGTAGAAATTCCTGTGTTGCAGGGGGTTGGACTAAATGACCCTCAGGGTCCCACCCAACTCTCTAATTCTATTATTCTGTGTTAGCACTGGCAATAAACAGAGTGTTTTGTTTGCTATGCTTTGGAAATCTGAATTTAAAGCTCATTTCCAAACTGATTAATAGCAGAGGTGCTGATGAAAGCTTTAATCTGGTAGAGAAGGAGGGAAGAACATGATCCCATGGCCTATTTTTGTGTTGGCTGGTGTTTGTCCAAAAGTGGGAAACTGTTTAAACAGCAATTGATCTATTATTGGGAAGAGAAGCAAGTCTTTTGTGGGTGCCCTGTCTTTGAATGGGCAGGCTGACACCTGCAAGGTTATTGTTCTTGGGCAGAATGCAGAAACATCCTCACACGCTTCCTTCCGGTTGACGCTGCTTTGGGATCCATGTGGACATCACTTAATGCTTCTTTGCTGCACGGCCTTCATTTTATTCTGCTCCTGCCCCTTCTTGCGCATCTTTGCTTTGTTTCCCCCTTTTGCCCAAAGGTTCCCCACTGCTTTTTACATGGTTCTCCCCCCCCCCACACTTCTGCTTTGGCTCCTGTCTCTTCCAGCTTTGGAGACATGTTATCCTTCACTCTGACGGCTTTCGTTGAACTGATGGATCATGGAATTGTATCCTGGGACACATTCTCTGTGGCTTTCATTAAAAAGGTACAGTATGTTCAGTATGTTTAAGGGTCAGAGGAGATGTATTTATGCATGCACATCTGTTCTGTTCATTTACAAAATGGGGGTGGGGGGTTGAGGCCTGCCAGTATCAGCCTATTCTTCGTAGTTGCCTGGAAACACTGTGTGTCGGACACCAGAATGACTTCTTCTTCTTCTTCTTCTTCTTCTTCTTCTTCTTCTTCTTCTTCTTCTTCTTCTTCTTCTTCTTCATTGAATTTATATACCGCCCTATACCGGGAGGTCTCAGACAGTTCACAGAACAAAATCAAAATATAAAACCACAAAATATATAACCAAAATAAAAACAACAACCCAATAACCCCCCACCCCAGAAGACAAACCTCATTTTAAAAGGGTGGCACTGTGGGTTAAACCACAGAGCCTTAGGCTTGCTGATCAGAAGGTCGGCGGTTCGAATCCCTGCGACGGGGTGAGCTCCCGTTGCTTGGTCCCAGCTCCTGCCAACCTAGCAGTTTGAAAGCACATCAAAATGCAAGTAGATAAATAGGTACCGCTACAGCGGGAAGGTAAACGGTGTTTCCATGTGCTGCTCTGGTTTTCCAGAGAGGCAATTTCTAGCTGTCTTGGGGTTATGTTTCTGAAGCATTCTCTGATGTATACTCAAGAACCAGTTTGGTAGTGTTTTCTAGAAAGGTCTGGGAAGATCTAAGTTCTAATAACTTTCATGGTCTGATATCATGCTTGTTGGATATTGTATGCAGGGTGCTGTGAAAATCACGGCATCTCAGCCTATCTTCATCAGTTTGTTGTGAGGATAAAACGAGAACTCATAAGCCGCGCTGATCTTAGAGAAAGGGCATGACAAGCCACAAAGCATTTTTAATTGATATACTACTCACAATCCAGCACAATTTCACTACCAAACGAGAGCAACAATGGGGTTTAATTGCTGCTAAAGTTGACAGAATTTAGCCACAGCTCACTTCTTCCTAGGTTGTGCCGATGGTGTTCAAATTTGAGAGAATTTCTGTAATTTTATTAACTTACTTATACGTTAATGCTGTAATGACATGGGATGAACAATATTTGTAAGGCAAATTATGAACGATGCTGCAACAGCACTGAGACTTTTTTGTATGCGCTTGACCTATTTTGGAGCAAGTAGATTCTGGAAAGAGGCCAGAGAAGGCACAGAAGAGAGAACAGAATTCACATTACCTTATAATATCATTATGTAAGCATGTTAAGGAAACATTTCCCAAGAGGAACTCTTAAGTTAATTATAAACATGCTTGCCTTGGGTTTGCAAGAGAAAATGGAACTCCATAGCATAGTCTGCCAAAGAGAATTGTTGGGTGAATAGCTGTTAACCGCATGCAGGCGTGTAAATATAAAGCCTCTCTTTATATCTCTGAATATTTTGTGTGGGGCGTATGGCAGGGACAGGAGCAATATTCAGTGACCCTTAACAGTGGTTTCAGAAGTGAAGTGAAGTGAAGTGTTTTGTGCTTCCACACAGGCTATTGATTTGCACAAGATTTGGTTGGCACCCCACAATTTCTAGTGCAATTATCACGTCATAGAATCATAGAGTTGGAAGAGACCACAAGGGCCATCCAGTCCAACCCCCTGCCAAGCAGGAAACACCATCAAAGCATGCTTGACATATGTCTGTCAAGCCTCTGCTTAAAGACCTCCAAAGAAGGAGACTCCACCACACTTCTAGGCAGCAAATTCCACTGTTGAACAGCTCTTACTGTC
This sequence comes from Zootoca vivipara, assembly GCF_965207765.1. Classification (NCBI taxonomy): domain Eukaryota; kingdom Metazoa; phylum Chordata; class Lepidosauria; order Squamata; family Lacertidae; genus Zootoca; species Zootoca vivipara. The sequence goes on from NC_142594.1 coordinate 6,036,526, forward strand.
AGGAAGTTCTTCCTAATGTTTAGGTGGAATCTTCTTTCTTGTAGTTTGAATCCATTGCTCCGTGTCCGCTTCTCTGGAGCAGCAGAAAACAACCTTTCACCCTCCTCTATATGAAAAATGTCGTTTTTCTAACTGCAAAAAGCCGACAAGAAAAGTGATGGAAAATTCCACTGGGAAGAGTGAGACAAGAACCCAATGCTGGCAATGTTGTATGACTGCCATATGCATGTGTCCAGGTGAAGGACTCAGTAAATGGATGATCAATAAGCACCTGGTCAAGAAACCCCCTTGGTTCCACGGAGATTGACCCTGGCACCCTAAACCACCCATAAGCGTGGCATATGCACTGGCATTAACCATGATTAAGACAAACCAGCGGGTGCTATTATTATCCCAGGATTTGACACCCAGGGTTTATTGCTTTGGCCAAATACTATTTATTTTGCTGGAACATTTCCTTCTATCCAGCCACAGCCTCTTACAAGAAACCTGATTTATTTATAGATAGCAAGTTACGTGAGCAAGTTTCCCACTGACATTGCTATACTGCAACGATCACTAGCCATCCTGGAGTCAATGGTCTTGAACAGCCATGATCTGTACCAGAAGGTGGCGCAGGAGATTACAATTGGCCAGTTAATCCCACACCTTCAAGGGTGAGTAGCTTTCTATTACTTTGGTCTGGGAATAATGTTGAAAGTTACAGCGGATGACCTTGAAAGCAGCCTTAAAATTGATAAGATCTCATTAAGGATTTGGAGTATTAGCCAGGATTAAAGTTCTTACCCAAGTCTGGTCATGATCAGGCCCGGTGCGTCCATTTAGGCGGACTAGGCCATTGCCTAGGGCGTGAAAATGGAGGGGGTGCTGCTGAGCCTGCCCTGCAAAACCCCTGTGCCACCGCCGCTCTCCCAAGGCGAGCGCTCATGCTCCTCCCGCCTATGGAGGGGACGGCGAGAGCTCCCGGCGGCAGCAGCGAGCGGCGGCGGTAGTGGCGGCAAGCGCCCGAAGCCTTCAGCTATGGGCGCCGCCGTTCGCTCGTCGAGGAGCTCCCTGCGTCCCCTCCGTGGGCGGGAGGAGCACGAGCCAAAAGGAGAGCTCAGCGCCCTCCCGCCCATGGAGGGACGCTGTGAGCTCCCCAGCGGTTGCAGTGAGCAAGCGGCGGCAGCGCCCGCAGCCGAAGCCTTCAGCTATGGGCGCTGCTGCCGCTGCCGCTCACTCGCTGCTGCAGCCGCCGCCACTGAGGAGCTCAAAGCGTCCCCTCCACAGGCGGGAGGGCGCCGAGCTCCCCCCTTGGCCCGCGCTCCTCCCGCCAATGGAGGGGACGCAGGGGCATCAGCAGTATGTGTGCGTGTGTGCGGCACGAAGGTGTTTTGCTTGGGGCGTAAAAAGCCCTGGTCATGATCCTGCATTTCCATATGGGTGCAGTGAGAAGGGAAGAAGATAGGCCAGGCATCCCCAAACTGCGGCCCTCCAGATGTTTTGGCCTACAACTCCCATCATCCCTAGCTAACAGGACCAGTGGTCGGGGAAGATGGGAATTGTAGTCCAAAACATCTGGAGGGCCGGAGCTAATGCCACCTTCTCCATCCTGGAGCGACTCACCTCCCCAGTTCTGCATGGCTTTCTGGCTGTATTCAGTCCAGAGATGCTCCTTTCCTGCTACATATGTTCAGCCAAATGAAGCTTGCTGGAGCTTCTAGCAAGTCTCTTGCCTGCCGTTTTAAACTATTCCACAGATAAGAACCAGACTTACGTATGCTCATCATGACCTTGAAAGAAGAGCGAGATACAAATATATAGATTTAACACAGTTTCAGCTGACAACTGACTTGCTGCAATTAAGAAGCTGTGCATTAATTTAGAATATAATCATTTTTAAAGGTTTGTAGGGTTCCTCTCCCACACTCTAGCACCTTGTGACTGTACTTTATTGTCCTATTCTGTAAACCGCAGCAACAACGAAAATCATCATCTAAAGCTTGACTTTTGTATACCTGCTTTATATTATACTCTGATACAGGGCAGATCAAGAAATACAAACCTACACCATTGCCGTAATAAATGCACTTTTCCTCAAAGCGCCTGACGACAGGAGGCAGGTGAGTTGTTGTGTTAAAATATTAGGTGGGTCACTTTGTGGTAGTACCTGTCGAAAACACAGCTGCTTTGGACTTCAGGGGCCAAAACTGTGCCATAAATGCAATTCTTAGTTATACTTGTCGGACAATTATAGCTTGAAAGCTAGCGATGGCAGAGTTGAGATGTGCTACCCTTCTCTAAGAAGTAAACTTTTTTTTTTCTGGCAAGATACATACAATAGGGAGTCCTGGTTAATTTTGTCACTCTGTTCAGATACCTTTAAATGCAATTGGCAGCTGTATTGTTAAATCAAGTTGGAGGTTGTGTCCCTTCGGGAGATGCTTATAAGTGGTTTTCTTACCAATTCACAGAAACAGATTTAGTGTAGTGGTGGCCAAACTTTTTTCAAAGAGGGTCAGATTTGATGAAGTGAAGGGCCGTGATGGCCGACCAAAGTTCTTGCCTTTTTTTTAGGATTGAAGTTGTTTGAGCTTTTTTTATATATTTTACCCCAAAGTTGTTGAGCTTGCTTTTTTTTTTTAGGATTGAAGTTGTTGAGGTTTAGGATTTTACCCCAGGAAATAAACTGCCACAGGGGCCGGATTAGGCCCCCAAAACAAACTTTGGACGTTCCTGGACTGTAGTCAAGTTTCCCTCCATGTTTTATCATGCAAGTGAGCAACAGGGCGGTAGTTTCCTTGTTCTGACGAATAGATTATAGATTCCCCTAATAATCAATCAAGGCATTGTACAAATGTTGCCATAATGAGCTGTATACTTTTTTCAAACTTAATTGTTACTGCTTTTTTTTTCTTTTTTTCAAAATTAGGAAATGGCAAATATTTTAGCACAGAAACAACTTCGGGCAATCATCTTACAAGTGAGTGCTTTGTCTTCAGTTCATATTTCTGTGCTCATTTTTTTGATAAAGTAACAGTTGTTAAAGAAAATTCTGGGTTGAGAGACTATTCAACAGCCCAGCTTGGCGGGGTACAAGTCCCCCGGGGGTCCACGTGATCCGTAAAAGAAGGAAATTCCAGCCAAGTAATTTGGAGCAAAACAGCAGCCAGTAGACTTAGATCCTTTATTGTTGTGCAACAGATTCAAACAGCAGTAAGAACCCCGAGCGTAGGGTTGCCAGACTCAATAGAGGACAGGACTTCTGTGCCTTTAATTGCCCTGCTCTCCTTTGAGTCTGGAAACCTCAAAAGAGAGCAGGGCAATTAAAGACACAGAAGTCCTGTCCTCTATTGAGTCTGGCAACCCTACCCGAGCATGGGGCAACATTGGCTTTTTAAAACTTTCCCACCATATCCCAGAATACAGTTCGTACAGCATCATTTGCTACATCATTGACATGTCACAAATGGGACGGGGTAGACAGGGGTTACACTAGTTCAACCTTGGCAAACTTGTCCAGACAAGTCCTTGGTACAAGATTAGCATAAGCGGACATGTCAGGGTATAAGATTAGCATAGGCAAACACCTCTGAAGTCCCACCACCCAAAGTACAATAGAACAGGCATCCCCAAACTTCGGCCCTCCAGATGTTTTGGACTACAATTCCCATCTTCCCCGACTACTGGTCCTGTTAGCTAGGGATCATGGGAGTTGTAGGCCAAAACATCTGGAGGGCCGAAGTTTGGGGATGCGTGCAATAGAACTTCCTTTGCATGTCTGGACCCCTAGGCAAGTCTGGTGATGGGATTTGGCTTTCCTTGGCCAACAATCAGCTCTGCAATTGTCACCTCTGAGCCACTTCCTGGGGTAGGAGGTGTGCATACATGTCCTCACGCTTGGGGAGGTGGCAGGGAAAAGAGCTGTTTTCTCCAAGGGCAAAAGAGCTTGAAATGGAGGAAACTGGCAAAGGAGTTGATTTTATATTATTTATAAAGGTAGGTATCTTCCCTGGGCTGTCAAGTCGAAAGGATACATTCAGGCAATGGCGTAGGAAGCCGCTCGGGCTCTCGGAGGTTGCTACGTAGTGCGCATGTGCAGTGTCGCTACGCACGGCGCATGCGTCGCTACATACGACGTACGCGTTGCTATGTACGGCGCATGTGTCGCTACATTGCGAAGCTGCACATGCGCGCTATGTTGCAGGGTGTCGGCGGCACCGCTACTTGCGCTACCCCCAAAAGACGGAGCTAGGAGCGGGCTGCCCCCTCCGCTCCCCCCTTGCTACACCCCTGCATTCAGGCATAATATTTGTAACATTTAACAACTTTAAAGATGTGGCCCTGCCCCCTGTACTTTCCGTAACACGGTTAAAATGCTGAATCATGTTTCTCTACTCGCATATTTTAAAGGAACTGTGAATGTATTGATTGCATTGTTAGCAGGGGTTTGGGCTGGTGTGTGCCTATGCAGTTTGTGACTTCTTAAACTAAACTCATATTACTAATTGTGTGCTTTGACCAGCCAGGTGCTTGACAGACTTCTTTGTTTTTGCTGTCTCAGGCTGGCAGCAAAAAGAGGCCATTTACTGATCTTGTGGGCATCTACAAAAATAACTAGTGTGCTTCGTTTGGTTGGTGGCCCTGTCCTAGAGAATGGAGAGGGTGGAAGGGGATGAAGAGAAGAGCAAAACAATTAAGCTAAATATAATTATATCTCCAATGGTGAAGCTTATTTCTGGACTCCCTTGGCTGCTGTAACTTTACGTAAGCTTGCCTGGTGATTTTGCTCTTGCTCCTATTTTCAGTATGTTATCAGAGCTCAGAGGGCCATCAATAATGAAATGGCACATCAGCTTTACGTCCTTCAAGTGCTCACCTTTAACTTACTGGAAGACAGGATGATGACCAAAATGGACCCCCAAGATCAGGTAAGCAAAACAGTATTGTTGAACTGCTACATTTATTCTGTAGAGATAGGGAAACCACTTCAGTTAAATGGAAAAGCTTTGTCATGCGTGAATGATGAGCAGCGTGCATTATTTTAGAGGCCACAAAGGAAAAAATAACATGCAGTTCCTGTACAGTGGAACCTCTACTCACGACCACAATCCGTTCCAGAGACCTGCCCAGAAGTTGAAACAGATCGCTGGGAGAGGCGCCGTTGTGCGCAGACGCGGGCGGCGATTGCCCACATCTGCGCATGTGCAAACGGCGGCAAACCCGCTGGTTACTTCCGGGTTTGCCGTGGACGTTGGGCGAAATGGACGCGTAAGAAGAGGTTTGACTGCATACCTCTCAAGAAAGTTAGGCACCATTTATTGTGTTCTGAAGGCACCTAGTATAGTTCAGCTGCAGAAAAGGTAAAGGTAGAGGGACCCCTGACCATTAGGTCCAGTCGTGACCGACTCTGGGGTTGCGCGCTCATCTCGCATTATTGGCCGAGGGAGCCGGCGTATATTCCAGGTCATGTGGCCAGCATGACAAAGCCGCTTCTGGCAAACCAGAGCAGCACATGGAAATGCCGTTTACCTTCCCGCTGTAGCGGTTCCTATTTATGTACTTGCATTTTGACGTGATTTCGAACTGCTAGGTTGGCAGGAGCTGGGACCAAGCACCTACTATAGTTCAGCTGCAGAATCTTAAGGCAAATCTAAAGCAGGGCCTTGGTGGGAGACCATATAGGAATATAAAGCACAAGAGAGGAATCAGGATATGTAGAACTAAATTACAACAAAAAAAAATTAAGGCAGTTAGTAGCCCTACTTCTTAAATATGCACAAATATGCTTGGGGTAATATTTTTTAAAAAAGTTTGAAGGAGTCATTCCAATGACATTTTAAACTCCAGAGGACAGGCGAGAGAATTAGTAAATATGCCATGTCACACCATACTCATTTCTTCACAAAGGGTACAATTCTATGATCCCTTGAACCACTGGATCTTTTAGATCTCCCTCTGTGTGTGCGCGCGCGCACACACACACACACACAGAGAGGGGGGGGGAAGGGAGAGAGGGAGAGAGATCTGCCCTCATCACCTACCTGCAGCAGTTATGAGCTCCAACCTGGTTTGTTTTTCCAGCACTGCAACTCTGACATTGGAGAGGATACCTGGGGGTATACCAGCAGAGTCTGTGGATCCAGTTTAATATTTTTATCCAAGCCAAAGTTCTATGTTTAGCATAATTCAGTTACCTTTTTTTTACTGTTTAGTTATAGAATTATTGTAGTTCCTAATAACAAAAGTTATCCGAGTGGTTTACACTACAGCAACAACAAAGTATTTTTTTAAAATGATAAAACCAAAGCATAAAATCTAATACATAGTAAAACCAACAAGATTTAAAACAAGGTTTAAAACTAGTAGTTGGGGAAACAAGAGTACATTGTCCTACAATTTAAAATAGAAATTTTAAGGCCAGAAAACTTGGGAGAATGAAAATGTAGTGGTAAGGACATGTTCTGGCATTACTTTTAATATTCAAGGTTGACTGTATGGTTTTCCTTTTTTTAAAAAAAAATGGCAATGTGTTTTTTACAACCCCATCAGGCCCAAAGGGATATCATATTTGAACTCCGAAGAATTGCTTTCGATGCAGAGTCTGAACCGAACAACAGTGGCGGCAATGTTGAGAAACGCAAATCTATGTACACACGGGATTACAAAAAACTTGGGTTTATTGTGAGTATTCCCCCTTAATCTTAGTATCTGTCTAAAGGCTTTGTTCATTGTTACAGTGGTCTGGTTTGCATTAGAAGCGGTGCAACCCCCCTTCACCTCAAACTGATTCAGGGCCCGGTTCAGATCAGCCACGGCAACCTGGCCCTGGATCCGGATTGTTCAGTTCAGGCTTACATTGCAAAACTTACCTTCCAAGTCCCGGACTGCAGAATCCGGGACCGGCAACCGTGTGACACCGGAAGTTGTGTTGACGCAACTTTGCCCTTCTATGGGCACCAAAATGGCCGTCGCCGGCTTCAAAAGTAGCTTCTACGCATGACCGGAAGTGCGTTGACACAACTTCCGGTATTGCCCTGCCCATCTATGGGCACAAAATGGCCGCCACCGGAAGTCGCATCTACGTACTTCCAGTCATGCGTAGAAGCTACTTTAGAAGCCGACGACGGCCATTTTGGTGCCCATAGAAGGGTAAATCAGAAAGAAGAAGAAATGTCCGTCGGCAGGAGAAAATAACGGAGAACAACGGGAGACGAAGTGATACGGGGGACCACCGGGAAAAGGTAAGTAAAAACGGGGGGTTCCCAGGGAAAACGGGGTACTTGGCAGCTATGATTGCAAAATAGTGTCCAGGTATCTTGCTCTAACCCTGAGACATATATGGCTTTAACAATCAGAACCAGCACTTCGAACTGGTCCGGGAGTACTTGGGTGTCCATTGGAGTTGCGTTGCAGGTTCCCAGAGAGTAGGCGGCTGAATTGGGAGGAGTAAATGCAGAGAGAGGCACCAGCTAGGAAATTCGGTTAAGCTATGTCCTCTAGTTTTGAATCAGTTGGTTATGGCCATACCCAGAACATAATGAGTGTCTACAGTTATGAGCTGTCTTTAGTCCTTTGCTACCCAGTTCTAGCCAGCTATGTTAGGCTCAAGATACTGGATGTGGCCCATCCTGGGTTTTCCCCCAGCCGAGATCTTATTGCCCAGCACTCTGGGCACCTGTAGCGCAGGCGTATGGAACCTTCGACTTGCATGCCTAACGAGCCCTGACAAGAGGACCTTATTTGACCTGCAAGACCATTTCCCCCAAACCACGCCCAACTATCCTACCTCTGATGTAGTGTGTGAGACAGGAAAAGGTGTGACTGCTGTGACGATCCTCCCTTCTCTATTACTAACAGTGTGCTGAAGGAATTCAGTTATTGTTCAAACAACCCACTATTCCTTCTTTCTCCCAAATAAACTCCCTGTTTATATATGGGTTTGCTAGTACATAGAGTACAGTTCCAGCTTTCCAAATAACGTGGCTCTGTATCCTTAAAAACTCCAGGCAAATGTTTCAGGAACAATCTCGTGCCCTCAGTAAGGTTTCCCTCTCAACTCAGGTTCACCTCAGCAGCTGTTGCCTCAGCACTTTAGCCACTGCAAGGCACTCTTTCCCCTCCACTTGCCTCCTCTGTGCGTGACTTTGAGATGCAAACTATCTACCTGCTCCTCAGGCTTAGTTTTATCTCCCCTCTTCAGTCACCACCCTTTTGAGTTTAGATACGTTGCTGGAATAAGGAGGGACATCCAATTTGACACAACATAGATGAAAGCTTTATTTAACTGGAGAACATGTATATTTCTTTATGGTTTCATTTGTTTAAACTCTTAGTTCATCATCTTCTTTTCATATAACACAGACTTGTTAATACAGCTCCTGCATCCCTCTCTAACACTCTACTCCCCACAACTGCCGACTGCCATTTAGAATGCCCTCTAGCTCCGCCTCCCAGGGAAGACCTGCCTATAATGGGAGTGATAGATTAACCCATGATGAACTGGAATCATCATCAGGCACTATTCCGTCACAACTGCCATCACTTTGAAGTCCGTGGGCAAGTGATTTGTATGGAAACCACTCGCAGATGGACTTAAAAGTGATGTCTCTTGGGTGCAGGTCAGCTGATGAGTGCTTAGAGACATTGCCTTTGAAGTCTGTTTGCAAGTAGGTTTCAGTAAAAATTGCTGTTGTTGTTGTTTATTGAATTTATATACCGCCCTATACCCGGAGGTCTCAGGGCAGCTCACAGAATAAAAAACTATAAAATACATCCTGGTGATCAAAATATAAACAACCCAATAACTCCCCACGGCCAAAATGCATTTTTAAAAGGGCATAGGATTCCCACAACATTTAAAATAAGACAAGTAACGAACCTGGACAAGAGTCACTTGTTGGAGAGACTAACCACTTTGAAATAGACTTCATAGGCAAGCTCCTTTCAAATTATCCGTTCATGTCATAATGATATCAGGTAATGAGCTGGTGGGCAACCTCACCTACTTGTCTGGAATGAGCTCTCCATCCCTACTGTAGCAGTAAGATGGCCAACTCGCTCCACCAGAAATACCCTAGATTGCTAAAGGGCTGCATTTCATTTAGGTTTGCAACGATGAGGGCTGTCTTTCAGATTTGAAAACCGCCTTCCACTTGCAGTAAAAATGCTTAGGAGGCTCTTTGCGTGCTCCAGTGTCAAAATTAATAAAACACCCACAGAGTCAAAATGTTGTCTATTTTCATTGAAAGAACGTTACTCGCTTTTAATGCACTGGAATGTAGCCGTTCTGCTTCTTTTACAATGAACATTTAGCCGTCGCTGTTCAACTGTATCTACAGTAATAGGAAGCCTCATGAAAAAGATTCAAAGTGATTTGTAAGGAAGCCAGACTATTTGTATGGAGCAGATTAGTTGCAGTTAATTAAGCAGTAAATTGGGGACAGGCTTTAAAGAGGAGAATTTCAGCAAGATATGTGGGGCAGTCACTGTGCCTGGCAGGAGTCTTTAATCAGGAGCTGTATTCTGTATCCCCTGTCTAAAATCATTAATTTAAACAAGGTTTCTACGGCCCCTCAGGCCCTCTATTTTGGACATCTGGTGTGACTAATAACAGGTGTTCGTTGAAAAAATGTTGAGATTTCCTGGCCAGAACAGTAGAAATAAACTAGTGGTTTATGAATATGGGGAAATCAGCTCTTCATTATTGATCAGTTAATAGTCTACAAAGGTGGAGTCTCCTTCTTTGGAGGTTTTTAAGCAGAGGCTTGACAGCCATCTGTCAGGAATGCTTTGATGGTGTTTCCTGCTTGGCAGGGGGTTGGACTGGATGGCTCTTGTGGTCTCTTCCAATTCTATGATTATGACCTTTGATAATTTGAATATCAAATTATGAGCATAGGAATGTGAGGGTTTAAAAAGTCAAAACAAAGCAGTAATTCAGTACCAGTGGATTTGCCGAGGGCTGCACCTTGCTGCTTCATATTGCCGATTTGGCTAGTAAGAAGGAGGAACATTTGACTTGCTCTCCCATTTCTGCCAGCCGGCTGACGTGTGACGATGGGGTGCAGCTTCGGAGTACAGTAGGTGCATTATAGAGCTAAGCCATTAGTTGGAAATTGGCCCCTCCTGCATTTGGGCTCTTCACCAGAGGGGGTATTTTAGACCCTTCCCCTAAGATGAGATGTGCATATCTTATTACAGAGAAGATTTGAATGTTCCTGTTTCGACATTGTAAATACATGTAGCCAGCTGAAAGCAGGTATTACATCACAGTATAGGTAGCTGCTGCTGGGTTTTCATTTTTGTTTTAATTGCCTGACACCATGTTTCATCTATATATATATATATATATGAAAATGTAAAAATCATGAAAGTGTGGGCTCGACTTTTCTCCGTAACCACTTGACCGATCGTCCTGAAATTTTGACACAACGATCCAGGCCACTCCCCGAGCGTTGTTAGAAAAAAAATGCCTCAAATCTCACACCTCCGCAGGTACAAACCTCTTTTTCAACAAAGTAAAACAGCGCCCTCAAGTGGATTTCCTCCCACAGTACACCCCCTCCCTTCCTGTGAAATTTACACCACACCCACAAACCCCGTCTCCACCACGAGATCCACCACTCACATACATACATCCGGCAGAGGTGTTGAAGACCAAACCAACTGAAAACAGGCCTTTTGCAGCAACAAGGCCCAACATTTCTAAGTGGAGGTAGGGGCCTGCCGGTGGTGGATGGGGGGGCCAGATAGGGGGCAGGGATACGTAATGGGTCAGAACAGGGTGGGGGGAGACACAGGGATGAAACCTGCCCTCTCCGCAGTATCTCACCTCCACTCAGGGGGACTCTGAGGCTCAGGGGGATCTGAAGGGGGGCTATTACCCTCCATTTCACAGACTAACGCACAGCAATGCGTGCAGGGCCAGCTAGTAGAATAATAAAAATCTTAGAATCCTAGAGTTGGAAGAGACTCCAGAATAATCTAGTCCGACCCCCTGCAATGCAGGAATCTCAGCTAAAGCATCCATGACAGATGGCCACCCAACCTCTGCGTTTTCTTGAATGGCTTAGTACAGTAGTCTTTATTTTTCAGTATTGAATTCATACTGAAACATGTAATTTCAGTGCTTGAAAATACATACAGTACACCCTCACTTATGATCCTAAGGACATGAGATCGTGGAGTTTAAAAGAAAACAGTAGGAAGAATGGTGCATGTTCTTTTGGTAACTCAGTGGTGTGTTTAAGTTTATGAGTTTCAAAATGGTGTTGAATAAATTCAGGAGGATCTGATTATCCGGACACCTGGAAATGCATGGCTCTCTCACTGCCTGTGTTTAGGAAGGCAGTTCGGACTTTTCTCTTTACTCAGGCTTTGGAGGCCTCCCAGGAATGCTGTGCTTGTAGAGAGTAGGATATATATAAGGAATAAAAAGAGCAGAGATGGTGTAAGATTTTTGTAGAATTTATTGTAGTACAGATCCCTTGCTCAGTGCATTTAAAACATGAAACTTATGTCAGAATGCTGAGCTTGACTGCACGATCTTTTCTGAGCTGGCTGGTTTCCTATGGTAAACTTCAAAGCAAATTAGAATAAATTTTAGCTAGTCTCCATGGTGACAAAACTCAAATGTAGCAGGGTACAGAACTATTTGGAGAACTGCCCACTCTGTGACCATATATAATTGCCTTCACCTCCAGCTGGCATGAGTTGAAGGGAGTTGTAAGTCCAAAAATTCTTGAGAGCGCCGGGTTGGGGAAGGCTGACCTATGACCTGCTCTGAATTCCTTAGAGGAAGAGCAGGGTATAAAGGAAATAAATAAAAGGGGGGAAGTTTTCAGTGGCAAGTGGGGAAGTCTGAAAACAGGACACAGCACCTATGCTCAGGGTTTTTGACATTTCATATGACATCATAATCCTTGGTTTGCAGGGGCCGGGGAGGAGATTTCCAGCAGTAGCCAGTAAAATATCTCTCTGCAGCCCTCTGATCTGCTCCGGGATGCCTTGCTATTCCTCTTGTGCCAGATCACTACCATGGTGATCTGGCACAGGAAGAGCAATGTACGGTAGCCAGAAGAACATCAAATGGCTGCAAAGATGGGGAGGCTTATTGGTGGCGGCTAGTAAAAATTCTTTTAAAGTTTTTTTTAAACAAACAAACTACCCCATCTGTAAGGCCAACTCCCTCACCAAGAATCTTAAAATTTCACCCACCCCGTCCCAATTCCGGGCAACATTTCCTCCCTCCCCTCCAGAAATTGCCGGATTAATTTAGCCAAAACATTTTGACTGACTTGCGTGAAAAGTAAGCATTTGGTTTATTCTTAGTATGTGCCTCTAGAGGTCACCATCTCCCCAGCAGAGCTTAAGGGGGTCTGCATGCTCAAATAGCCGCTCCTGCGTAGAATGTCACAGAGTCTCATGGTGGCAGTTGTCTGATGTGGAAAATACCTTTATATAAAATGAAATGTAATGACGGTCTTCCTGTGTTCTGCATAGGAAGCGAAAAACAGCATAGTGGAATTCCGGACGCTTCTTAGTCTCTGTTGCCTGATTCTTTTTTCTCCCTTGTTAAGCATTTTAGTTAAAAGTACTAAATCAATCTCTTGCCACCAGCATCTTCCATCAAGGTGCCTTTTCCACCTGACAAATGCATTTGCTGTGTGTTCTCCGCTGAATTGCGATCCCTGAGGGACGGTCCGTATTGGCATCGCATTTGATAAACTGAGCTTGGCTAGAGAAACATACCTGGTGAGAGGGGGAGCAAGGAGATAAGCAACTTATCTGCAGGGTCATATTGGGAAACGGGTCCTCCTGGATCCGTTTTTTTCTCACTGGAAACTCCGGTAGCCTCAGTGCGTAGGGTACCAAGCACCGGCTGCAACGGATGTGCTAGTGATGGCCTTTCTTGGGCGGGGATAGCTTGGCCCCAGTGATTCCCGCATTGGTCATCACAAGAGGTGATAGTTGCCTTGCACAATATTTAAATCTTTTCATCTTATTTAAGCCTTACTATACCTTGCCCTCCTCCACATTTTACAATTGCAGCAACCTTTCTGCACCTTGATCATGCTGAGAGAGTGTCACCAGCCCCAATAGCACTCAGTGAGTTTCGCTCCTGAGAAATTTAAGTCTGGGTCTTTGTGGTCTCACTCCATCAATCTAACCTTTGCACCATATTATCAATTTAATCTCCCAGATATATGTTGGCGGTAATGAGCTTAATGCTCTGCTCTTCAAGAAGTGACATTTAAAGGCCTAAGAATTATGTGAAACGTTGCCAGGCCATTGCACTTAAGCATTAATAGAAGGGCAGCTGACACATGAATGATGGAGACAGAACGGCCACCTTCATTGTCGACAGGTGTAGCAGAGTTGTGTGTTTTCTGGGCTGGGACACGAACTACTGCCCAAGTTCTTTCCCAAGAAATGGTGAGACCTGCCTAAACTAAGCAAATTGGTGTGTGAGAGAGGCAAGGAGTTTTTTTGTTTACCCCGCATCCATCAATGGAATCAGCCACCTCTTCGACTTCAGAGATTTCCAGAGATATTGCACACATGCAAATCTCCATACAGTAGTCTTAATGGCTAGAAGCTTGCTTATATTTTTATATTCTGCGCCCAACAGTAAATTCCTGAAAAATTGCAGGATACACACAGGCCAAAGTTTAGTGATAAGCACCTTTTTGAAACATTTAAAAAAGAGGTTTGTTTTGAGGGGTGTAGTCTACTCTCTGAGGTTTCTTATCTCTTCCGAAAGTTATCAGGGAATTATTTCTATGGAGCCACTTTTACCAGTCTGCTGTTTGCCATTCTGAATCTGTCTTGCGGGTAATGACGGCCCTTCAATATGATTTACTGGTACTGCATCAAGTTTTGCAGAGTTCATTTTTGAGCCCCGTCATCATGGGAAGAGTGGTTTGCCACTCAAACAGCCCTGTTGGCCGTATCCAGTAATCACATTCAGCAGCTTATGTCTAAACCACTGCTCTCTGCCTCTTCCGAGCAGCATTGTGGAGCCTGCCAAATTTGCTTGGCAGACGACACTGAACAAATAACAGTGTGCGACGCAAATTGTTAAAATAAACAAACCCCCCTTTTAGCTCGCCAGTTATTTCCTTGCTAGATTTCAACCTGGCAAAGGGGAATGGATTGCTTCATTTTACAGCCTCCCTGTAATTTCCCTTTGGCTGGGAAGATACGCTCCGTCCCTCTATGAACTGATGGCATTGGATTTGGAGATGCTGTCGACCTGTGGCAGCATCAGAGTCTTGATTGCATTTGGAACAATAACTCAGAGCAGTAGTTCTTCTTTTTACGGGGCGGTGAAGAGCTGGATCTGATTAGTCTATTTTTAAAACTAGATTTTTTTGAGCATGGTCCAGCTAGAGTTAAAGAACTATTAAAGAGCAGTTTGATATAAGTCTGCTCAAGTCAGCCCCACTGAATTCGGTGCGAGTGACTTCAAGGTATGTGTGTATAGCATTGTAGCCTAAATCTCCAATGACTCCAATGTTTCTTCGCCCTACTGTCAAGTGATTTGATTCGATTTCATTTAATAGTCTTTTGTGAGCTAGTCGGGTAGGTTCAAGCCACTGAGATGGATGGGACATTGTAGTGTTGAGCCACTGGAAATGTGCAATGCAGTTATTTTTAATATGTTGTGCAGCATGTAGTCATGCAGATCTTGCCATTCTCCTATTTCTTATCTTCTCTCTCTCTCTCTCTCTCTCTCTCTCTCTCTCTCTCTCTCTCTCTCTCTCTCTCACACACACACACACACACACACACACACACACTTTGGTGGAGGAACGTTTTGTCCCTTTGTGTAGGGGGATAGATCTGTGTGACAAGCACCGAACACAAAGCGTTTGCACACAGAGTGAGTTTCCAGAAGTGCTTAGGGCAAACTCATGGAGAGAGAAGGTGTTGTGAACTTTGAGTCTTTGCTACTGAAACCTAACCCTTGCAGGTTAACACAAGGAGCTGAAAAATGGGACCTTATTGTACCAACAGCGGTGCTGCTCTACCCTTGGGACATAGTTTCTGTCCGTGCATAGCATTTAAACTTGGTTGCTTGGTGTCAGAAAATCTTAACAGCTGCTGCCTGTGTCTCCTAGGCAGCTGGTAACATTCAAATGGCTGATTTGTTTTGAGAGGCTGACTTCTCTCTCTGGATTTTTGCTTGACCGTGACACAGTTTGGCTTCTATGTACAAAGCAATGCACCATGGGCTCGCTTCGACAGAGACATTTTCAGAAATGCCCCCTAAACGCTAGACTTCAACTCTTCTGCATAGATCAGGAGATCTACTAGTCATTTTGGGATATCTGGTTTCTCGATCAGGAATAGCTACCATGGATTTCTGCCAGTTACTCTGCCTTTGGAAGCCAGGCCTATTCAGCTGCGACAACTTGAGATATAGGAAAACATACCTTGTGTTTCTTTCAAGACATCAGGGCGCTGTCCATGAGTTTGGTCACGTCAAGCTTCTGGTGTCTTCTAGGGAGTACACTTGTGGGTTGGAATCCCTGTGTGGCAAAGATACAGTTCTCTGCTAACCAAAGTAGGACCCCAGTTTCCTCTGTTCACCTGTCTTGGATCCCCAGAAATAGGTAAAGGTAAAGGGACCCCTGACCATTAGCCAGTCATGAACAACTCTGGGGTTGCAGCGCTCATCTCACTTTACTGGCCAAGGGAGCTGGCATACAGCTTCCGGGTCATGTGGCCAGCATGACTAAGCCGTTTCTGGCAAACCAGAGCAGCGCATGGAAATGCTGTTTACCTTCCCGCCAGAGTGGTCCCTATTTATCTACTTGCACTTTGAAGTGCTTTCAAACTGCTAGGTTGGCAGGAGCTGGGATCAAGCAACGGGAGCTCACCCCGTTGCGGGGATTCGAACCGCCAGCCTTCTGATCGGCAAGCCCTAGGCTCAGTGGTTTAACCCACAGCACCTGCCAAAGCAGCGTAGCCCAGGCTGTTTGGCCCTGCTTACTTATGTGTACATAAGCCAGGTGTGAAAGGCACTAGATGCTGAAAAATTCAAAGGAGAGAAGAACACAAACCAGGGGTGGCGAGCCTGTGGCTATTCAGGTGCTATTTGAACTGGATTGGTTAATGGTTAGGGATGTTGTAGCTGGAGCACCACATTTTTTTTATATTCTGTTGGAAGCTGCCCAGAGTGACTGGGGCAACTCAGTGAGATGAGTGGGGTATAAGCATTATATTATTATTATTATTATTATTATTATTATTACCAAACCTGACATAAATTATCCTCCATCTCTTCATGCCTTGCAGTGATGCATTGCCTAAGGAAGGTCCATATTCTTCCTTCATCCTTACTGCTAGGTTGGCAAGAGCTGGGACCGAGCAACGGGAGCTCACCCTGTTGCGGGGATTCGAACCACCGACCTTCCGATCGGCAAGCCCTAGGCACTGTGGTTTAACCCACAGCGCCACCCACGTCCCGCTGTACATGATTCTTACTCTGATATTTTCCCTGGCTCCTTTTGAATGAAGTACAGTACCTAGCACATGATTGGCACACAACAGTGTTTCATAGTAGCTGTACATAGTTGGAAAACAGTCTGAGTATTGCACTATTGTGAGTTGCCAATGAGAAACAGCAACTTCTTTGGTGCCTTTCCAAAGCAGATGGTAATGATATAAAGTAGCTTAGGAGAGGAAATGAAGGCTGCTTTCTCTAGCTGTGACTACAAGAGAATATTAGGTAGGTGGAATGTAATTTCCCAAACTGGAATCTGTCCAGGGAAGCTCTAATCTGCCAAAAACATGCCATGAGCTGCTTAATGGCCACAAGTAATCACAGTTTTGGATTTACATTTCATCAAAGTGATGGCATCTTAGGCAGCACAGTGTTCACTTAAGCTTGTCTAAAGTTCACAGAGGTTTTTTAATCTTCATGTAGCTCCAGTTGCTATGCGTTTTTCACATACAGAAAGATGGCAGTGAATATAGTTGACTATGAAATGCGTAAATAGATTTTGGCTTCTTTAGACATAGAAATCAAGATCCGCAGTTGTGTGCCCATCTACTAGACTCCCATTGATTTCAGAGGGAATTAATTAACATAACTAGGTGCAGGATTTCAACACAACTATTTATTCATCTCAATATTTATAGGCTGCCTTTCAGAGATTAACCTTCCAAAGATGGCTCATTATATCATATAAAATCCATCAAACCAATTAAAACTAGAAATCTCAGTTGTTTTCTAGATGGTAAATATATCACACCATCAATAGTTAAGCTAAAGAAGCAAAGAAACAATAAAAAAATAAGTATATTAAAAAAGCTGCCAGCAAAGCATAAAACAGCAGCACTTAAATATAAGACAGCTAGAATTTCAGTTAAAATTCTGACAAAATGACTGACAAAATTCCATGGAGCTCTTTTAACTGTTCCCCACGTTGCCTGACTGACCTCAGCTAGAAGT
Source organism: Zootoca vivipara (assembly GCF_965207765.1). Taxonomy (NCBI): domain Eukaryota; kingdom Metazoa; phylum Chordata; class Lepidosauria; order Squamata; family Lacertidae; genus Zootoca; species Zootoca vivipara. The sequence goes on from NC_142594.1 coordinate 6,053,969, forward strand.
TGGGTATTTAGTATTTTCAGTCCCAAGCTGTGGAACACACTCCCAGCTGAGATTAAACAGGTATCTTCACTTCAGGGCAGTTCTTGAAGTCAAGAACCCGTTTATGCTGACAGGCAGCTGTTTAATTTTTGTCTTGATTCTCTGCTTACCTTAATGATTATCTTATTTTTATTCTTGTTCTATGTTTTAACATTGTAAACCGCTCGCCCTGATATTGCATGATACAGTCGTATATAAATAACTTCTATTCGCCTATACATAAAAATGTAAGGTTGCCATCATGCTGCCTGGATTGGAAGATTTATAGTGCTGCATCACAATCCTGGATTTGCATGAAGTCAGGGCAGGAGGAGCAAAAGAGAAGACAGCTTGCACAACAACAGGGACCTTGGCATGGGAGAGAGAAGGGAGAGACACTGAGCTGGGGGGGGAATGGTGATTTAAAACAATGGGAGAGGTTTAAGTAAAGTAGGTATGGATGACTAAAGGTAAAGCAGGCACCCCCAAACTGCAGCCCTCCAGATGTTTTGGTCTACAACTCCCATGATCCCCAGCTAACAGGACCAGTGGTTGGGGAAGATGGGAATTTTAGTCTAAAACATCTGGGGGGCCGAGGTTTGGGGATGCCTGAGGTAAAGGGACCCCTGACCCTTTCAGGGTGACCGACTCTGGGGTTGCGGTGCTCATCTCACGTTACTAGGGAGCCGGCGTACAGCTTCCGGGTCATGTGGCCAGCATGACAAAGCCGCTTCTGGCGAACGAGAGCAGCACATGGAAACGCCGTTTATCTTCCCACCGGAGCGGTACCTATTTATCTACTTGCACTTTGACGTGCTTTCGAACTGCTAGGTTGGCAGGAGTTGGGACCGAGCAACGGGAGCTTACCCCGTCGGGGGGATTCGAAGCGCCAACCTTCTGATTGGCAAGCCCTAGACTCAGTGGTTTAACCCACAGCGCCACCGCGCGTAAAACATGGTCATTTTAGTCAATGACAGTGTGAATAAAGCAGAGGTGGAGGGACATTGAGGAGGAAGTAGCAGTTTCAAACAGCAGCGGATGTTTGGGTATTTGATTTGAGCACTCTGATGCTTTGCCTCTCTCGCATGAGGCAGCTAGGTCAACGTGTCTATGTTCAGACATCGTTGTATAGGACATTTCTCGGCTCCCACCAAATATACCTAACTGCTGCTAGCCAAGGGAGCTGGGAATTTCATTATGTTCTGATGTTAGGACACAGGTTAATTGCTCCGTCTAGACAGTTACACCCAGGTGCTGCTGGCTGTAGCTGCTGCACATTTCAGGTAAGATGTAATTCTGCCCTTTGATTTACCAACCTACTGTCAGCTTGAGTCCAAATATTATAGTTCAGTAGGTATTCTAATGGACTTGATAATTTCTGGTTATTAGTCATCTCTCTCTATTTTTATGTAGCCCTCTTCGCGGTTTTTACAACTAAGTTCCATTAAATGAAATAACTGCATTTGTTTATTGCTCATCTTTCTTTGCCCCACCTATGCTTTCCCCTTACGTTGAATAAGCTTCCTACTTCTTAGTTCTCAGAATAGTTTTGAATTGTGAAGGGGAGCTCTTGGTTATCTACCCAAATGTGATTTGCCTACTGATAATCAGGCCCGGCTCCAGGGGTAGTATCGGTGGCGCAGGGCGCCAGGCCGGCAGGTGGCCGTGAGACGGCCCTGCTGATAATTTCACTCCAAAGGTCTGGGGGTCTAGAAATTGGTAGGCTGGAGGTACTGCACATTAGTATGCGGCTTCTGGAAGCCCACCTCATCTGGAGAAAGTCCCATAGTTCCCTCCCTCTGACGGACGCAAAACACACATGGCGTAATGAGCATGGAAAGATTCATAGGTGTTAAAAGCCATATTATGTCTTGAGGGTCAGCTGTCCTTGCGTAAGAACAGGAAACCAACTGATGCTTGTTCCATCTGTGAAGCACTTCATTTTTATATTTTAGTATACTAACTTAACAAGATTTGTACTCTGATCCCAATGCACACTGTTGACAGATTTAAATATAGCTGTCATTCACTTCCTGACAAGAGATTTCATAGCACTGAATTAAATTAGCATCTTACTGCTCTATTAGCCTTGGAACTTGGACAGGTGCTCTTTAAAACGCCCTTTAAAAAATTTCCCCAGTAGGAATAAAGTGGACCAGACTTGCCAGGGAATGAATAGGTAGCATAAGAAAGCTCTGCCATTGTTACAGAGTCACTTCACTCCTTACAAAGGTTTTTCTTGGACACTCTCTCCCATCTGGGTCTTATGCAATGCAATAAAAAAAAAGCTAAGGAAATCTCTGCACATTGGAATGCAAAAGCGGAGACAAAGAAGCCCCAAACCAGCCCTTGACAGGAGCGTGCGTCAGGAAAGATAAGAGGTTCAGATGGATCAGTACCCCGGGGTTTCAACTCTAGTAGCAGTAACCGACTGTGCTATTTATAACAGCCATTGAAAGCTGCTGCTTGGAATGATGCAACATTTTAACACACAAACTAGGAAACCATATAATGATTGTGTGAGTGTGCCTTTTCATTTTTGTCGAGGTCCTCTTGGATTAATATTTCAAATTTTAGCCCATTTCGCCAAAACCATCCTGTCAGGGGATTGTTGTGGCTACTCTCGAGTAAAGACGCGCCACTCTGCTCTGTCTTTAAGAGCTTTATTGTGCATACTATTGACAGTGCAGAGACATCAGAAAACATGACTGCCTAGTCTGATTGAGGACCCGGCAATGGCGCTTGTCTGCTCTTGCGCCAGCATAATAGTCTGGGGACCCCAAAACGCCGTCCCCTTGCCCTACGTCTGGGGGCATGACCCAACAAGGGGCTGCGTTCCTTCTCCTGTCCTTTGGCTGGAATGTTGCTGAGGCTCCGACACCTCGCTGTGCTGTCCTTCCTCCTCTTGCCAGCTGGGTCGGTGCCAAGGCTCTGATACGTCTTGGAGCCCCCTCTCCATTCCGCTCCGTTCCTCATTCCCTCCTCCTGACCCGCTGCTTGCGCTGTCGCTGGGCGAAGTGCTGGTCAGGATGACTGGGGGAGGGTCCCTGTAGGGGGTCCCCCTGACACATCCACTTTCCAATCTCAATTGTGCGAAGTGCCTACCATGCAGGAAGTGTGTTCTGATGCTATAGATTCATATAGCCAGTGGGATTTCAGAGGATCTGGGAGAACTATTTGGGCTTAGGTTGGAGGAAGATCACAGCAATGTTCAAAAGCCCATTTCTGGATACTGTATAGAAGAATAAGCAAGTGCAAGATCAACTGTGTGCACTAAGCATTTGTTGTAGTTGCATGCAGTGCTATTTTTCTAGAAAAAGATGTCACCATGAACACCTCCCTCATTCTCTTAGAATGGCAATGGCACCCACCTGAGAGGTGCTGGAACTGAGTTCTGTTGAGTTCCTGTTAGGGAAAAAAAACCCGGTTGCATGTTACACATCACACACAACAAACCCATTAAGAGCAACTTCATGGGAGTAACCTTGCCCTTTAAAAGTGGAGAGTTTGAGCCTTTAGCATGCATGCACGACGACTAGGACCACCTTATTGTTTATAATCATATTGTCTCAGTGTGTGGGACACAGATAGAAGGGCTCATGATAAAGAAGCATGTGTTGTCTGAAGTGTGTGTGTGTGGGGGGGGATCTGCTCTTTGCCATCCTGAAATGGCATCATTAAGTTCCTCATGCCACCTGGAAAACCCAACTTCTCAAATTTGCAAGAAGCTTTGTGCTCGTCCCCCAAAGTACATGGTCTTCTTTGAGCATTGAAGTTGAATCCTTGAAAAAACTTTGAGTGGGTTGTTTGCATGTTCAGCTTGATGCTTGAAGGGCGCAGCGCCGGCCCACTTTGTCCTGCTACTCCCTAGGACAAAATAGTACTCCAGTGGGGGAAGAGAGAGTGTGGAAGGCCCTCCTGGCTGGTAGAAAGTGATGTTCTGAGTGTGCCCTCTCCCAGAGGGGTGTAGAGCTTTATTATAAGACCTGTTGCCTCCAAGCATCTTGTCCCATAGGCCTCCCCGGCCACCATACCTGCCAAGTTGCTGTTAGAGAAATAAGGGACCGGACTGGAAATAGCAGACCGGAAGTAGCGCTGCCGCCATTTTGGAACTGGGCGGAGCATGCTCAGAAGTGACTTTTGATGCTGCTTTGCCCAGTTCCAAAATGGCCGCCGCACCAGAAGTCGCACTGCAGCCATTTTGGAACTGGGCAGAGCAGCATCAAAAGTCGCTTCTGAGCATGCTCCGCCCAGTTCCAAAATGGCCGCTGCACCAGAATAAACCGGGGAAAAACAAAAAAAAAAGTTTTTTTCAGCTAGGAACAGCTGGGAAAATGGGGATTTCCCGGGAAAAACGGGAGACTTGGCAGCTGTGCCGACTACTGCTGGATCCTTCCTCTCTGCTATCCATTCTCCCTTCCCCAAAGTGAGTCTTTTTCATCCTTGGGGGAAAGAGAGCAGGTAGCAGGCATAGCAGCAGCAGGTGGGTGAGCACAGCTGAGGCAAGTGGCCTGCTGATGTTGGGCTGTAGTGTACATGCCTTGATTTTGCTCATAGCCATTCAGGCAGGGGTACTTGCGCTTCTGAACACCCGTGTCTCGAATGCTTGCCCTGTCCCGTATTAGGCTGACGGACCTGGGGAGGACATTTTGCAGATTGTGTACCACCACAGAAAAGACCTGATTCCTGATTCCCACCCAGGCAACCTCTGCACAGGTGGAGGAATCTAGAGAAGGGCCTCTCCAGGTGATCTCAAAGCATCGTCAAGATAATATTGGAGAAGGCAGTCTTTCAGAGAGGAGAATGTTGGGAGCTCCAGGGAAGTTTTTTGTATTTTGTATTTCTTGCTTGTGTGTTTTGTTTGACCCGCAAGGCAGTTAGTCCAATTATTCCTGTGATTGCATATCTAATGCTAACACTTACTGCCTTTTCACAGAATCATGTGAACCCAGCAATGGATTTTACGCAGACTCCTCCAGGAATGCTAGCTCTCGACAACATGCTGTACTTTGCCAAACATCAACAGGATGCTTATATCCGGGTAAGAGCTCGCTTTTGTTGCAGGCAAACATTAAGGGTATTTTTATCTTTCTTTCTTTTTTTTGTCCACCGTTCTAGGAAAGCAGATGGGCTCATGGCATTGCAAATAGCAATTAATTGCTCAAAGGCAATGCCAAGAGGCCAAAGCAAACCATGATTTTTCTGTGTAAGCTCTGACAAATGCTGAGCAGTGACCCCCAAATTTATTTTCAAACTGATATAAATGCCACCCTTTGATAGATGACTTGAAGACCTAAAAACCTCTTTTGCATGTTTTGACTCCCAAGAGGAAGGAATCTGTTATGATTGATTTCACTTAGACATGTGGGATAAAGGAGGGCTGATTCATTCTCCTACTTTACTTCTCTCATTTCCTACCCACTTCTTGCCCACACAACTTATTTGAAAGGTAGCAGTGAATTATATTTTGTTTCTTTTGCATTTTCTTTCTGACATTTTAGAAGTGTGTGCCTGAGTAAGTTTCATAAACTTTCCTAACCTACATGAAAGCAGAGGAGTGGAGAAGTTCTGAATGGCAGAGTACATACAATATTCCAAAATCTTGGCTGTCTTAAGTCACTGGAAATTGAGAAATAGCCTTAGGCATTAGAAAAACTTTTTTAAAAAATATAAGTATATACGTATAAAAATTACAAGTATAAAATGTTGTGGTTAAAAAACGAACTTGAAGTTACATCAGTTAATCTAAAACTTTTATTCAAATAGGCATAAAACCAAAGCCTCAGAGTTTTGTAAAGGGCACTTTGACATCTAATACAGAGAGCGGAAGAGACTCCTTAATAAAATGTCACCAGGTTAAAAGACATTCGGGGACAGTGGCTTTTCAGATTTGGTCTTTCAAAGACTTCTCCCCCTCCCCCAATTTCCCATGGCCATTAAAGTAGACAATGGTTGAATGGAGCATAGTGAAGATTGAATCCATCATAAAATAAGGTCTGGACAGTGCAATCATATGTATGTCTACTCAGAAATCAGTTCCATTGAATTCAATGAGACTTACTTCCTGGTAAGTATATATAGGAGTTTATACATTAGAAAGTCATTTTAAAGAGAGCTACAACAATGAGTGTGTTCGTTACAGGTACAGGTGTTGGTCTGAGTCAAAGCAAAATAAAAAGATTCCTTCAGTAGCACCTTAAAGACCAACTAAGTTTTTATTTTGGTATGAGCTTTCGTGTGCATGCACACTTCTTCGGATACACTGGAAACAGAAGTGTCAGACCCTTATATATATACAGAGGGTGGTGGGGGTGGGTGGGAATGGGTGATGGGCTGATGGGAGTGGTAAACCTGTTGATGGCTGTTAACGACTGCTGATGACTGCAATTTGTCCTGCGGGGGGAAAGCAAGGGCTGAGGCGCTAAAGAAAGCTTGATCATGCATACTGAGATAAGAATCCTATGTCTTTGTTCATCCCAGGTGGCTCCATGGTTTTAAGCTTGGTAATGAGTTCCAATTCAGAAACTTCTCTTTCCAGTCTGTTCCTGAAATTTTTCTGTAATAAAACAGCTGCTTTGAGATCTTGTATAGAATGTCCTGGGAGATTGAAGTGTTCTCCTACTGGTTTCTCTGTCTTGTGGTTCCTGATGTCAGATTTATGTCCATTTATCCTTTGGCGTAGGGTTTGGCCTGTTTGTCCAATATAGAGAGCTGTGTGCGTGTGTGTGTGTGTAATAAATCCCCCCCCCAAGAACCACCGTCTCCTCTGTTGTTCTTTAAAATGAATGTACTCAAGAACAGTTAATTATATATTGAGCAGCTCATAAAGGCTGTTTCAATTGTTCCGTCCTTTACTGGACTAATGGGTTTTTCTTCGCATTGCCTTACGATTTTCTAATTCTATGAAAAGAGCATAATTACTAGCCACATGTTGTAGGCACTTCTTCCATTAGCTCACGTAAAACTGCTATTTATTTTTTGAATTCTTTGTCCAGTTTATAGCCACCGTTACATATGGATTTTTATCACCCATTAGCTTTGCCTTCTTGGAGGTTGTTATTGCTGAAATCGTTCCAGGTATTTACAGTGACAGATAATTGACACTTAATGCTGGTCTAGTTGATGGCAGCTGAAAGATTCATAGTTGTTATATAAATCCCATAGACTGTTTTAAAGGAGATGAATACTTTTTAAAAATAGTTCTTATATCGTTTATCATTTCATATGTGATGCTTTGAGTCTGAAAGCAAATGGATGAGCTGTTTCCCTCGCTGGTTTTTTCCCCTGAAAACAAAGATTGTTTTATTTCCTGTTGTGTGAGTGCTAACAAAATTAGAATTTATGAAGTTACAGTTCTGCTTTCCAAGGCGCTCTGCCTCATATCACTTTCATTGTTCTAAGGCAGGGGTTGGCAAACTAAGGCCCGCGGGCCGGATCAGGCCCAATCGCCTTCAGGATCCAGCCCACGGAATGTCCGTGGATCGGCATGGGGATTCTGTTCGTTCGGGCTGTGCCATTTTTTTCCTGCGCCATTCCATCCCCCCCCCCTCCCACACACTGCGGCGGCACCTCCTCCCTCCCTCCTCCTGGCTTCTCCTCGCCCTGCCTAGAGGAGGAAGGGGGCTGGGCTGAGCTGGCTAAGAGCCATTTTAAGCAGCCCCGCTCCGGAGCCAGCCCTTTCACGCCGCTCATCTTCCTGCCATCACCGCCACCGTGGTGCTCCTGTGGGCCAGAGAGTGGAGCGGATGAGCTCCCTCTGCCTACCCACGAGAAGCAGCGGCGGTGGCAGTGGCATTGGTGGTGGCAGCAGCAGCCCCAGGGAAGGTAAGCACAGCGGCTGGGGGGGGAGGAAAGGAGGACTACTTGCCCCCCTCGCCTCTTCTTCCAGCTCCCCCCCCCCCCGGTGCCGCTTCTCCAGCCCGCCACAAGGTCCGAGGGATAGTGGACCGACCCGCGGCTAAAGAATTTTGCCAACCCCTGTTCTAAGGGTCAAAAACCTTCTTTGGGGCTGAGGGCTCCAATAGTTGTATGGAAAGCTGCTGTGGGGGAAGGGGCACCACACTTTTGTACTGGATGGAACCAGACCCACACACAACCACAGATCCTTAAAACACAAAGAAAGAAAGAACTATTTTCCATGGAAACAGACATACAGTGGTACCTCGACTTACAAAGGCGATCCGTTCCGTAAGTCGAAACCTTCGGTTGTCTAAGCGTCTATTTTGCGCATGCGCGTAGCTCGATTTTGCGCTTCTGTGCATGTGCAGAACGCGCGCGGCGAAAAGACTTCCGGGTTTGCCGACTTCGGAAGTCGAGGCATTCGGATGTCGAGGTACCACTGTATCAGTGTCTCCTTATCTTAACAGTGCAAACGGCAAAAAGAACTTGGTATTCCCAGCAGAATGCGAATAGTTTGCAGCTATTAAGGGACTCAAACTTTATGCAATTGCATCAGAACTACTGCATGCATGCAGCTGCAAATACATGGACTTCTTTTTGCATATGTGTGGGAAACACAAGTCTGCTACAAACACACACTTTGCAGAGCATCAAAGCCATTTTCTCTCTCTGCTGTACAGCTGTAGGAGGGGATTGAAAGGGCCAGATGCAGTCTTGCTGTGAGCGAGAGCTGGTTTGTGGGTTCAGGATTCCCCACCCCCCTGTTCTAGCGTGTTCTGTTCTGTTTTTCTCTTTTACATACTGATCAAATTCAGTCCTGTGTTCAAGTGGAGATGAGAGGGGTCATGGAGGAACTGGGAGGAGATTCACAGGATTATTTCTAATAATTGGATGGATGAACAGTGTCAATTCCAGACAAAATGACTGGTGTGGATTCGGCCAGAGTCTGGCAAACTTGCTAGTGTTTTATGTTGAGAAAGCTGTTCTATCCAAATTGCTCTCCTTGCAACCTCTGAAGAGATTATAGCAAGCCTGAGTGGCATGCCTTGGACTTCGGAAGTCCCTGTTTGCTTTTGCACATAGTCCTGGTGGGTTGTGGGTTAAACCACAGAGTCTAGGGCTTGCTGATCAGAAGGTCAGCGGTTCGAATCCCTGCAACGGGGTGAGCTCCCGTCGTTCGGTCCCAGCTCCTGCCCACCTAGCAGTTCGAAAGCACATCAAAGTGCAAGTAGATAAATAGGGACCGCTCCGGCGGGAAGGTAAACGGCGTTTCCTTGGGCTGCTCTGGTTCGCCAGAAGCGGCTTTGTCATGCTGGCCACCGGAAGCTGTCTGTGGACAAACGCCGGCTCCCTTGGTCTATAGAGCGAGATGAGCGCCGCAACCCCAGAGTCGGACACGACTGGACCTGGTGGTCAGGGGCCCCTTTACCTTTACCTTACCTGGTGGGTTGATATTGGCTTTTGAAAATGCATTATTTGAAAGCGATAATCCCACACATTTACTACCGGTATCTATGCACAACACGGCAGTATGTTCTATAGCCTTTGAAACAAATTCACCAAATTTCTGAAGAGCATTAGAAAAATCAAATCCTTAAAAAAACAAAAAACCCAATCCTGGCCTTGATCACTTGTAGCCACCGAGTGATGAAGCATTTGCACAATTTGGATTCTCACTTTCTGACAGGCGGTTTAAATCAGTTGCTACTTGCCTTTTTAAGACATCAGAAATCTTGATGGAGGAGGAGGTTTGCTTCAGAAGCCACAAAGGTGCAGACAAATGCAGCCATTCTCTGTAGACCATTCAAGATGTAATTAGGTTGAGTCAGTCAGCTTGGGCGCTGCCTACTTCATAACCTCTGCATTTGTTGTATAGAAGGCAGCCTACACATCCTTCCGGAGGCTCCAGAAAAAGCCTTCTGCCCACTCACGTTATCTTCTTCAAAAATGAGTTGTTAGATATTTTGTGTGATCGTTTCTGAAGTGAAATTTTAACATGGTGCTTATTCAGAAATATGCGGGTAGGAACGCAGTTACCTTTGGGGAAAGGCTAAGGCTGTGATTCTTTTACTTCCCACAAAAGCAGAAAAGAAAATTACTCTTTACTAATTACTTTCTATTAAGTTACTCCTCCTAATGCATCACATTCAGAACATTGCTTGAGAGGCTGTTATGTTCCCAATCTGTTGTGCGATCGCATCTCCACTGTGTGTATTTTCTCTCTGGCTTCTCTTCATCTGTTCTTCCTCTCTTCCTTCTCCTCTGAAGTCCCTTTTTGTGTTTGCTGCCATTTGTTTTATGCAATGTTTTGTTTCTTTAAAAAAATGTTTAGGGGCACTCTCATTTTCCTACTCATATTGAAATACTGCCCCTCAATGAGGCCAAACTTAGATTCACAAAATGTTTAGAGGGATGCGTACCCCTGCGCCCCCCAGAAAAAAGCACTGGTTTTATAGCCTCTAGAGGTATTCCCCCTTCCTTGTTTTTCATGCTGGTTTTTTAAGTGCAGAACTGGCCAATGATATTTTGGCCCTGAGGCAGAGCAGCAAATTGTAGCCCCTTCCCAACCAAGATGTCTAGCACCCATCCCCGTTGTCATCCAGGGCATAGCTGCCAAGTCTCCCGTATTCCCCGGGAAACCCCCGTTTTTCCAGCTGTTCCCAGCTGAAAAAATTGATTTTTTTTGTTTTTTCCGGGTTTATTCTGGCACGGCGGCCATTTTGGAACTGGGCGGAGCATGCTCAGAAACGACTTTTGATGCTGCTCTGCCCAGTTCCAAAATGGCTGCAGCGCGATTTCCGGTCTGCTACTTCTGGTCCGATCCCTTATTTTTCCGGCAGGAACTTGGCAGGTTTGATCCAGGGCAGGCAATTTCACAAGTGCCTCTCCCCACAAAGCAGTCAGAGGCAGCAGCACTGTATGTGTCTGAATGCTTGTCATTGGGAACGATGAACAAAATCTTGTGACAGCAACATCCTTAGTTTAACCATGTACTGTGTGTAGAAATACTTCGTAGTTTTCCGCTTCATTGCATGGCCACAGCTTCTAGTGCTGGGGGGGGGGGAGAGGACCTCTCTGCCCACTGTCTCCACACTCTGTAATTTTATATACAGTGGTACCTTGGTTTGCATATGTCTTGGTTTGCATACGTTTTATATTACAAACAGGTCAAACCTGGAAGTGCATGTCCCAGTTTGCAACCTTTTTTTGGATTACAACCCATTTTTTTTAGATTACGAACAATTTTTGGGGGGAGGCCCCATTGGCAAAAGCACGCCTTGGGTTACATACAACCTGTTCTGGTTTATGAACGGATCTCTGGAACCGATTATGGTTGTAAACCAAGGTACCACTGTATCTCTGCCATGTCACTGAACTTGCCTTTTTTTTCCTAAACCTAAAAGCTCCACATGTACTTTTGACCTGAGTGTGGTCATTTGTAATCCATTTAAGCTTTTGCCTAGGTTTAGTCAGATTGAATAATTTGGCTCTTCTGTTTTCTTCTTTTAGTGTATTCATTCTTATTAATGGCACGTTGTATTCAAAATAAAATCTGTGAACTGCTTTGGGAGGCTGAAAAGTGCTATATATAAAATACACAGAACAAAACAAAATAATGATTATAAAAAGGGATAATAGGGCTGCATTGCCCATGTAAGTTAAAAAAAATTATGCTGTGTTGAAAAAAACTGGGCAGGTGCAAGCCAGTGGTAAGTGATGATCCAATAAGAAGCCTTGCCTACAGCTCATGCTTTGTCTAGCGTAAGGCAAACCATGAGTCTTAGTTCAGATGCAATGACTAGTCCATGGCTTAGTTCCTTGAAGTGCAGCAGTAGGCAGTGGCGTTCCTATCCCAGCTGGTACCGGGGGTGGCGCCTGCGCGGCGCCCGTGCAGAATCACACACGTGCGCACTCCACACGGGATGGGGCACATGTGGAGTCTGCACGGCACCCCGTACGGAGGGGCTGCTCGCAAGAGGCGCACTGCTCTGCCCAACTCAGGGAGGGAGGGGAGAGCGAGGCAGCGGCCCGTCACCTCCCCAGCCAGCAAGCTCTGTGATCTCTTTGGAGGAGGGCAGGAGTGAGGAGGGACAAAGACAGGCATCCCCAAACTTTGGCCCTCCAGATGTTTTGGACTACAATTCCCATCATCCCTGACCACTGGTCCTGTTGTGTGGCGATACCCCGAGTTCTCCCCGAGAGAAATAAAGACACATTGCATAAGGTTAATGGGCATAGAAGGCCACAACTTTATTGATTACGGATGTAGAGGGGTATTGGCATAGGTATTGGATCTAACCGACTATATCTGACTCCAGCCCGCTCTGCTGGCAGTCTGTGAACGGTTAACCACCATTGCATGAGTCCTGCGATGCACATCAACTAGGAACTCATCCTGGGGCCACCACTAGGGGGCGTGCCCTCTGGTCCTCACCTACCACGGCTTCGGACTTGGCAACGCCCCAGACTCCTTAAGGGAGTGCCCTTCCGCATTTCGGGGAGGTGATGGCAGCAACCTCCCCCCCGCACCTGTACCTTCACGAGATAATCCAATGCCTACCACCAATCGAGCCCCAAAGAGGGGCTCGCCGCCAATACCCTTACAGCCGCAACCAATACCTAATAGCACCTAGAATGTCAGCAGGAGCCGGTTCCGAAAGAGCGAGGAGGATTCCCCACCGCGCGCTCACTTAAATGTGCGAGCCACACACCCCGGGACATCCAGATTGGATGCGCCGAGGGCACACCGCGGCGGGGAATCGACCAATGGGCTGGGGGGGAATGCTAACCATTCCCCCCCCCACGTGAAGGACTTGTGGGCCCACAACATCTCCTCTCCCTCAGGAGGGAAGAGATTTTAGCTAGGGATCATGTGAGTTGTAGGCCAAAACATCTGGAGGGCTGCAGTTTGGGGATGCCTGGACTAAGGAGAGAGGGGGGGGCAGAAGCGTTGCCAGCTCCTTCCTTCACATCTCCCCCCATTGCGCTTCGGCAGAACTGCAGTTCATTTCCCGGCAGGGATGCCGAGAGAGCCCGCGGCAGTTTGCTGGAGTGAAGCAAGCAAAGCTCTTACCTTGGGGCCTCTCTGGGGTCTGCATACGCAGCTCAGGAGAGAGCTGAGCGCGTCTTCTCCCCTCAGCTCTTATCCCACGGAGGAGGTGAAAGGTGGGTTCGGGACCTGTGAGAAGCCAGCAGGTGCCTGCTGCAAACTTTGGCTTGTCCAAGTTTCTCGCTCCCTCCTTTTTTTCTTATCCCCTCAGCGCGGCCACTTCCCTGCTTCTCCCGTGCTCTGGCTACGTGGTGGGCTCCCGCCTCCCCCCCCTCAATGGTACGGACGGAGCACGGTCTCCCGCCTCCAAGTGGCAGCCGCTGCTGAGCCCCTTGGAGGAGCTGAGGTGCTGCTCTCTTTCGCCTCCTTGGCCACTACCCGCCCTTTATCCCGAGCTCAGAGGGTGCCCACACACACCAGGACATGCCTGCCCTGCTGGTTCACTGCGCCCACCTGCCCGCTGGCCAGAGCCACCTCCGGCCTCACCCCGTTTTGGGTAACTGGATGCCGCAGCAGCCCATGTCAGGCGCGTGCGGAGCTTGCTAGGCTGGGGAGAGCGAGGCAGTGGCCTGTCACCTCTCCAGCCCAGCAAGCTCCGCCTCTGCGCATGGCCCCACCATAGCTGCCAAGTCTCCCGTATTCCCCGGGAAACCCCCGTTTTCTAGCTGTTCTCAGCTGAAAAAACGGATTTTTTTGTTTTTCCCCGGTTTATTCTGGTGCGACAGCCATTTTGGAACTGGGCAAAGCAGCATCAAAAGTCGCTTCTGAGCATGCTCCGCCCAGTTCAAAAATGGCGGCAGCGCTACTTCCGGTCTTCTACTTCCGGTCCGGTCCCTTATTTCTCCCACAGCAACTTGGTAGGCATGGGCCCCGCCCCACCCCGCCGGCCACTGTTGAGTGGCGGATGGCAGCCAGCAGCATCAGGGGCGGCCTCTCCGCGATGGCGGCTGTTGTCGGTAGAGGTGCAGAGAGGCTAGGGGGCATGACCACGAGAGGAGAGGAGCTGCAGTGATTTTTCCTCTGAGTGCCTGCGCACTCGTGTGTTTTTGTGTAGCCATGGTTGCCTGTGTGATTTGCAGTAGATTGGCAAGGATTTCTGATTCCCATTTGTTTAACAGAGGCAGCAATGAACTGAGGCCTTGTCTCAGTTATACTGCTGAAATGAAGAAAGCCGGGCGATTTAACAGGAGTGGATTTTTGCGTGGAAGGACTATGTGCTCTATTCAGTTCTGCTACTTAAAATAAATCCCCGGAGTCATACTTATTTAATCTGAAAGTTGCTTCTCTTGCACCAGGCCACCAGATTCCAGGCTCCTAGGAAAAAACAAAGTAGGACCCACAAGCCTGAAGTCTGCCCATAGAGCACTGATACTGTTATATAAGCGTATTTAGTTTCAGCAGTGGAAGGGAAATTGTGCCTAAACCCTACTATTTTTCCTAGCTTAGCCTGTTTTGCTCTGCTTAATATTTCTCTACCAGCACTTTCTCCGGTCTCACCCAATTCATGTGGTTCCCCCACAGTCTTCTGGGATGTTTCTTAACTAGTATGGAGGAATATTCAAACAGCAGAGCCACATTGCAAGCAATCATGTTTGGTAACATGAGGTGCCTTAATTAACAAAGCTGTGGGAGTTCGCTGGTGGAGACTGAAACTACCAGAAACATAAATGCATTTTTCTTTATGTGGCTAAATATTCATTTCCATGCTCCTTTAATAACTTTTTATATAAAAAAATGATAATGAAGAACAATTAAAAGTTTGTACGAAAATGGAAAATATGATGTACGGCTTCACCTAGAGTAGATCATGCACATCTAATCAGATAATTTTTCAGCAAGTTAACTCACACAGGTCTTTTGTTTTGAATACGAGTACTGTAAATGTAATGATTTGGCCACACTATAGTCCAGCACACATTTTGACAGAGGGCAACATAGGAAATATCTGTTTGGGATGCTTCTGATCATTGTTGCAATTTTGACTCCTAGGAGCTCAGATGTGCCAGATCAAGCAATGCCATCCATACAGGACAAAGCACCTTCATATGCTCATTTACAGATCTGGCCCGATGTGGTCTAAGTTGATATGCAAGGTGCCAAGAGGAGGTCTTCAACAATCCTCCTTGCTGAGACCCTTTAACTCAGGCATCTCCAAACTGCAGCCCTCCAGATGTTTTGGCCTACAACTCCCATGATCCCCAGCTAACAGGACCAGTGGTCAGGGAAAATGGAAATTGTAGTCCAAAACATCTGGAGGGCCGACGTTTGGGGGTGCCTGCTTTAACTGATCATGCAGGGATTTATCAGTTTTCTCTTGAGCTGTTGTGGTAGGCATATTGCATTTTCTGCGTTGTCATAACAGTCTACTGTAACTGCAAAATCTAGTACAATGGCTTATTTCCTAATGTTCCTTACCATAGTCTGGATTCTGATAGCAAAAATAAAAAATAGATTTGGTGGGAGCAGTTAGCAGTACCACTGTTCTTATACCACTGATCTCCCTATCATTTTTTCTTAAACACAAAATAACACTATTTAAATCCACCAGTTCTATTTAAGACCAGTCTTTCTTTCTTTCTTTCTTTCTTTCTTTCTTTCTTTCTTTCTTTCTTTCTTTCTTTCTTTCTTTCTTTCTTTCTTGTTTTTGTATACTCACACTTGCAGACATTAACTAGGGGGGGAGTGGATAATTTGGAATGGCACATCCACTGACGCTGCGTGCAGATACACAACTACCTAGAATATTTGTTTTAATCAAGGATAGCCAACATGGTCCCCTCTAGATGAGGTTTCAGTGCAATTCCCATCTTCCCGACAATTGGTCATGTTGGCTGGGGCTGAAAGGGAGTCAAACAACTTCTAGAGGGCTTCACCTTGGTCCCCCTGCTTTTAGTTGCGTTTTCAAAATGGAGCGGAAAACAAAAGGCAGTTTTGCAGGCATTGACACCAGTGAACGAAAGGTCTTGAACTAGCTCAGAACTGTGAGCCTTAATGAAGGGACGAAATATACTCAGGCACAGCTACAAAGGAACAACTCACTTAAACCATTTTAACACAGGAGATGTGGACTTGAAGGCAGCCAATAATCTTGATTGAAATCTACTCTTTTCCATATAAGCTTCTGCTGATGGTATCACTCAACTCTGGTGTTTTGAAGCATCGTCAATCATTTGTTGCAATAGAGCATGAAAAATATTCCAGTATAATGGCAGATTACCAATATGGTCATTGCTTTAAATATCTATTGCTAAACTTGGTAATATGGTTTTCCCCGTGGTTATTTATACTGGCCAGCTTCCCATGGCATTATAATAAAAGTGAGGGTGTACTTTTTTTGCCAGTACATCGGAATTGCTAGCTGTGCTCCTCAGAATGAGGAGCCTTTCCTTAGTGGTAAATATGGACAGATGTTGAAAGCTGTTTTGCATATCAATTACTCAAAGTGCCGTTTTATTTGCCATATAAATTACGCCAAAGTTTCTCAGCTGGTTCTCAGATCGTCTTATGGATTGCTGTAACCCTGCCTTATGAGACATGCAGACTCACTGCCACCATTAAATATTTTATCCACTCATGAAAACTTAATATGCTGGACTAATGTGAGAACTAGCAAATGGAATTGCGAGAACCAAGACATTACAGAGTCCGTTGCCTTATTCTCTTCTCTATCCTTTCATTTTACTTTGTCTCGTCATTTATTTTTATTACCCATTTCTATTATCAGTATCTAAATTGCCAACCAAATAGCACCTTCTGTTATGTAGGGTTTAATTTTTGTTACGAGAGAGTAGCAGGCATGAGGGATGGAGGGATCTAATATCAGTAGTGATAGGTACCATGCCTGCGTTTTTTTGGCTCAGCCTTTTTATCATCTCTGCCATACTTGAGAACTGTTAGTTTTCCGCTGTGAAAGACTCTAAAGCAGAAGGAGTGAGTCATTCAATATGTACTATGTTCCTGAAGGGAATCTGCAGAAGTGTAAAAGCAAGAAATTGCAGAAGCGTTTCTTAGGTTACCTGCAGTTCTTTACCCGTAGCATTTTGCAACTAGGTGTAGTTTAAACCTTTATTTTTGCAGCAGGGAGAAAAGAATGCTTTGAGAAACCAAGGGTGTTGATTTCTCAGCCACCAAGTGTCCGCATGGGCTGCTGAGTTTCTGCCACTTTCTCCATCATCAAAGACTAGGAGCCAGAGATATTTGGCAAGTCTACCGTGTTTCTGTTTAGTCGCCAGTTTGTCCTGTGCTGAAATTCTTGATGTTTGGCACGTTTATGAGATGAGAGCACAGAGGCTTTACTTCACCCCCTGCACAATGTCCCCATATTAAGATGCTATTATATGGGAAAGGAGTGAATTTTAAGGGGAGGGGTTCTTCAGAAACTATTTT
This sequence comes from Zootoca vivipara, assembly GCF_965207765.1. Lineage (NCBI taxonomy): Eukaryota > Metazoa > Chordata > Lepidosauria > Squamata > Lacertidae > Zootoca > Zootoca vivipara. Next base: position 6,071,322 of record NC_142594.1, read on the forward strand.
TATTTTTTATTTATGTCATTTACATCTGTTCTTCCTTGAAGAATCTCATAGCAGCTGCAGAGCCTCTCACAGCCATGAGATGTAGGTTAGGCTAAGAGTGGCTTTTCCAAGACAACCAAGATCATAGCGAGCATGGGTATGACTCATGGTTTTTCATACTGAAGCCTGACACCATGATCTAAGCAAGTTATAACCCCAGGGAGCATGGTGTTGTTGTTGTTGTTGTTGTTGTTTAGTCGTGTCCGACTCTTCGTGACCCCATGGATCATAGCACGCCAGGCACTCCTGTCTTTCACTGCCTCCCGCAGTTTGGTCAAACTCATGTTCGTAGCTTCGAGAACACTGTCCAACCATCTCATCCTCTGTCGCCCCCTTCTCCTTGTGCCCTCAATCTTTCCCAACATCAGGGTCTTTTCCAGGGAGTCTTCTCTTCTCATGAGGTGGCCAAAGTATTGGAGCCTCAGCTTCAGGATCTGTCCTTCCAGTGAGCACTCAGGGCTGATTTCCTTCAGAATGGATAGGTTTGATCTTCTTGCAGTCCATGGGACTCTCAAGAGTCTCCTCCAGCACCATAATTCAAAAGCATCAGTTCTTCGGCGATCAGCCTTCTTTATGGTCCATCTCTCTTTCATACTAAAGCCTGACACCATGACCTAAGCAAGTTATAACCCCAGCGAGCATGGTATTGCTCAAGTATAACCCCTGCCCCAGCAAACATGGAGGACTCGTCTGCCCTCTTTAGGCCATGGAAGCCTTTTTCATCCTGGTGTCCTTCAGATGTTCTGGCAATGATCAGAAGCGCTTCTCTAGAACATTCAGAGACCCACTGTCCAAATGGCTGCACACTTTGGAGGAAAAAGTCACTTGCCTTGAGTGACCTTGACTCTGGAGTTGTTGCAGTTCTAGATGAAGTACCCAATGCCAGAGGTGTGGGATCAGTTTCCGCAGCTGGCTGATATCGACATATATGCTCAGAGATTTGCACTCGTTTACAATTTTCTACCAAGACCCAAGTTCAAGGCGTTGCTATTAGCAATCCAAAGCAGTACGCAGTCCGGCTGGGAATTGTGTTCCAATCTGCAACCCAAGTGCAGGACAGTTGTATGTGAAATGCTCCATCTCTAAAGGCCACAGTTGTACTTCTCTGCACTTTATCCACATTATTTACTCTTGTTGGAGAGAAGTGGGGTGGAGAAATACATGACATTACACCAGGTTGCATATTTGCAGAAATACATGTTATTGCAGAGGGAACTTGTTGAGGAGAGGGCAGAAATTATGAGGGCAAAGAACAGTGGGATGGAGAGAGGATGTCATAGGGAGTACTTCATTTTTGTGAGTAAACTTGGGGGGTGGGGAAGCCTGACCACTGAAATTGTAATCTGGATATTTTCTTTCTTTCTTTCTTTCTTTCTTTCTTTCTTTCTTTCTTTCTTTCTTTCTTTCTTTCTTTCTTTCTTCTTTCTTTCTAGTAGAAACATTGATTGGGTTGTTTCCCAACAATTATCAAAGGCTAGAAACTTGTGGTTTTGCTTTTTTAATGAAAGGTGAGGTTCTCAGGATCCAACTCAAACCCACCATCCAGTTAGATGTGATGTTAGCAGCAGCATTTTTGTGTTTTATAGTGCAATTGCAACCATTTCCCCTCTGGTTTTGGGCCAAGGCTTAAAAAGACAAAAGTTGTCTTATGCTCAGCTGTAGGCAGAGCTATATCAGGCGAAAATGTTTCACTCCTCAGCTATGTTGAAAGTACTGCTTGGTGCATAAACCAAACGTTTCTATCTCCAGTGCTCTAGACAATCCTTTTTCTCCCAGATATCAACTCGAGGTGAAATTAATTGCTCTGCAGATAGCTCTCACAAAGCCAACATATCACTTTAGTTTCTAAAAATGCTAATTTGGGAACTAAGGTGGGATTTAGTGCAGGAGTGTAGTTTAGCCTTAATTTTCGTATTTATAATATCTAAAGATTGCATAATGACTATAACATTTGGTGTATATCACTCTACCCTATTTATAGTCTTTTGTGCACATTAGTATGGTGGTTTTCAAAGCGTGTTCTTAGGCAACCCTGGGTTCCTTGGAAGATTATCAGGAAATTCCCTGAAAAATTGTACTATCTATTTTCTCTGGCAATGCACAGCTGCAGAGGGGGGTTGTGTACCTTCTAGAGCACAGATCTTCCAAGCAAATATGATGGTGCTCAACATGCCTGGGTGATAGTGGGCACTAACTCTGAGAATAATGTCCTGGGCTTCTCTGCTATGAGTACGGTGTTTGTTTGTTTGTTTGCAAAAGATGTATAAGGCTTCATCAACAAACAAACTAGTATGTAAATGGTTGCATGAACTAAAGGATATAAGTTGGAAAACCACTGCAGTAAGGGAATAAAAGTATTAACATGTTATAGTGGCATAGCTGCCAAGTCTCCCGTTTTCCCCGGGAAATCCCTGTTTTTCCAGCTGTTCCTAGCTGAAAAAATGGAATTTTTTTTGTAACCCCCCCCCCCGGTTTATTCTGGCGCGGTGGCCATTTTGGAACTGGGCAGAGCATGCTCAGAAGTGACTTTTGATGCTGCTCTGCCCAGTTCCAAAATGGCTGCAGTGCGACTTCTGGTGCGGTGGCCATTTTGGAACTGGGCAAAGCAGCATCAAAAGTCACTTCTGAGCATGCTCCGCCCAGTTCCAAAATGGCGGCAGCGCTACTTCCGGTCTGCTATTTCCGGCCCGGTCCCTTATTTCTCTGACAGCAACTTGGCAGGTATGTATAGTGGCCTGATTTCCACTTAATGCAAAGCCATGGTTTAGTCCAGTGTTTCTCAACCAGTGTGCCTCCAGATGTTTTGGGACTACAACTCCCATCATTCCTGACCACTGGTCTTGCTAGCTAGGGATGATGGGAGTTGTAGTCCCAAAACATCTGGAGGCACACTGGTTGGGAAACACTGGTTTAGTCTATCTTTACCATAGTCTATTGGCTGCTAACCAATGACTTTCATAAGCCATTGGTTGGTTTATAAGCCTTGGTTAACCATGGCTTGGCATTACATGCGAACCCACTCCTCATCCTTGTGCCAGAAGCAGATGTAGAGGTTGCTCTCACCATACAGCTGTTCTGAGTGTTGCTTTGCCTAAAGCAAGCTAGGAACATAGCCCCCCCCCCTCAAAGTTAACTCATATGAATTTAACCATTGTTAGAAGGGGAACAAAAATAATTTATCCTGTTTGAAGCTCATCTGACATTGACCCTCCTGCTTACTTTATTTATGTGTACCTTATTCATCAATTGGTTTGTGAACTTCCTTGAGAAGGCTCTTTGCCTTGAAAGGTAGCATACGAATATTTAAATAAGTTGAACTCTGTTTATGATGCTTACTGAGAAGACAAGGCTATTCCTGTTGTAAACGATCAGTTCTTTCTTCCTGTTTCAGATTGTATTAGAAAACAGCAGCCGTGAAGACAAGCATGAATGTCCTTTTGGTCGAAGTAGTATCGAATTAACCAAGATGCTGTGTGATATCCTGAAAGTAGGAGAGTTGCGTAAGTATGATCTGTGCATTGTAAGCAGGCATTTTGTAGTGTACTGAGAGTAGTCTGGTGAACTCCATCACAACATTTCCTACAGACTCCACCCACCCACCCACCCTGTGTTCAAAATTAGCAGGATGCCAGGCGCATTTTGCACCTAAAGATTTTCCTTTTGCGAGCACCTCAAAAAGTCTGGGTGCCATTTTTTTGCGCCTCAAGGATTACTGAAATGCATTTGCTTTGAAGCCTCAAAGTAACAATAGGCAATATGTTAAGGAGTTGAACAATAAAGAGTAGAGTGTTTTGAAAACAGCCCCCCCCCCGGACTGGATTTTCAATGAATTTTAATGACTCTTCCGCCCCCCCCCCCTCAATGCTGCAATGCCATACATACTCAACTTGTGCATTGCCAAATATCATAGCTTTGGGTGTTATTTTCAGTTTTTGCTTTTTAAAAACTTATTAAAATACTTAATTGCCACCTGTGATGCGGGCATCTCAAAGCAACATACAGCAAATCATAAAATACAATTAAAAATTCAGTTAAAACAATCAGAAACAATTAATGACAATCAAGCGGCTCCAAAAAGAATTCTCCAGTGGTGGACATCAGTAGGCAGCAATTATTCTGTATTCTGTTATTCTGTATTGCTGGCTTTTGCTGTAATAAAAACTGAGTCCTGAGTAGGCAGCAATAAACGGTGGGTTTTGCAGCTTCTGGTTTCTCCGGTGGGGCTCTCTCTATACTTCTCCCTGCTTCCACTGCTGCCACCATGCTGGGAAACGAGCCAGGGTTTGGCTCGCTGTGACATCTGAACCCAGGCTCGTGGTTTGTTTTCCCCAAAACACCAAGTCCCAAACAAACCTTGGTTACCACTCACAAGCTGGGATATCACAGCAAACTAGACCGGGAAACAACAGGAGAGAAGCAGGGTGAAAACCTTTCCGCAGTGGGAGCCAGCATGTTCACTGTCAGCCGGAGTGGGGGGGGGGGCTACATTCTTCAGCCCAAGGGTTGCAACTGCTCATGAGGAATCTTGCAGGAGTTATATGCCAGTGGCAAAAGTGGGTTGGGCCAGAAATAGAAATGGGGAGAATGACAGGCGTGGTTCTTATTTCTGTGCAATCTGCTGAATTCCAGCCATAGCTACACCTGGGCAAACACAGGACGTTGCCTCTGTTCAAAGCACTGCCGGAGGGTCAGAGTAGGGCTCACGGGAGGTCCTGGGGGCCAAATAGAGAGGGCCAGAGGGCAGTTCCCGAGCCCTGCGTTAAACCATTGTCTGTTTTTAGACAGCAACTATGGTGTGTGAACCAGGTCACGGTATCTGCTCAGTCCTATGGTTTAATGTGGTCATTTTATCTGCTCACTTGATGTCATGTTGAAGGTGCTAAGATACCGTGTCAAATTTTCCTGTAGTTTTAGGAATGCTATGCATATCGGTGTGAGTAAAAGGACAAGGCAAAGGAATTCAGGAGCCCAAGGCTTTCTCTTGCTGCTGCTCCTTTGACTTGCTAGGCAGAATGGTCAACTTTCTGTAGGCCCATAAAAGTTTGTTGTTGTTTTTTGGCTAGTGCTCTAAAGAATGTGGAAACCATTTGGAAATTGGATGAATTCTATTCCTGAGCATTTTCCAGAACTGCAGTAAATGCCACACATTCGAACTGTTTTCATTTATGGCCCAATTCAAGCAACTTAGGGGATAGCATTGCCATCTTTAATGGACAATACTTTACGATCTAGTTTTTCTGTTTAGAACTTTGTTTGGCGTTAACAGGGAGTGTGTTGCATAGAATAACCACAGCATAGAAGTATTTACAAGCAAACTATATTTCTTCCAAAGAAAATATGTAGTTTTGATGTATCAGGTGCTCTGTGTTCCGCAAACACATACATCTGATTTGTTATGCTGAGCTGTGAGAACTGTCACTTTTAGGAGAGCTTACAGAATGATTCCTTCTATTGACAATAAAGGCTGTATTGCTCAATAAAATCTGCAGTCCTGCAGTAATCTGTCACAGTCTAGGACAAAGGTATATCTGACAGTTTAAATGCTTAATATTTCAAAATATGTATTTATGCCACAATTGCTCCTCCTGAAGAAATTCATAGCTTGCTGGCGTTGCACAGGAATGCACTTTTAAAAATAACTTCTGAAATCCATAATTTAAAAGGCACTATGAGTTCCTTCCGTCTTGTGGAATAGTTAATGATCAAAACTTTGTTAAAGTGCGAAGTTGGTGATTCAGCCTTCAAAAAATACTATACAATCTAGTGCTTGCCATAAAAACATAATTAAAACTGTTAGAATTGTATTTAAATGATGTAAGACACCAAGAGCCATATCAGGTTTTTTTTTACTGTCCACACCAATATGTATTTAAAAGTGCAAAGATTGTTGCAATACTTCATTACATTATTTGAAAGGTACCTAGACCATTCAGCTTATTTCCTACACTTTGCAAACTGCAACTGCATATATACTGTAAGATCAGCGACAGGTACCATGGATAGTGGCGCTCAACCACCTTACTAAATGTTGTGGGTTCAAGACCCGGCTGGCAGCTTCCGAGATGATTTTTGCAAAGTGAGCTCACGGTTGGGTGCATTGAGGCCGCCCGGGTGGTGTCAATAGCTTTGGGGGGAAGGGGATTAGACACTGAAGATATTGGTTGGCTGTGCTGCTGGTCAGATCAGTACTTTATGTGAATGAAACTCTTGTGGTTTTATCACATGGCTTGCTAGGAATTGAACGGATATACCAAACTTCTGATCGAATTTGTGACATACTGATCTTAGCGTGTAGCCACATGCCTACACCTGAATTGAAAGGCCTAACTGTATGTTACCTTTAAATGCATGGTTGCCACTATTTTCTCCTCCCATCTCTTGGCAACCTTTAGTTACATCAGACATGTATTATGACATCATAATGCTCAGCATTTCCTTGCTCACCTGCAGCCAGTTAAGTGGGACCTAAGAAACAAGGAGAGCTGTGTTGGTGATTTAAGGTAATTTAAGCTTGGCATTTAAGGTAATACAGTACGTAGTTCGGCTCTGACAGACTATCACAGTGATGGCGAACCTATGACACACGTGGTTGCCCATCACTGGACTATCAGAAACAATTACCCTGCAGCATTTGCAGTGGAATACTTAAACTGGAAGTGGCAGAGCAGCGGGTGGCGCTGTGGTCTAAACCACAGAGCCTAGGGCTTGCCGGTCAGAAGGTCGGCGGTTCGAATCTCCATGACGGTGTGAGCTCCTGTTGCTCGGTCCCTGCTCCTGCCAACATATCAGTTCGAAAGCACATCATGTGCAAGTAGATAAATAGGTTTTGTCCGGCGGAAAGATAAACAGCATTTCCGTGCGCTGCTCTGGTTCGCCAGAAGTGGCTTTGTCATGCTGGCCACATGACCCGGAAGCTGTACACCAGCTCCCTTGGCCAGTAAAGCGAGATGAGCACCGCAAGCCCAGAGTCGTCCGCGACTGGACCTAACGGTAAGGGGTCCCTTTACCTTTACATAAGCTTGGTGTTTAAGGTGATACGTAGTTCGGCCCTGACAGACTATCAGAAACAATTCCCCTGCAGCATTTGCAGTGGGATACTTAAACCAGAAGGGCAGAGCAGCCTTTGGCGGAGCTGCTGCGCCACATTCACTCTTGGTCAAAAAGGCCCTGTGAATTTGCTGTCTGTGTTTGGGCTCCCAGCTGGACTATTGTCACGCAGTCTTTGGCTCTTTGCTATTGTTGTTAATCATTTTGTGCAAGTTAAAGTTCCTCTGCCTGTGATTCTATGATATCTGCAGCCTGGTGTTTGCAGGCTAATCTGCGGAACCATCAAGGGTAAGTCAAGATTGGCAGCTGGAGGTCCCTTGAATTGTGGAATAATTATTGTAATAGCTGCTTTCCCTAGCACAGCCTTAACATTCGGGTGACAGGAGCTGCTTTGTAGCTAAGGGCATGCCAGAGTATAGTTTTTGAGTATGTTGAAATAAGACAGATGTTCAGCTCTGAAAGATTCCCCCATTGGTAGCATTTAGCCCTTTAAAAAGATCTGTATTTAACTTTTATTACGAGCCATGCAGGGTTATGTGACTCATGTTGTTCATAATCTTTAAGGAGGCCTTTTTTGTGTGTGAGCAAACATATTTTAGCATTTGCTTCTGCTTTTAATGTGGAGGGATTACATTCTGATAGGCATTCATTGTTAGCCTTGTTAAGCATTTCAGCTCTGATTATTGACAAAGCAGCTTTTACAGGCGAGGATATTGTGATAGCCAAGAAGGAAATGTGGAAGCATTTGTGTTTGTTTTAGATTAACCACAGAAAGCCAGGTTATTTGAGCCTAGAAAACTGTGGTTAGTATTACAGTCAAACCTTGGTTTGCGACCACCTCAGTTTGCGACTGCTTCGGTTTCCGACCACCGCAGACCTGGAAGTGTTTACATCCGGGTTCCACGGCGCTCGGATGTGCAGAAATAATTTGCGCAGCGCGCGCATGCGCAGAAACAATCTGTGCAGCGTGCACAGAAGCGCTCTATCGCCGTTTTGCGCACGCGCAGAAGCATACCTTCGGGGAGCGACCGATTCGGGGAGCAACCGGCTCCGCGGAACGGATTGCAGTCGCAAACCGAGGTACCACTGTACTTACTGTTAATTTCAAGCCAGCTAATGTCAAACCATTGTTACTGAAGCGGACTTGTTTATACTAACTACAGTGGTACCCCGCAAGACAAATGCCTCTTGCAATGAAAAACTCGCAAGATGAAAGCGTTTTGCGTTGCACGAGGCGTCTCACAAGATGAAGTTTCCTATGGCCGCGCTTCGCAAGACAAATAGGAACGCATTAATTAAATGTGTAAACCGGGTAAGCCAGCTAAATGGTAAACCGTGCTTCGCAAGATGAAATTTTCGCTATATGAAGCGACTCGCAGAACGAATTAATTTCGTCTTGCGAGGTACCACTGTATATAAATAAAAATGTAATTGTCTGTTTGTTACCAATCTATGCTCTCCAAAAGTACTTGACCGATTGCTTTGAAATTTTGACACAATGTTGCATTCAAATATGGGAGTGTTTTTATATACCTAGATTACATAGATGTCTCACCCGTGACCTTCTTTTTTAGAAAAACCTTCTTCCAAAGTTAGTTGTATTACCATCTGCTGGATGTCAAAGCAGCACAGCTGAGGATGTCTCAGCTGCTGCCATTGGCTACAGAGTATCTATGACATCACAATAACATGGCATTGCCCAGCCAGGGGAACTGGCCAGGCCCTTCCCAAGATGCACATGGGGTGTGCGGATGGAAGAGAGAGAGGGGTTGGGGTGACGGGCTCCATCACACAGGAGGAAGATGACGTCTCACAGTGTTGGGACCAGAGAGAGAGGTGTCATGACATCTGGAGTGAGAAACTGGGGTGCTGAGTAGGGGAGGGCTGTGCCATTGGGGAGGATGAATGGGGTGGGGTGGGGTGGATGTAACAGAACAAACCTGTTTGGAGGGGAGATGATTGCCACAGCAACACGTGGCCGGGAACAGCTAGTAGTTAATAACAATTAACCACACTTCTGAGTCCAGAGAACACAACAAACTCTGGTTAATCTAAAGCTGAAGCGAAAATCCCACAATGCGGCTGCTTTGTATTCATGTGGAAAACACAATCCTATCTCTTACCAAGTAATGTTTCTTTTTGGATTTTTAATGCAAATTGTAGGCAGACCTTTCTTAGTACAACTGGTATTGATTCTCTTGGAAGTACCCAAGGAGGTACTTCAGATGTGGCCAAAGACTTGAGCAAATTCAGGGTGTCCCCCCCCCCTTTGTTGCTTTAGTGATATTGTCATCACCAATGCTCAGTTTCAAAGCGGTTTGTTATAAAGTTGAAAGTTGGACACACCAAATAAATTGTGCTGTTCTGTGGATCCCAACTGAAAACCGCATTTCAGCCCAGACACTGAGGTACAGCTCCGAGAGCCTTCTGGCAGTCCCCTCCCTACGAGAAGTGAGGTTACAGGGAACCAGGCAGAGGGCGTCCTCCCATCAGATGTCAAAGAAATAAACAACCATCTGACTATTAGAAGACATCTGAAGGCAGCCCTGTTTAGGGAAATTTTTAATGTCTGATGTTTTATCGTGTTTTCAATATTCTGTTGTGAGCCGCCCAGAGTGGCTGGGGAAACCCAGCCAGATGGGCAGGGTATAAATATTATTATTATTATTATTATTATTATTATTATTATTATTTATTATAACAAAATAGCTGAAATAGTTATACAAGCAGATGAAGTCTTTGAAAGAATCTTCAAGAAAACTTGCCATTTTCCTTCCTTGCATTTATCAGTAGTCCATTTGGCAACAGCGCTTAGCTTTGAAGTATCAGGAAATTAACAGGGCATATATTGCTAGTTCCTTGCCAACAGATCCCTTTGCCCATAAAAACTAATGTAAATGAGTAACTGCACAGTGAAACCAGCTCTGCAATTAGGGCAGGATACTTAACTGTGGGCCACTGGTGTTCTAGTCCACTTTGAAGTTTCATCTATCACTTTTTCTCTGCCTAAAACGTTCTTGCTAATGAAAGGCTTAAGAAAATTAGCTTCTAACCATTAAACTTTGCTTGCCCTTCTCAGAGATCCGTAGATCAGTTTAAGCCATGACCAGGAAAAGCTGCAAGCCCCCAGGCTTTTGCAGGCTTTTAAAAGAAGTCAGCTGAACTTTCAGTACTGCTGGCTCAGTAAAACAGAGGTCAGTGTGGCATTTTGGAACTGTATTATGGTTTGGCTCTAATTATAATGGGAAGAGACCTGGAGGGCCATCTATTTTTGGTATTTAAGCCGTATATTGTATTCCCTGCACAGGTAGGAGGATTGTTGCAGGTATTGCAGGAACTGCAAAACTGGAAATGATTATTTTTGAGAGCATAAATTGCGTGAAGGTTAGGAAGGAATATGTAGGCAAGTAGTATCATGCCCTGCATTCAGTATATGCACTTAGATTTTGTTTTGTTTTGCAAAGGTAACGTGAAGATCCCAGGCTAAAAACAGAACAAGATAATTGCCTTTAGATTGCACTTAGTCAGGACTAATGTTTCACATTGATTTCAATGGAACCTGAGTATAACTAAACCCTACATGCCTTCCTAATTTTATTCATCTACTCCATTCCACAAACCACTGGGTTTTGCCTTGATCTAGGTCTCAAGGTTTAAACGCAAGTTCAAGTAGTTTGACAGAGAAACTAGGTCACTCGGTAGAGCACAAGACTCTTAATTTCAGAGTCATGGGTTCAAGCCCCACATTCAGCAAAAGATTCCTGCATTGCCGGGGGTTGGACTAGATGACTGTTGTGGTCCCTTCCAGCTCTATTAACAATTTTATGATTCTGTGATTTCACTCTGGGAGTTGGACAAGATTTGTTTGGTGCCTGCATTGGATGCAGACTGATCATGATATTTGCGTGGAGAAAGAATTCTAGCCAAGCTCACATTGTCGAGTAATCCTGTTTCAGCACCCCCAGCCCCACCCAGGTTGCATGCTATGTGATTTGGCACTCTTTGATTCATCTAAATCTATTTGCTCTACCTTCACGTTTTGTGCGGCGTACCTACTGTCTGATTGTGATGTGCTGTGGTCTGGATAATCGGTGGCCTTTTGGTCCCCTTAGTGGAAAGATTCTGTCGTAATACTCATAGTATTAGATGGTTCCATCTGTCAAAGTACCCTTCTTCCCCAATCAAGTAGCCATCTTGGTGGAACTCGAGCAACTAGCCACTGTACTAAGCTTGAGCAACTCTTGTCCATCTTTTACTTTTCTTCCTAATCTCTTGCACAGACAGCCGACACCTCTGTAATATATCCTGGACTGTTGAGATGAGAGAGGGAGGGAAGAAACAGTAACACAAAGCCCTCACTTCCTATTCTCCCATGAAAGTTACTGTTTTAGTGGAAAGACCAAGAAACAAATCAGGAGAGTTGTACTACCCCTGCATTTTTTGAGAGCTATGCCTGATTGGCCAGGCATTGGTCATCACCCAAATACAGTAGTAATGTTCAGTTGAAAATAGGATGTGCCAGGCAAACTGCACCTTGGTTCATATGCTCCAGGCAGTGACCTTCGTGGGATGGAGCAATGAGCAGTGGAATCCCTGGTTCATGCATTGTTTGATGTTTGTGGGCAAGAGGAAAGTATCAGCATGCTCTTTCTCCACGCAAAGGCCACCAGAGGCATGGAGGAAGGAGCAGGTATGCTCTGGAAGAACAAAAGCCCCATGGTTAGCCTGGCAACAGTGTCATCTGTCGAGGCAGCTACCACCTGGCATGGAGGAAGGAACAGATTGTGGAAAGGGCAACCAGGGGACATACACTGAATATGAAGGCAGCTACTTACCTGACAGGTCACCTGTATGGGAACATAACTGATCAACCCACTTCGTTGTTGTTGTTTAGTCGTTTCCGACTCTTCGTGACCCCATGGACCAGAGCACGCCAGGCACTCCTGTCTTCAACTGCCTCCTGCAATTTGGTCATACTCATGTTAGTAGCTTCGAGAGCACTGTCCAACCATCTCATCCTCTGTCGTCCCCTTCTCCTAGTGCCCTCCATCTTTCCCAACATCAGGGTCTTTTCCAGGGAGTCTTCTCTTCTCATGAGGTGGCCAAAGTATTGGAGCCTCAGCTTCACGATCTGTCCTTCCAGTGAGCACTCAGGGCTGATTTCCTTCAGAATGGATAGGTTTGATCTTCTTGCAGTCCATGGGACTCTCAAGAGTCTCCTCCAGCACCATAATTCAAAAGCATCAATTCTTCGGCGCTCAGCCTTCTTCATGGTCCAGCTCTCACTTCCATACATCACTACTGGGAAAACCATAGCTTTAACTATATGGACCTTTGTCGGCAAGGTGATGTCTCTGCTTTTTAAGATGCTGTCTAGGTTTGTCACTGCTTTTCTCCCAAGAAGCAGGCGTCTTTTAATTTCGTGACTGCTGTCACCATCTGCAGTGATCATAGAGCCACAAACAGGCTACCCTAACGAAATAGAAGAGATTTAATTTGAGCTCAAGCTCCCCAATCCTGGCACTAGAACAATTCCATATTTTCCATATACTGTTTTTTGCTGTGTCAAAAAAATATGGGGGGGGGGGACATCGCCGCCAATTGCTATACAACCTGCCCACCACTGCAAATCACACGCATTGACACGGCCACCAATCGTCTGCACGCTCGCCGCCAAAAGCCCAACTGACCACTCGACGCAACCACAGCCGATTGCATGCACGCCTCAAGGCTGCCACATCCAATCGTCGCAGCCAATCGTCAGCAGGCCTTGCCGCACCAACCAATCACACACCCAATCGCCTCTGACAATCACCTGCTGGCTGTTGCCACCAATCTCCCGTCCCCCCTGCGCTATCTGCGATTTTTGCCTATTATTTCTAAAAAAAACCTTTCGTCGTACACGGAAAAAATACGGTAATGTATTAGCTAAGACCATAGGTTTTCCTTGTTTTCCTTAAACATGTGAAAATTGCCTGCAGAAATGTGTGCTTCTGTGCATGTCTGAAATGCTTACCCATCAGTTGTCTACCACTTGTCAGCTTGAATCTAAAAACAGAGGAAGGCTAGTCCTTCTGATTCGTTGGAGGTAGCTTCCAAAATATGGTTTAGTGCCTACATGTTTGCAAAATCACTACAGACAGAGGATTTATTTCACATTCCCAGCTTCTGGCTGAACGGGAGGGGGAATGCTCTGCTAGTAAACTGGAAAGGCAGCAAAAGGCTTTCAACCCTGAGTGCTAAAACAAAATGCTCCTTCGCTCCATGCTGTTGCCTCAACATTATTCAGCCAGCCTTTATATTTGTAGAGGAGGAGTTACGTTTAATGACCGAAGTCAAAGATGAAAATATTTCTAATATAAAAATATTTTTACGCTCAAGCTTAATGAGAGTTCTCTTGAAAATGAAGGTCTGCTACCAGCCATGAATCTAGTGGAAATTCTTTTCTCACTCGGTAGCAGTGGAGGAGGACTGAATAATAACATGGGCGTTTTATTAGCAGGACAATCTTCTCCCTTAAAAAAAAAACATTTTCAGTTTTTCAAAAGCTAGATGAGATAGTTTTCTCTCTCCCCCTCTCCTCTCTCTCTCTCTCTCTCTCTCTCTCTCTCTCTCTCTCTCTCTCTCTCTCTCTCTCTCTCTCTCTCTCAACTTTCAGAAAAAGTTGCCTTGGGGTGGCAATAAGAAGAATTAAATTGAAATTGGAAGGGGGAAATAGTCGTTTATCTCTTGTATGAAGGCAATGGAAGCAGCGACAGAGCAGGGTCGAGATGAAAAGGGACACGAAATCCCATTTCTCTACAGATCAGGCAGGGGGTAGGCAATTGTAGTATGAGGTTTGGGGGATTGTAACAACTTTCTGAGCCCTTATTGTCCGTCTCCAGAGCAGTTATTCATTTGATCAAAATGTGCCTGAATGTGTTCCATGGAGAGCTTGAGCAATCGTAGAAAAGGTGGACCCCAAAAAATGGACAAAAGGACTCCAGCCTAGTTTTGACACAGTCTTCCCAGTCACACATTCTAGGAACATGTAAATCGTCTGTTGGAATTGTGTCTTTGCCCAGAAAATATAGTGAGGTTCCGGTGTTGAAACTAAGCAGCACTGTTCTAGAAAGCAGCTTCCTGAGTGGAAGCTTCGGCCTATTTGAAATAAAAACGGGATATAATTGTGATAAATAAATATATGTGCATCTGCTTTCAGTACACAGGTGACCACCGTGCAGTAGAGGAGACAGTCATGGGGTTTGTTTGGGGGATGCCAGGACTTACCTACTCAATCAGATACGTGGTTCACGAGCTTGTCATGTAACCTGCCTTGAGTCCTGGGGATAAAGCAGTCAGGGTCAAAATATGATGCAAACATTGATACCGTTGTGGAGTTGTGGTTGTGGCACCTAGCAAATGTCACCGTGTTGGGAGGGGAAGATGGGAGAATAATGTATATCATCAAACTGAGCTCTTTGGAGTCAAGGTGGCATATCTGAATGGAGCAAAATGCATAGTTCTGTATGAAGAAGCTGTTCTTCAAATAGATATATGACTAGTACTGATTCCAACAGTGATAGCATCCCAGGTATGCAGAGAAACGCAATATCGTCCACTCCTATTTTCTTTCTATCCTGACTCATCCTCTTCCTTCACCTTGCAAAACACAATGGCACACACAACAGAATGCTAATTTGTTTGTGTTTCTGGGCGGTTGTTAAGTATGCTGCCCTCACTTTGTTTTCTCCAGGGATTTTTAGGGTTCGTTTTAGCTCTGCTTCCAATCTTCAGTCTAATATTTGCATATTAATAGGCAATTGAAAAACATTATGTAATTTTTTACAGTGAGGAATATATTATAAAATCAAATTGCCTTTAGGTGTAATTATGCCAAGGTATATAATCCAGAGAGAAAAACCATCACTGGTGTTTAATATTTCACATAAAGTTAGGTATGAAGCCTTCTGCATTTATATAGGTTCTGCTACAGCCGACGGAATGATTTAATTTTAGAGCAGCGTAATGAATTAAATGCTTTAGACGTATATGTATGCATTAAAAGTGATGTAGCTTCAGTATTTTAAATAGTAAGAAGGTGTGCCAGGCAGCAATATTTTCTGCTATTAGGATAAGACTTTTCTATGTGGCCCCCAATTCATTTGAAAACTTTATCCAATATTTAGGTTAGAAAAATAGAGGCTTTTAGATTTTTCAAACCTGTGTCAAGCCAATTTACGTGTTGTTCCTTCCACTATAACAATTAATTGCAATCTTGAGGAAAGCATACGTTGGGTGAAGTTTGAAACAGGGATGCTTTTGCCCCTAAATGATTGATAAGCTAAAACACATAAAGATTGACCTCTGACATTAAAACTTTTTTTATTATGCTTCTCTTTTAAGTGTCTTCCCCCACCCCCACCCCCACCCCTCTGAAGCAGGTGAACTGATTTGGGGCGCTATCTCCTGAAACTGCCACCTCCCTCTATAAAATTGTGCATGCCTTCTCCAGAGGGCAGACCCTAGAACTGGACTAAAGTGAAACCCTAGCCATGGTTTGTTGCTGTAACCCTGGTTTCAAGACACCAAATTTACAGTGAAAGTATGATCTAGCTTGCAGAGCTACACTCTTCCCTTAGAGGTAGAGAGACACTAGCAAGACCTGTGTGGCTCCTTGTCAGCACAGTTGTTGAAAAATGCCTAAGTCATGGTTTGGTTACTTCCAGGACTGCAGTGTTGTCTGCTTCATAACTTTGTTCTGTTGCTCTAGTTATGCGCCAGCCATTCCCAACCTTGGCTCCCCAGTTGCTGCTGTATTTGCAGATCCCACCATCCTCAATCAGCAGCCCCCAACATAGCTGCCAAGTCTCCCGTTTTCCCCGGGAAACCCCCGTTTTTACTTACCTTTTCCCGGTGGTCCCCCATATCACTTTGTCTCCCATTTTTCTCCGTTATTTTCTCCTGCCGGCGGCCATTTTTTTTCCTTTCTGATTTGCCCTTCTATGGGCACAAAAAATGGCCGCCGCCAGCTTCAAAAGTCGCATCTACGCATGACCGGAAGTGCGTAGATGCGACTTCCAGTGTCGGCGACGGCCATTTTGGTGCCCATAGAAGGGCAAAGCGACACCGGAAGTTATGTCGACACAACTTCCGGTGTCACACGGCTGCCGGTCCCGGATTCTGCAGTCCGGGACTTGGAAGGTAAGGTCACCAATAGTCATGGATGATGCAGAATGAAGTTCAGCAACATCTGGGCACCCAAAGTTGGAAAAGATTGCACTAGGGCTTCCTAACAGTGCTTTGAACGTAAGTGATATGCAAGCATGATCATTTATTGTTGTTGTTGACCTAAAAAGTTGGTTCCCCCCCCTTCTTCATTTGGATCAAGTCATGCTCTCAAATATTAGTAAATTTGTGCTGGGGATTGCAATGGGACACCTGTTACCAAGAAAATTGGAGTTCAGTGACATTCTATATACAATAGTAGCTGTGCTTTGTTCAGTTGTAGGAAAAAATGCTTCCTTGTAATACCGAGGGACAAAATAGATTGCCACCCCTCCCAGTCCCTTGCCTTCCATTCCTGTATCCGACCACACATATAAATCAAGCATTGTAAGAGTTTCATTCGTACCATATTGCTATGAAATCTCATAGAGCTGATTTGGCCTATGCTTTATGGATTTCCAGTAACAAGGTAGCAGAACCCTCTCCTTTTACCACCTTTTACTGTGCTTGCAGCTCAGTAATGGATTTTTATTAGAGTCTCCTCTGACTTCTCACAAGCTCGATCTACTCTGGGCAGATTTATTGCTGTTTACATTCTGGGTGATGTGGTTTAAGGGCTATGTATTTAATTTTGAGAAAGTGCCAGCCTATTTCAGATACGGGAGAATCAATTCTGTGTGCCAATAAATTTAAATATTGATGTAGGGAGCATCCTGCTTATCATTCAGAATGATGTGGTATCTTTTTAATTATAGCCTCTTTGCTTTGTCAGTGCCAAAATTAGCATGTGTAAGGTCAAGCCGAGAAGATGTGCCAGTTAAGCTCGATTTTCCTTGTTTTTTTTTCTTTTTCTTTCGTCTCTGTTGTACAAAGTGTAATCCACCCTCTTGGAGAACTGCTAGAAAATCAGAAGTTCATTTTTTGGGAGGGGGATCCAAAATGCTTTGCAGCTGCTTATCCAGAACAAAAGTTGACTTTGCATGTGTCTTTCCTTTAAAAATACATGTACTGTATCAAAAATAAAGGTATATTTGTGCATAAGGCCACATTTCTGTAAACTAAAATACATTAATAATAGGCCTAATATTACCCCATATACGGGGTTTAACCATTCCAACTGGGGCATGTGCTTTTCTTATACAAGCATACAGACATTGCCATATAGCAAACATCTTTTGAAAGTCGAAGGACTTCCAAAAGCACTTTGGGATGCTGATGTTCAATGAAGATACCCTTTAAGAAATCATTCTGGGCATGCCTAAGCTTCAGATAGCATCATGGTATGGTCAGAAGGCTTTATAAGACCACCATCTCGCTACAGCTAAGCAGGTCTCTGTGTGGTCAGTGCCTAGGTGGGTGACCTCCCAAAAGACACAGAGAGGCTACCTTGGGTTCCATGATGGAATAATGTCAGGATATAAATGTGGGAAAATAAATAAAATCGAAAAAGTTGCTCTGGATCCTGGCCTTTATATTTGTCAGATACATTAGATCAGGCATACACAAACTTAGGCCCTCCAGATGTTTTGGACTACAATTCCCATCTTCTCCGACCACTGGTCCTGTTAGCTAGGGATCATGGGAGTCGTAGGCTAAAACATCTGGAGGGCCGCAGTTTGGGGATGCCTGCATTAGATCAATATATTTCAGCTTCTTTAGACCCAGGAATAATGTCTTGCTATGGTGGTGTTTCTGACACTACACTGCATTTCATCACCCACCAACCCCAGTTGAGGGTTCCTGGCAGTCATTGTGACTTGTCGGATTGCAGCGAGATAGGAATGCCATTTATACACAGTAGAATAGAATTTAGGTAAAGGGTAAAGGGACCCCTGACCATTAGGTCCAGTCGTGACCGACTCTGGGGTTGCGGCGCTCATCTCGCTTTATTGGCCGAGCAAGCCGGCGTACAGCTTCCAGGTCATGTGGCCAAAGCAGCTTCTGGTGAACCAGAGCAGCACACGGAAACGCCATTTACCTCCCCACTGTAGCGGTACCTATTTATCTACTTGCACTTTGATGTGCTTTCGAACTGCTAGGTTGGCAGGAGCAGGGACCGAGCAGCGAGAGCTCACCCCGTCGCAGGGATTCAAATTGCCGACCTTCTGATCGGCAAGCCCTAGGCTCTGTGGTTTAACCCACAGCGCCACCCGCATCCCAGAATAGAATTTACTGGCCCATAAAGGACCAGGCACATAGCCTGGGAGTCATTTTGGATGTACATCTTTCCATGGATGCGCAAGTCAATTCTGTGTCCAGGGCAGCTGTCTACCAACGCCACCTGGTACGCTGGCTGAGACCCTACCTGCTTGCGCCCTGTCTTGCCAGAGTGGTACATTCTCTGGTTATCTCCTGCCTAGACTACTGTGATGTGCTCTACATGGGGCTACCTTTGGAGGTGACTTGGAAACGACAACTAATGTGGCAGCTAGACTGGTGACTGGGAGTGGCTGGCAGGACCGTTTCACACCAGTCTTAAAGGATCTACACTGGTTCCCAGTACAGTTTCCAAGCACAATTTGAAGGTTTGGTGCTGACCTTTAAAGCCCTAAATGGCCTTAGCCCTTTATACCTGAAGGAGCATCTCCACCTCCTTTGTTCAGCCCAGACGCTGAGGTCCACCTCTGAGGGCCTTTTGGTGGTTCCCTCACTGTGATAGGTGAGGTTACAGGGAACCAGGCAAAGGGCCTTCTCAGTGGTGGCTCCCAACCTGTGGAACGTCCTCCCAGCAGATGTCAAGGAAATAACTATCTGACTTTTAGGAGACATCTAAAGTCAGCCCTGGTTAGGGAAGTTTTTAATGTTCACTGTTTTACTGTGCTCAATGCTTTCATTTGTTGGAAGCCCCCCCAGAGTGGCTGGGGCAACCCAGTCAGATGGGTGTTGTTGTTGTTGTTGTTGTTGTTGTTGTTGTTGTTGTTGTTGTTGTTAATTCATGTGTTCTTTCCAAATGGCATAGTTCTTCAATGGAAGTCCAGAAGTTTGATACTATTCTTATTTTTGGAACCATTTGTTAACCACCTAATTTGTTTCTTTTCTAGAAGGCAGTCAGTAACAACAACTCTCATGTGTTATCCATTCATTCCATCTTTCCCCTTTTATAAATTAGATTTACCAATTTTCAAATGACTAAAGAAAGCATATAATTGACAGGGGGAATGTTAAGAGAAGTCTGCAGTTGTAGAAAATCGTCAATGCTTTGAGGGGGCTCAAAAAAATTAGGCAGAGTTCCCCCCATTGTGCTGTGGGGAAAGTGCCAAAAGACAACATGAAAGCACAGCAGCAGCAGCATTTATACATTTTGGCCTTAAGACATACAGGTTTCTAGATATTTAGGAAGAATTTAGGAAGAAGAGAGGAGTTTATTAAAAACTGATGGAGTTGATTCTTTTGGAGTCAAAGTAGCTGAGTTGTACCAAATTGAAATTCTAGAGCTAAGGCATCACTTTTGTGACAGTATGAACCTATCAGTATATCATTTCATCTTGACTGGTGAAATGTTCAGTAATCCTATCATTCAGGAAAGCTGCTTCTAAAATATGTGGAAATGTTTCAAGCAGCCTCAGTCATTTGAAGAGTAACATTCCACATGCTTTATCATTGATGAAGGAAATTTACAGAAGGCTGAGAAGCTTAATCCTATGCTGAAAGCTTTATTGATTTTTCATAGAAAAATACTGTTGCCTTTCCTTCCTTCAGCTGTATTTTCTCTCTCCCAGCTTTTCTGCAAAATGCCTTACAAAGAGGCTTGCGAGCCTATTTTGTCTTGAAATCATGGTTAGGCTGTTGGCTTGGGGCGTTGATTTCTCTGCACCCCATCCTAGCTTTGCAAGGAATCAAAGTGGATTTGAGAAGGTATTCCAGATTGATGGAAAGGAAAGGGGAAGAGGCTTTTGATAGAAGTACAAATTTGATTAACCTGTGCTGTTACAGAAATCAGTCATGTGAAAAAGTCAGAGCTGGAATGCTAAATCACATACCGGTACTCTGCAAACAGGGAACTAGAAGAACAATCCCTGCTTCTCCCCCAAATGAACTGTTATTTTCTTGATGCCAGGTTCTTGCAGAGTAAAGCAAGTTTATAGGACAAATCTGTTTTTATCCCTCCCAGCTTGAGCTATGAATTCCGTCCTATTAATGAGGTAGTAACTCTGTATTTTGGGGACCCAGGTGGCGCTGTGGTTAAACCACGGAGCCTAGGGCTTGCTGATCAGAAGGTTGGTGGTTTGAATCCCTGTGACGGGGTGAGCTCCCGTTGCTTGGTCCCAGCTCCTGCCAACCTAGCAGTTCGAAAGCACGTCAAAATGCAAGTAGATAAATAGGAACCGCTACAGCGGGAAGGTAAACGGTGTTTCCATGTGCTGCTCTGGTTTGCCAGAAGCAGCT